>NC_053155.1:164128938-164495543 GCF_016835505.1 Polypterus senegalus
AGACTACGGGCTTGTACCTACAATACAAAGTAACAAAAATAATCCAGGCATATGTGCTTTAATCAATTACAAAGATCCTAAATACATTGTGTATCAGCTATAATTAATACTACGTAGGGTGATAGTCCATTGAAAGGTAAATGAATGTACTCAGTTTTGACTTGGAAATTAACCTAATAATTTTGACTTCTTTGGAACATGAGAACCCAGATCAATGAAGTTCTGAAGCAGTAGCAATAACAAACGAACCACTGTGCCACCTGCTGTGTAAAAGTACAATCACTCATCGAATCCCTGCTTTATTTGTGTAAATAATGTGATATCTTTATTGCTATTAATTTGAGTTCAGACTGGCCTGTTGACTAATCAGAGCATTGAGATTGTGTAGTACTGTAATGATATTTTAGAAACATTGCATTGTAACTTCTCTGGAAAGCTGCAGTGAGTTCTAATTTCATGAAATGTATGCTGCTTTCCCTTTCCTCAGGACTTCTTTACTACTTAAAGATACCAGAAAGTACACAGCTCCTTTTTCTGGTGGAAATGTATCCTTGAAGGTTGGCAGTATGCTGCTGGATTTAACACTAGAATCCCTGAAGCCTACAAAAATAGTAATAATGCCAGGCTACCTTAACACTAGAATTACCATAGCCTACGGAAAACTCGTAAATCCGGCCTACCTTAAATCCCTTCACACCTCTCCGTCAGCGTCTTTTCTTCTATAAATGTGCCGATAAAGACAAGCAGCAAGCAGCCTGCTATTCCATCCCTCTACCACTGCAGAACGTGCACAAATTTCTCCCAGCTCATGCTTTGATTATCTAGGAATGAAGTGCTGGAGTTTTAGTTTGGGAATAATACATCGTTATTTGGAACACATGCATTTCATATGTGTTCCATTTCTACAATAATCTGTGTAAACACATTGTTAAAACAGAAACGTTTTTCAGATTTTAATAATAAATGACAAAATTTAGGCTTAATCTCTATATGTGAAGCCTGAAGTCCAAAGATCAAATAAACACTTTCACAAAAGGTTCAAGGACAATACAACAGCTTCTGTGGTGTAGCGGTAAGATTTGCTGACTTGTACTCGAGTCCCCCGGTTTGATCCTGACTGCCTTGTATATTTACCATTTTCAGTACTGAGCTGCTCTTATTGTTAATATTATACAATAAACACATACATTTGGTTTGCGGCTGTAACAGCCGGTGTACATTTGTATTTCTTGTAAAAGTTAGGTCTTTTCACTTTTATTCTGTGAGTCACGATCACAATACATACTACCAACCCCCACCAGGGTTCTGACTCTGTTACTTTTTATTTGAAACTGAGAATAACTATAGATGGGAGTGAAATTTTGAGGCAATGGAACTGGACATTCTCTTATCTGGATGAATTTGCCGCCTTCGTATCTCACTTTCACTTGATTTTTTTTATTCAGTTTTATTGAGTGTTCCTGCTCACAATGAATTAGTATGCACCTTACGGTCCATGATGTCAAAGCCACACTGACAAAACTAAACAGAGACATAGGTATATATGATATTTGGAATTACTCATTTTATGCCCTGTATAGTACATTTCATAAAACATTGTGGCATAGATGCAACATTATTCATATTCATTCGCATAACATCTTGCGGTTATAATCAGTGACCGCGTGTTCTCCCCCCCCCCCAACCTGATCTTGCCAGTCCCCAAATGTTGCTCTGTGGTGGTGTTTCTTTTGTACACCAGGACATGCAGAGGAAAGAAGAGGTCAGTTCAGCACTATATACAATCATCAAATTCAAATGTTAACAGTTCATGCACACACGCAAGGACCATCCTTAATACATTTACGACATGTGTACCTGTTGCAATGTACACACTTCTCTCTGTGCTGTCATTTCTATTACACACCTGAAAGAAAGACAATATATGTGACATTTTGAAGAAATCGTTTTATGACCTGAATAGTACCAATCAGAAAACATCATTGCACTAATGCAATATTATTTCAAAATGAACAGCATCAGATCAGGTGTGAATTTATACTTGTGCTGTTAGTTAGATCAGAAGGTGAGGGCGGGGGAGAAGCGTGAACATGACTGAGTGAAGACTGAAAATGAAAGAAATGTGAGGCAACTAAAGCATTTTTTAACACAATCCCTTTATTTCAGGGGCTCAAAAGTAAGCAGTAAATGCTTTAGTTGCATCACATTTTTATGCAATCTTTTTGTTCAGCCCACTGAATTATAGCTGAAAGTCTGCACTTCAACTGCATCTGAGTTGTTTCACTCAAAATTATTGTGTTAATGTACAGAACCAAAATTAGAAAAAAGTTGTCTCTGTCCAAATATTTATGGACCGAACTGTATGATACATATTTGACTAGTAAAGGAGAGAATGTCATGTCCTATTATAATTATGAAGCTGCTGCAGGAATAGGCCATTTCATTGGCTAATTCTGGTTTAGTACAAAAACTGCTGGCATTAGTAAAATCTGATCTATATTACTAAACGAAGGTTGTATATATGCACAGAGGCCAGAAGTACCGAAACCACACGCACACAGCCTCTCACAGTCAGTATTTGGCACCTAAACAATACAATACAAACTGTAAACTAAACTTCAGGTCACAATACAACCACCGCCCGAACGCGAATGCCATACCACCGCATAAGCAACTTTTGTTTAGTAATGTTTGTATATATGCACAGATGGCAGAGGCCAGAATCAAGCCGTGCCCAATACAACTGCTGCCCGAACGCGCACACCACCGCATATACAACCTTTGTTCAGTAATGTAGATCTCCAAGTGGGGATCCATTGCCATGGTTACATCAGCACACAAATGCGCCACCATCACGATCGGGGAACTAGGTGACGCCAAAACCGTATGCGCACAGTGCCTCTGCACCCCAGAGTCAAACCCAGCAGGTGGCTCCAAAACCGCATGCACACAGCGCCCCAAGAGTCAAACCAAGCCGCTTCCCAGAGTCCGTAGGTGGCACCCAAACAACACAATACAACCTGTAAACTAAACTTCAGGTCACAATACAACTGCTGCCCGAACACGAACGCACACACACCACCGCATATACAAACTTCGTTGAGTAATGTTTGTATATATGCACAGATGGCAGAGGCCAGAAGCAAGCCGTGCACAATGCAACCACCGCACGAACGCGCACACCACCGCATACACAACCTTCGTTTAGTAAGGTAGATCTCCAAGCCGGAATCCGCAACAGTACATGGTTGGTCATGAACAGCATGACAGAAAATGTTATTGAGGCACAAGTGCTTATGGGATCCCATACTGGCAATACTGTTTTGATTCCTAGAATTGACCTTACAAGTTCTGACCTGGAATTACCTTTTAAACTTAAACAACGCCAGTTTCCCATTAAGACTGCACTTGCCATGACGATCAACAAATCCCAAGGACAAAGTAGGGATTTACCTATTTGGTGTTCGTGTGACGTTAAAGTGAAGGTTTTAACTACTCCATATTGGGGAGAGCTAATTCAAGGACAGGAAACGATCTTTACCAAAAATGTTGTATAAGGAAATTTTTGATTAACTATTTTGAATTTACCATTTTATGAATTTTTTGTTTCCAATTAACTTCATTTAAACCTTTCCACTCTGATTATTATTTTTTGTAACTTATAAGTACAGCAGCTCAAAGACATTTTGGACTTAAATGATATAACAATTCAATTTTAGTTTTAATTAATTGGTTAATTTTAGTATAAATATTGATTTAATTAAATGAAAACTTTCCCAGGATGCTCCCACCCTCCATCATTTTTCATTCCTCCAAAGATCGGATGGAACAGAAAGTGATTGCTATTCTTGGATTTGCAATTCTTTAGAGAATCAGGGGTTTACTGGTACCTTATGTGCATCACCTTGAAAATTTCACGGACAAAGACTGGTTCACAAGAATTATGAAACAATGGATTATTATTCAATTGAGAATTTTAATTTCTAAGAAGTAGCTAATGGTTCTTCCATACAATTATCCAAGCATAATACCACCAAATGTAACAAACCTGATAAAATGATATGCTGACTGACACCCCTCTTCCACCACCTTTCCCAAATTAAATTTAGTCAGCACCTAGACAGAGGTTTTGTTGCAGGTCTTCCCCTTCAAAAGCAATGTTCAAAATAGGAGATTTGAGCAAAAGGATCATAGGCTCAGACATCCTCAGCCTCCCCTCTCCCTGCATGTATCTTTTGTTCCACTCAGAATTCTGCTTAATCAAAATATCAGGCAAACCAGCTATTGTCTTCTTCTTTCGGTTGCCCCCATTAGAGGGTGCAGCAATGGATCATCATCTTCCATATCTTTCTGTCCTCTGCATCTTGTTCTGTTACACCCATCACCTGCATGTCCTCTCTCTCTACATCCATAAACCTTCTCTCAGGTTTTCCTCTTCCCTGGTAGCTCTATCCTTAGTATCCTTCTCCCAATATACTCAGCATCTCTCCTCTGCACATATCCAAACCAACACAATCTCACCTCTCTGACTTTGTCTACCAACCATCCAACTTGAGCTGACCCTCTAATGTACTTATTTCTAATCCTGTCCATCCTCGTCACACCCAATGCAAATCTTAACATCTTTAACTCTGCTACATCCAGCTGTGTCTCCTGCTTTCTGGTCAGTGCCATCGTCTCCAACCCATATAACATAGCTGATCTCACTACCGTCCTGTAGACCTTCCCTTTCACTCTGCTGATACCTGTCTGTTACAAATCACTCCTGACACTCTTCTCCAACCTGCCTGCACTCTCTTTTTCACCTCTCTTCCACAATCCCCATTACTCTGTACTGTTGATCCCAAGTATTTAAACTCATCCACTTTCAACAATTTGCATCCTCACCATTCCAATGACCTCCCTCTCATTTCCAGACATGTAATTCTGTCTTGTTCCTACTGACCTTCATTCCTCTGCTATCTACAGCATATCTCCACCTCTCCAGGGTTTTCTCAACCTGCTTCCTACTATCACTACAAATCACAATGTCATCAGCAAACATCATTGTCCACAGGAACTCCTGTCTAATCTCGTCTCTCAACCTGTCTATCACCACTGCAAATAAGAAAGGGCTCCTAGCCGATCCCTGATGTAATCCCACCTCCACCTTGAATGCATCCGTCACTACTGCCACAGACCTTACCACTGTCGCACTTCCCTCGTACATATCCTGTACAGCTCTTACATACTTCTCCGCCACTCGTACAATACCACAGTTCCCCTTGAGGCTCCCCGTCATATGCTTTCTCCAGGCAAAAAAGAGCACCAAAGATGTGATGTTTGCTCTGAGGATGTTGATGGAGAAGTATAGGGAAGGCCAGAGGGTGTTGCATTGCATCTTTGTGTACCTGGAGAAAGCATATGACAGGGAGCTATCAAAGTTGTGGGCACTGGAACCTTTGAACTGAATGCCATCCTAACACAGGGCACACTCGTTCACATGTCGATAAGGAAACACCAGGCAAAAGTAAATTCTCCAGTTAACCCAGTTTGTACATCTTCAGGATATGGCGGCAACAAGGATACCACAATCAAGGGTGACATCTTTTGCAATGTGTGACATGAATCCAAGCAGGCAGTCCCTCAACTTTAACAGCATGTGGTGTCGACAGCAGAACGTGGAATGGTCCCCTCCACCGAGGGTGCTGCCAATGTTTCCTTCGAGTATCTCTTACCAGAATACAGGTTCCTAACGGAATCGGGAGTCCATTAATGGAGGACTAGTTCTCCAGGCCTGATTCGCCTGCTCGTGGACTTCCTTCAGAGAAGCTCGGAGACCTGTAAGACTGGAAAGAAGATCATTGTCCACAGTATGCAATGTAACATTACCTATGACCATGCCGACTGGCATGGGCCGTCCGGTCAGAATTTTAAATGGCGACAGCCCTAACCGCAGATGTGTTCTTCCCCTTAATCCCATCAAGGCCAGGGGTAGAGCATCAGGCCAAGTTAAATTTGTTTGCTGACAGATTTTAGCCAATTTAGATTTCAAGGTACCATTGCATCTCTCTACTATACCCCCACTTTGAGGATGGCATTTGCAATGATGATGTACATTTATCTGGAGCCAAGTAGTCAATTCATTAATTATAGAATTCACAAAATGACTTATCAGTCTGCAATTTTTGTGGTATTCCCCATCTTGGAATGATTTCCTTTATCAAAGCTTTTTCCACAGTTTCGGCATCTGCATGTTTGGAAGGGAAAGCTTCCACCCATCGGGAGAACACATCATCAATTACTAAACAGTATCGATACCCCTTTGATGGTGTTAATTCAATGAAGTCCATTTGAAGGTGTTCAAATGGACCCATTGGGTTAGGTGTAACGGCGGGACTTACCTGAATACCCTTTCTAACATTAAATTTCTGACATACTGCACAGCGTTTACAGAATTGCTCTGCATATCTAGAGAAGCCTAATGCTTCCTAATGTCTCTCAACTTCTTGAACCATTGCATCCTTTCCAGTGTGATCCAGGCCATGTGCAATTTTTGCCATACCTGGAAAAAAAGCTTTAGGAAGGAAAGGTTTATTAGTTTGCTTATGGGTCCAGATCTCATCGACCAATGATCCTTCCTTAGACCAGTTTCTTTTTTCTTTTTCTGAAGCTGAACTCTGTAAAGAAATGACTAAATTACCGGAATCTCTGTCATCTGTCTGTTGGAATAAAGAAATTGGGGTATTATCATAAGCAACTTGTTTCGCAAAGTGATCGGCCAGTTTGTTTCCTTTACTAATGGGATCTTGTTTTTCAGTATGGGCTTGGCATTTAACTATAGCCAATTTTGATGGCTTGGTTATAGCTTCTAAGAGGGATTTTTTGATGCTGAATGGGCTTGCCAGTACTGGTCTTGAATCCCCTGAGTTTCCATAATGCCCCATGATTATGGCAGACTCCAAAAGCATATCTAGAATCAGTATAGATAGTTACAATTTTTCCCTCTGACAACTGACAAGCTCGGGTGAGGGCTATCAACTCAGCTGCCTGCGCACTCAACTTGAAGAAATTCGGTTTGCTTCCAGCAAGTGGTCACCTTTGACCACTGCATAACTGGTTGAAGGTGTTCCATTTTCCAATTGTAAAGAACATCCATCCACAAAAATTATCTCCCCTGTTCCTAAGGGTGTTTCCTGTAGGTCTGGTCTAGGTTTTATAACCTTAGTTATTTCGTCATAACAGTTGTGGGGCTCCCCTTCCTCTTCAGTTGGAAGAAGAGTAGCTGGATTTAATGTGGAGCACCTTTCTATGGTAATGTTTGACAACATACAGTTTACATTTTGATAGTGTATTGCCCTAGCAGTAGTGAGATGTGAGGTTTTAGCCTGTACTAAAATGGAGTGTACAGCATGAGGCACTTTTACCACTAGGGGGCTCATGAGCACTATATCTGTACTGGTTAGCACGGCCTCTGTTGTGGCTGCTACAGCTCTGATACAGGTTGGAAGTCCCGCAGCCACTTGATCCAATTTTTTCAAAAAATAGGCTATTGGCCTTTGTTTTTCTCCATAGAATTGTGTAAGAACTGCATTCATATATCCCCCCTTTTCGTCCACGAACAGAGTGAATGGACAAGAATAGTCAGGCAGTCCCAACGCAGGTGCAGAGAGAAGTGCACTTTTTCAGTCACACAGAGCCTTCTCAGCTTGTTCATTCCATTCCACCTGAAAAGAAAGTGGGAGATCAGGGGTGTTTGCTAAAGTTTGCAAAGGCTGTGCTCTTTCAGTGAAGTTTAAAATCCATTGCCGACAGTATCCTAGAATGCCTAATACAGACATAACTTGTTGCTTTGTAACAGGTCTAGGAAGATTTTGAATGGTGTTTATACGGTCGCTAGAGAGAGCTCTTGTTCCGCAAGAAATGTCATGACCTAAATATTTAACGGTAGTTTGAATAAACTGCAGTTTTGCTTTAGAAACTTTATGGCCATTTTGTGCTAAAAATAATAACAATTTCTGAGTATCATGTGCACAATCTTCTTCAGTAGTACTACACACCATTATACACTCACCTAAAGGATTATTAGGAACACCTGTTCAATTTCTCATTAATGCAATTATCTAATCAACCAGTCACATGGCAGTTGCTTCAATGCATTTAGGGGTGTGGTCCTGGTCAAGACAATCTCCTGAACTCCAAACTGAATGTCAGAATGGGAAAGAAAGGTGATTTAAGCAATTTTGAGCGTGGCATGGTTGTTGGTGCCAGACGGGCCGGTCTGAGTATTTCACAATCTGCTCAGTTACTGGGATTTTCATGCACAACCATTTCTAGGGTTTACAAAGAATGGTGTGAAAAGGGAAAAACATCCAGTATGCGGCAGTCCTGTGGGCAAAAATGCCTTGTTGATGCTAGAAGTCAGAGGAGACTGGGCCGACTGATTCACACTGATAGAAGAGCAACTTTGACTGAAATAACCACTCGTTACAACCGAGGTATGCAGCAAAGCATTTGTGAAGCCACAACCTTGAGGCGGATGGGCTACAACAGCAGAAGACCCCACCGGGTACCACTCATCTCCACTACGAATAGGAAAAAGAGGCTACAATTTGCACGAGCTCACCAAAATTGGACAGTTGAAGACTGGAAAAATTTTGCCTTGTCTGATGAGCCTCAATTTCTGTTGAGACATTCAAATGGTAGAGTCAGAATTTGGCGTAAACAGAATGAGAACATGGGACCCATCATGCCTTGTTACCACTGTGCAGGCTGGTGGTGGTGGTGTAATGGTGTAGGGGATGTTTTCTTGGCACACTTTAGGCCCCTTAGTGCCAATTGGGCATCGTTTAAATGCCACGGGCTACCTGAGCATTGTTTCTGACCATGTCCATCCCTTCATGACCACCATGTACCCATCCTCTGATAGCTACTTCCAGCAGGATAATGCACCATGTTACAAAGCTCGAATCATTTCAAATTGGTTTCTTGAATATGACAATGAGTTCACTGTACTACAATGGCCCCCACAGTCACCAGATCTCAACCCAATAGAGCATCTTTGGAATGTGGTGGAACGTGAGCTTCGTACCCTGGATGTGCATCCCACAAACCTCCATCAACTGCAAGATGCTATCCTATCAATATGGGCCAACATTTCTAAAGAATGCTTTCAGCACCTTTTTGAATCAATGCCACGTAGAATTAAGGCAGTTCTGAAGGCGAAAGGGGGTCAAACACCATATTTGTATGGTGTTCCTAATAATCCTTTAGGTGAGTGTATCATCTATATACTGTATCAATACACTGTCTTTATCTGGCCAAAAGCCTTCTAAATTTTGAGCAAGATTGTGTCCATATTCTCAAGGGGCTTCAGTATATCCCTGAGGCATGACGGTCCATGTCCAACGGCGGTTTTGGAAAGTAAAGGCAAACCAGAATTGAGAGTCGGGGTGCACAGGAATAGAAAAGAAAGCGTTAGCAAGGTGACTTCTTGTCCGTTTATTCGCATCAGCAGAATCCTACATCAATACTCAGCGTGGAGTCCAGGATATGGAGGTTTTTACCCCGATCCCTTCATCAGACGCCTTGTATGCGTCAATCTGCCAGGGTATAGTCTGTCACCTGAGCAACCCGTTGAGACAAGAGTATAACTAGACAGCGGATGGAAAACTCGACCTCCTGTTTATTTAGACACAAACTTTTAACTATGCCCTTTCACCCCCATTCCTTTTTATTATTTTAGGAGCGTGCCACTCACCCCTTTCTATTCCACTTCACAAGGGGTGACTTGCTAACATTCATACTGTGCCGTTTTCCGTAGGGTCCCAAAAGCCACTTTCCATGAGTCCGTAGAACCCTCCTATGGTTCTGATACAGTATGATCTCTAATTCCTTATTTTGCATATGCTTTCTATTCCTTTTCTTTCTGTATTCATATTACTTCCGGCCCACCAGTCAAACTAATGGGAATCCCCCGATCTACTCGCCGTGACTCCGTCCAGCTGCCTGGAAATGCCCGTCAAGTTGTGCCTTGTATCGGCTAGGAGGAGGTCAGGGACTCCCCACGCAGGAAACTCCCAAGGCAGGCCAGTCCTAACCTTTACCGTAGCTGGACCCGATCTGGCCGGAATCGGCTCCACTATGGTCCTCTGGACGATTCTGCTCGAGGAGTCGTCTGCCCGTCTCCTGCCCCACGTTTGGGTGCCAAAAAACTGTGGACAAAGACTTCAGACAAGACAGCAGGTGTGGTTATAAAGCAGCTTTATTTTGCAGAGTCACAGTGAGAAGAGTTTCAGAAAAGCAGACAATCAATATACATGGCAGCGTCAGTGCTCTTCTGAACCCCGTCTGTTGGGTGGGGTAAAGTTTTTATACCTCTAGAATGCGTGATTTAATATCATTATGAAATGCAACAGTCAACACGTTTATTATACACAATCCTTGAGCCCCTTCAATGCTCCTTGTGCAACTTGATTTCTTGGCCCCTTTGTTATGGCGTTCAGATGTAAACTAAGGAAAAATGTGAAGGCAGACTCGTGTGGAATGCTTAGACCTTGAGTCTTTTGGATAAATATTTTTCTGTTTTGCTCAGCAAAGCATGCTTTTACATAATGTATGGTTTCGTAAAGCTTACTTCTCAGAAATGAATTAGTACAAGGGAACGAAGAGAACATTTATCTTCCACACTCTTCACTACCATCCACTTAAACTCAACCTTGCAGTCTTCCTTTTTCAAGTTTCACCATTTGATCCGTGGCTCTGCCCTCACTTTCTCCCACTTCTTGATCTCCAATGTCATCCTACAGACCACCATCCTATGCTGCTTAACTACACTTTCCCCTGTCACCACTTTGCAGTCTTCAATCTCCTTTAGATTGACTCTTCTGCATAGGATGTAATCTACCTGTGTGCATCTTCATCCACTCTTGCACATCACCATGTGTTCCTCCCTCTTCTTAAAATACGTATTCACCACCATGCCATGCCCATCCTTTTAGCAAAATCCACTATCATCGGACTTTCTTCATTCCTCACCTTGATATCGTACCTACCCATCACCTCCTCGTCGTCTTTGTTCTCTTCTCCAATGTGTCAATTGAAATCTGCTCCAATCACCACTTTCTGTCCGTTGCATACACTGTTCATCACTTCATCCAACTTACTCCAAAAATCTTCTTTCTCATCCATCGCACACCCAACTTGCAGGGCATATGCATTGATGAATGTTCATTATCACACCTCCAATTTCCAGCTTCATAATCATTACTCTGTCTTTCACTCTTGACATGCTGTTCCTTCAGAATAACCCCTACCCCATTTCTCCTCCCATCCATACCATGATAGAACAATTTGAATCCACCTCCGATCCACCTGGCCTTACTCCCCTTCAATTTAGTCTCTTGCACGCACAATATATTAACCTTCCTTCTCTCCCCTTACCAGTCATACTGCCAGCATTCAAAGCTACTACCCTCAGTTCCACTCTCTTTACCTTTCTCCTCTTCTCCTGCCTCCGGACACGTCTCCCCCCTCATCTTTTCCTTCTTCAGCCAACAGTAGCCTAATTTTTCATTGTTAACCTGGGGCTCGACCAATCCATTATGTACATTTGTATTGTTGTCGGCATATTGATTTGGCAAAATTTTACCCCGGATGCCCTTCCTGACGCAGTCCTCCGCATTTATCCAGGCTTGGGAACGGAACAAAGAAACAAACTTGTTTTTGCATCCCCTGTGGCTGTGTTGTCTATTGATTCATATACCATCAGCTTTTCTTGCACCATCTGTCACCTGTCTTCAAATCTCCTTTGACAAATGCAACTGGCAAAGGTTTCATAGAATCGATGGTAACATTATTAGCAAGGTCAGATAAATGCCTAAATTGGCCTTTTTATACCTGTTTATCAAGAAACACCACCATACAGCAACGTGTGCGAACTGGCAAGATCGGGGAGAAAAACACGCGGTCACTGATTACAAACCACAAGAATAATGAAAGAGACAATATATGTAAAAACATCATCGCACTAATGCAATATTATTTGAAAACGAACAGCGTCAGATCGGGCTTGAATATGCGCCCAATCTGACGCTGTTCGTTTTCAAGTAATATTGCATGTACTGTGCGTTGAACTGCTGTACTGAATAAGCTGATGCCTTCTGTAACAGCATCAGCGTGTATTCAAACCCGATCTGACGCTGTTCGTTTTCAAATAATATTGCATGTACTGTACTATTTTAGAATAAAAACATACATCCTGTCAATCATGAAGAATCCACTGCATCCACTGATCAGTGTCATTTCCAGGCAGAGGAGTAGCTTCAGTGACAGACTTTTGTCACTGTCTTGCTCCACTGACAGACTGAGGAGATCGTTCTTCCCCCACACTATGCGACTCTTCAGTTCCACCCAGAGGAGTAAACACTAACATTACTCAAAGTTATTGTCTGCTTTTTTTATTTATTTATTTGGTTTTTTTTTTCATTTTTTCATTTTTATTACTATTTAATTTAATATTGTTTCTTTGTATCAGTATACTGCTGCTGGATTATGTGAATTTCCCCTTGGGATTAATAAAATATATATCTATCTATCATTTGATTTCAGTCAGTCTGTAAGAGCCAGTGTAAATGCATGATAATTGTAAAGGTTAGCTTCTTTTTTTTTTGTTTTAAATTCAGTTCCATTCTCTCAGTTGTGTTCACGATCCCCCCCCTCCTGCTGTTTTCACATAAAGATGCGCTATAGCTCAAATGTGATTTATTTGGCGACGCGCTATAGCTTGAATGTTATTTATATAGGGAAGAAAGTACAGTGTCAGGTGCTCATTCAGTGTAATAGGAACCATAGCACAGAGAGATGTGTACACTGCAACAAGTACACATGTCATAAATGTAGGAAGGGTGTGTGGGAATTGTTAATATTTGAATGTGATGATTTTATACATCACGGATCGGAAATCAGCAGTTCTTAGCATTGCATCACACAAGCTATCGTATCAACCGCCTACTGTAACTTGCTTTATTTTTTCTTCACTTATAGTCTAGCATAAAAGTGCACTTGTTTTGTTATACTTCTACACCAACATATGTTCCTGTGTTTGAGCAACACGGATATGCTCAAAAAATAGACGTGTAATGCCACAAAAAGTGCATGCAGGCACTTCAGTTCGCAAGCATTGGTACGAGAATGCAGTCACAAGTATGCTGTAGAGCTATAGTGCGTCTTTATGTGAAAACAGCAGTGTGGGGGGTAGGGAAGGATCCCGAACACTTCTGAGAGAATGAAAAGTGAATTAAAAAAAAAACTAACCTTTACAAGTATCATAAATTACACTGGCTGTTACACACTGAAATCAAATGTGTTTTTATTCTAAAATAGTAAGAATAAGAGCTGTTTACTTTTCAAAACTGAGTCGTGCAGGATCGAACTCATGACCTTTTGATTACTAGTCAGCAGTTGATACCATTACGCTACCATGGCAGTTGTATTAAGTATGTGTCGACGTGGCATGCTAAGGTGGCTTTTTTTCTGCAGTTATATTTTTGAATAAAAGCATACTTGTTCTGTTATATTTGTACGTTTTGTGAAAGTGTTTCTTTAATATTTGGATTTCAGGTTTCATACATTATATAGTTTATGCCTACATTTTGTCATTTACTACTACAATATGAAAAACGTTTCTGTTTTAAAAATGTGTTTACACGGATTACTGTAGAAACGGAACACATGTGAAATGCGTGTATTCCAAATAATGATCTATTATTTCCACTCTAAAACTCCACTTCACTCCCAGATAATCTGCTGCTTCAGAATTTTCAGATTTTGTTTTACAATTCTGTGGTATACTGAAGGGCAATTATAAACATTTAATAACTTTCAAAGGCTTTAATTGGCAAATACATCAAATTTATGTAAAGAGTCAATATTTACAGTGCTGACCCTTCTTCATAATTTCTGAAGTTCGCTATGGTATGCTGGATATCAGCTTCTGGTCCAAATCCAGACTGATATTGATCCATTCTTGCGTTTTATCTGCTTGGAGTTGATCATAATTTGTGACATGGTTCTCCATCATGCTGGAAAATATACAGATCATCATGAAATTGCGTCTGGATTGTTGAGAGGAGATGTACTTGGGGGACGTTTTGATACCGTTCTTTATTTATGGCATTGTTCTTGGGCAGAATTGTGAATGGGCCCACTCCCTTGGATGAGATGCAACCCCAAACGTAGATTGTCTCGGGATGCTCACAGGACTCATGGTAGAGTTCATCTTTTCCTTCTACAAACACTCTATTTTTCCACATGTCTCAAACAATTGGAAGGAGGATTCATCTGAAAAAATAACTTTGCACCAGTCTTCTGCTGTCCAATCCTTGTAGTTCCTGCAGAATGTCAGTCTGTCCTTGATGTTTTAGTTGGAAAGAAGTGGCTTCTTTGCTGCCCTTCTTGCCCCAAAGCCATTGTCCAAAATTCTTCGCCTTAATGTGCAAGCAGATGCACTCACACCCACCTGCTGCCAGTACTGAGCAAGCTCTGCACTGGTATCAGCACGATTCTTTAGCTGACTCCTCAGGAGGAGACAGTCCTTGCTGGACACTTTTAGCTAATAATTTTGTGAAATGGAAAAAATAAGTGAAAATGATTTTTTTGAGATAACTTTTTAGGCTAATGAAGTTCTCAATGAATTAATATGCATCAGAGACCTCTGCACAATAATATAAAAACAATGTGAATTGCCACCACAAAAACTGAAGCCTAAAATTTTGCAAAACACAACATTTGTGTCACTGCCAAAACTTTTTGCAACTACTGAAGTGGTTTGGTGGGTATGGGGCCTCACACTGCTGCAAAGAAAATGTTAGTGATTCTGTAGTGTGATTGATTGTATTATGCTTCCAGTCAAGCTTAAGTCAGTTTGTAATTTGTGTGTGTCTCTCTGTCTCTCTCTCCCAACACACACACACTTCAAGCTCCTTCAGAATATTCTCATGTGGCATGGAATTCTTTCAAATAAATGCCTGAGAGAACTGGCATTGGACAGCCTATTGAATCGTTATATTCTTCTAGCTCTTCAGAATTCTGATCCTGGGGAAGACTGCATTTTAAAATGTCAAAGTGTAAGTTTCTCTCCCTAAAACAAAATATTTTAAGTATATATGTTGAATTACTATTTCTGAATGTTTCAATAATTAAAACATAGTCTAATAAAGCTGTCTTTCTATGCATAATCTGTTTATTTTGATGGGTGCGACTTGTTTGTTTGACCACTTTCTCTTTAGGGTACGTTACTTTGGTTGAGTAATTTTATTCCTTGCTTGCTTACAATACAGATTAGCACACTGTTTTCCCAAATTTGTTGATCCTCAATGACTATTAAACTATTACCTTTGATTTTGTGGCCTCCATTATAGCTTTTTCATTTGGCAAGTCATTAACCTATGGTTAAAGTGTTTTCACTTTGATTATTTTTGTTTCAAGAAATTTTGTGTAGATCAAAAGATAACTGGAACAAACATTGTTTATCTCCAAGAGCAGAGTTTGAGAACCAGAGTTAGCTGGTAGCTGCTGGCTCACTTTGCATCTCATTATTGTTTAGCAGCTGTTTCCCAAAAAAATTAAGGATTTTGAGTCTTAAAAGCAGGTTAAATAATATTAAGGTTTTAGAAGGGTGGTCCATTGGTTAATGATTTAGTTACTTAAAGATATTGCCTGTCACACAGATGATTGCTATATTGGCTCATTTAATAGTCAGTAGCCCTGTGTACAATGAAGTGGTTCATTTTTCAAATGGAAATGTTTATATAATCAACATATTAAGTTAGAGAGGTGAAACAAATTACCATTAGATGGAATCAGAGTGTCATAGAATGCAATATAATCATAAAATGTTTCCTATTTATGTAAACTGCCAAATAAACTCCTAGGATGCTGTGCATGTTGCACATTAAGAGCTGCATCTCTACCATGATTACATTATTTTCATCACCTGATTTCTGTTCCTATTTGTTATTTTGCATTATTTTTATCTTTGTTGCAACTAGTAGTTCATTTGTATCAGACTATGCTTTATGACTGTTGTGTGGGGATGAATCTTTTCATCCACTGCAGCCCAAGATCTTCATGTTCTTAATATGACTCAGGATTAAATAAGCAGTCTGGATATGATTTATCGACAGAGTTGGTAGGGCTAACATTCAAGCAGTGCTTTGTATAAAACGTTTATTCATATATTTCCTGAACCCTTAGATTCTAATTTGGGTTTAAGTTTATTTCTTAGTACTTGCTATTAATTACTAATTTCTTGAAAAATACTTGTTTTATTTTTACTTTTTGTAAGTGTATCTGTACCACTTTATATTCTTAAAATATGGGAAATTAAGTGTTGCTGAACTTTTATTTTAGTTTGCAAAACTGTATTTTGAAAGGATAATCAATCTCTCTCTCTCTCTTTTTTAATACAGGTGGTGGAATGTTTTCCCATGCAGTGGTTTTCAAATCAAAAAGGGCAACAGACTATCCCCCATTTAGAGAATTTTTGCCGCTTCCTTGCACATTTAACCAGCACAATATACAGGGTCAGCATTGGTCTTTCTGATACAGAAAAAAGAATTGCAAGGCAAGTTTATTTTTTATATGTATATTTCTCTGTTTTCTCTAAAATTTCAAAAAACTTTGAATTTCATGTACCTACTTTTATGTATATTTAAGATATTTATTTTTTATTTTTAGGGATCATATCAAGACTGTAATCAAGCTGCTAGCTAGCATGCACGCTGTGGATCATGTGATTACAGTTGCCAGTGAGCATGCCATAAAGGATGTAAAAGCATTTCTTGAAAACAAATAATGTTGGTCTTTCTTCCATTGCTTTTCTTTATCATCTGTAAATATGTACATTAGGGAACACTTTGAATATTATTAAATGTTGCTAAAACGATTGGAATCTTTGGTGTGTTACCAAATGATTTTCAGTCATGATTTATACTGGTCTTTAGGAAACTGTAAAGTACAGAGCACCCCCATTTTTATAGAGCATATCACTTTCTAAAATGATGTTTTTAATATGAGCATGTAAAAATTAAAAATGTCATTCATTTGTGAAGCCAAATTGGCTTGATGCCAAAAAATGTAAAAAATAAAAAGATGTGGTATACCTTGCATTATAATTCTCATGAGATAGTTATTTTTATTTTTTATGTATAGTCAGGAGTAAATCCTGGGGTAAAGAGGACACCTTAACAAACATAAATTATGCATTACCCATGTACTCATATGGTCTGCAAAATCAAAAGTGGGTGGATAATTAGTCTTTTATGATTAAGTAAAACTTTCTTTGTAACTATAAAACCTGCAGAGACAACCACTGGAATAATTTATTTCATGTTTCCATGAATGGAAAGAGTTCTGCATATTATCTTAACATGTGCTTAATTATTTTTGATAAGTGGTTTAAATCCTTTTTCAGATGTGTAATTAATATACAATTTTAAGCCTTACAGAGGAATATAAGAAGTAAAGATTGCAACCCCGCCAGAAATCGGGCAAAGCAAATTTAAGGGTTCAGAGAATTATGGTCCCCCTGTATGTATCAGACTGCTCATTAGCTGATGGACAAAAATTAACTTTCAGACAGCACTAGGAATATGTTAAAATGTTTTAAAGATGTTTTATAAACCTGGGGTTTGTGCTGGTAGGGTCTAGTCCCTAACAGGAAATGGTGTAGCCCTTGACTCTCCTTGCGATTTTAATAAGCTTGTACTACAACCTTTCCTTTCCATCAGAAGGGAAAAATATAAGAAAACTGTTTTTGAACCTTCAACATTTGGTATTGTGAGGTACTTTTTTTAAAATGTGTTCACATATAATGAGGAAAGCACCCTCTGCAATTGACATCTCTGTTGGTCTTTCAATGTGCATCAGTCCTCATGAAACTGTTCAATGCCCGGTTGACTAATTTTTGTTGAAATATGTCACACTTTTCTGTCAAGGAAATTTGTTGGGAAAGTTTATTTTTTATTGAGTTATCTCAAACAGAACATGCTTTACATATTTTTCAATTTTTACAATTTCCCATTGAAAAGCACAGGAAAATTTGCAAACTCATCTGCATTAAAACAGAGAAGTTTTCTACTTGGCTTCAGTTATTTTACCACTTCAATCTGTATGTTTTGTATATTTTTCATCATTTACTTGGTCAGCAGCAACTGCTAATAATAAAATTGATCCCCTGTACAAGTTAGTGAAATGCCAGGAGAGGTGTGCATGCAAGATGCTTATATCCCTGCTCATCTTCTTTTGCTTCTTGAGGTAAGTTAACCTTAAAAGTAAAACAAAAAATAAAGCCAAAAAGACACTTACCTAGAAATGATTTTAAGAGGAAAAGAATTATGTAAGTATTATGTAAAAAAACATGTACTTGGTATTTTTATTACACTAATAACAATCTCGTAGTTCTATCTGCACATTATGTCGGGCATTTGTATTTCTGTGACACTAATTTATAGGTAGAACTCCAGATTAGCTGTCCATCATGGTAAAAAGCAGCCAACAATTTTAACACTCCATCGGGCACTTCAAAACTGAAATTTAAACTACAGTTAGTCACAGTCCCACTACATCCAACATTATAGCACATCAGTTAATGCCATTTTTACCTCACTAGGATTGGACTCTGATGTCTGTGAATGCTATTGAACCTCGGATGAACCTTTTTGGGCTTAATTTTTAACTACAGGTTATTGTAAAGTGCAGTTTAAAAAACATGTTTAATGTGTTTTTTTGCATGGGCTTGTAGGCAGCAGGCAACAAAGGGTTAACAGCAGAAATGTCACTGTACCTGTTCAGGCAGCTGTCACAGAGAAATTGAGCCTATCCTAAAACAACTTCACAAAGATGATTCAAAAAAAAAAAAACCCAAAAAGTAGGCATTCCTGGGCAGGCTATTACAGGAAAAGCAGGTGTGATCTACTGTAAATCAGTCACTATATGACTATAAGACAGTATGTCTTGCAGTAATTGGGTGCTAAATCTTATTGAAACTCTGACCAGTGCAAAATTGTTTCCATAATTTGAATGACGCATTTTCATGCTTTGATGTATTATGTCAGCTGTTTGCTGCTTAAAACAGATTCTATCTGTGCTTGGCTGTGATAAACTCGCATTTTGAGACTTTTGACCTGCAGAAACTGTATTAAAAAAGCTCCGACAAAGCTCGGTTTGCTGAAGCTTGGCCCAGACTGATGAACTATGTCGATGCCGACTGTTCCTCAGAATGCCTTCCACATTGACAGATTTGATGTCTGCTGCCTTTTCTTGGGCTTCCTCTCCAAGATTCTGCGTTTTTCAAAAGCTTCATCTGAGTTATGATTTGTCGTGTAAGCCGACATTCAACAAAGTTATTTCTCCTACATGATTTCTTACCACCATATCACTAGGGAAGGGTATCATCTTTTATGTTATATCTGTATAGATTCAAGTTAATAAGACGACGCAATCATAAACGACCTTATTCCTATGGAGCGAGAATTCCATGCTGGAAACAGTGTTATGTCAATTTGCTTGGTGTTTAAGTGTTCACTTCGAGTTGACACATGGTTTCTTGTTCATGGCTAGCTTGAATTTTTTATCTGAATTTATTACACTTCTATGTTTTTAAACAGGCAGGGCAGGGTGAGCTCAAAATCAACAACATGTGTTCTCAAAGTTATATTATAAGGACACTAGCTGTGCTACCACTAAGATGGGTTGAAATATAAGTACTCAATGTAGACCTCAGCATTAACGTTTGCAGTCCACCATTTATTGGAATGTGTTTTGTAATGCAGTTCATAATGAAATGCATTGTATTTGTCATTCCAGCAGATGGTGCATGACAAACATTTGTACAAGTAAAATATATTATTACAATGGTTTGTAATCCACTATCTGTTGGAAAGGCAAATGCAAAGCATTTTATTTCTACTGATGTTCCTGATGTACCATTTGCTGAAGTAAGAGATATAGCAACTGGATGGATACAAAGACACACAAGCTGTTGTCCTTTTATTAAGATGGATAAACCAATTTCTGTCTGTCCTGTAGTTACTGTCTGTTGGATGTATTCTGCATTAACATTTGAAGTGCAGTGTGCCGATCTAGCTGCTATATCTCTTCTTACGTGCCATTTTTTATGGGATTTATAAAAGAAATACTAATGTCTGTGATGTGCCATCTGTTGGATAACAAAAAAAGAGCAACAAGACAGAAATGCAGACAAGCACAGTGAAGACTTTAACACAAATTTTAATTTATTTTAATTCTGATGCAGATATCTTTGCAACTGTGAAATATGAAAGTGATATATTAGAATCCAAATATTTTCTCCATTTTGTTGAGATAATAAATAAGAGAAAAAGTGGATTTTAGATAATTTTTGTTATCTTCACAATCATTTAAAATATAAAGAATATATTGTTAAGTATTGATAGAATGCTTCAACTTTTGCACATGTCATGCTGTCTTATATACTCAGTTTTTTCTTTCAGCCTCTAAAACTTTTTTACCAAATAGTAGTTTATGTAAAAAGTCGGACAAGTATGTTTTACTTTATACCCTGCTTAAGGTTTGTTGATGTCTTTTCAATTAATGAAAATTTTAATTTGAGCAGTAGTGGGCTGTAGGAAGCAAACTGAAGTGTTTACAGCATTCACAGGAAACTAATGTTTTGATTGAGGCACTTAACCATTGTGTGGTGCTCGTTTCTATGAGACCCATTTTCAGTGTTTACAAATAAAGAAAAAATCTTTTTTGAGATTGGTTCATTTTCTTTAAAGAACATGTTAAGAGACACATTTTTGTCAGGTACATACTTTGACCAACCATCCCCTTTTACACAGCATACCTAAATCCCATCAGACCAATCATTTAGATTTTCTCCCCCACACCCAAAAAATGAAATTGTGAAAGGACACAACAAATAAATAGCTCTGTGTATGTGGTTTCTTTTCAAAAGCCAACAAGTATGGCAAAGAAAATCTCTACTCCGCCTTAGAAATCATTTTAGAAAAGATTGCAGCCAAAGTGGAAGGAGCCCCCACTTCGGAGGATGAAGAATTTTCAGTAAACAAGGATCATGCTTCTGTCAATTTGGAGTCTGACAGTAAATTTAAAGAGGAGGATAGCATAAACTCTTAGACAGGAGGAGGGGGATATGGTTGTCAAAAAAATAATGAAATTGAATGGTATTCTTGGCCAAGGAACGAACCACCCTGCCTTGCAACCAGAGCCAACACAGGTGGCAGTTACTTGTGTGCAAGATATCAGGTCATCGCCTGAACTTTTTATTCCAGGCACCTTCCAGAAAATCATTCTGGACTGTACTAATTTGGAAAGGGGGTGTGGTTGTTTTTGTCAATGAGTGGATGAAAATTGACCAGACTAAATGCATGCTTTGGACGTATTATGCTTGCTGGTCTTTTTAGATCTAATTTAGGATCCACTGAATCCCTGTGGAATGTAGAAGGTAGACATGAACGTTTTCATGCAACAGTCTGCAAAACATTACTAATTTTTCCACAATCATCCACCATGATAATTGAGACACCAGACCAGTTTGACAACAGGGATATAAGCTAGCTTAAATCAGTTTAGTGTGTGCTACAGCCTTGGCCCAATGTTACTTTTGATGAGCACCTTTTGTCATGTTGGTGCTGCTGCTCTTTTAAACAGTACATGCCATCTAAACCTGCAAAATATTAAATAAGTATTTGGGGTGCCTGTGATGCTGCTTCATTAAATGCATGGAACATACATTTGTATACTGGGAAGTCTGATGGTGGAGCTCCTGAGAATAAACAAGGAATGCGGGTTGTTCTGGACATGATGCAAAAACTCCATGCTCACAACCTCAACATGTGGCAATTTTTTTTTTTTTTACTTTGCACAATTTGAGTCAGGAACTCCTAAAAAGAAAACTGATAGGAACAATAACTCTTGGCTCTCACTTTAGCTAAAGGGTACAAAGAAACCAGCCTGTCAATTCAAGCAATTTCTATTCATGGTCAACACATTCCTGGTTTCTTACATCCCGAAAAAAAAATATGGTAAACGGGACGCTGCATAGATACTAGATAATCGCTATAGATTACAATGCTACAAAAGGAGTAGTAGATCTACATTAGTACTTGGAATATATATCCGTATGTTGGACATCTTCACTTAAAATGTGTTTGTCATTGGATGACACTGAATCCAAAATGGAACACAGGACTACTAACTCCAGAATGTGAGTGATGTACAGTATATATACACATACAGTATATAAAGCGGCTGAGTGTTTGGGGAGAGCATTTGGTAATCAGTTTTTTTTCTAGATTGAACAGTTTTTAGTGATCAGAAAACTGCAGCAGATAAGAGGACAACAACATAAGCGTTCATTCATACAAGGAAATGCAAATGGTGCAAGTGAGTGTAAGGAGTTAGAATGGTGCAAATTTAGGAGAACAGACAGAAAAAGTTAAGTTAATGTCAAAAAAAACAAACAGAAGGATGTCAAGGGGGAGAATATTATAGGAACTTAAAAGGGCTTATTTTTTTTACCATTTAAGTTAAATGATTTAAATTAAAAGAAAAAAAAAAAGTTTTTTTTTTACACTGAGGCCAGTGTAATAGAAGTCTTATTGGATGTTCGACTTTTTACAGGATGGCTTGAAGGAGCAGAAGCAGCTAGCTGATCCAGCACCTCATGATCGATGAATGTGAAAAAGAAGTTGGCTTTCCTATGTTATAGTAGAAATTTGGCAGACCTGGGGCCTCATGCATAACGCCGTGCGTAGAATTCGCACTATAACATGACGTAAGCACAAAAGCCGAAATGTGCTTACAGAAAAATCCAGATGCAGAAATCTGTGCGTACTCCAACTTCCATGTTCTTCTGCTATATAAATCCTGGTCAGCGTGAAAAGTAACGCACGTGCACGTGGCTGCTGCCTCGCTCCAATTCCTCCCAGAATTACGCTTTGAATATGCAAATCAATATAAATAGCCCTTAAGCTCAGCGTTCTGTGAAAAGACACTGGGAAAATATAAGAATTTCAGCAAATACCAAGTGGAGGCAAAGGAAAGACATACTCTTTGTTGATTTAAACAATGGTATAAACAAAAGGAAGTTGATCGAATGACATAGTGTGTTGGAGAAACTTGAAAGCTCAAGTGCACAAAGTCGTACAGTGCCCGAAATAAGTCACATATCAAATTCGCCGTGAAAAGGCGAGTTGTAACCCACCGTCTGTCATATGAAAACTTATTAGGGTACAGAGAAAAAAAATAGGCACACAGTGGGGGGAAAAAAAGCAGGAAATGTCAACTTCAACCTCGAAATTTCCACTTTAATCACTGTGACAGATAGGGGGTGTTATCGCTTCCTTGAACCCTTGTCCAAAATCGCCAGACACCAGATAAAAGTCCAAATGTTGACTTTATTAATACAGCACAAAGCACCCTCTCCTCCACAATACTCATTCAATAACCAAATACAATAACAATAAACAATCCTCGACTCCCAGACGCGTTGCCCTTCTACCACCCAGCCCAGCTCGCCGTCTGGGAGCTCCCACAATCCCTTTTATTGTCCCTGACCTGGAAGTGTTCAAATCCTCAGTCCATGTGATCCTTTATCACTTCCGGGTCAGATAAAAAGTCCTTTTCTTCACCCAGGAAGCACGTCGTGCCCCTTTGTCCATGTGACTCGGACTTCTGGGGCGTAGGGTAAATAATCGTTGTTCCTCCCTGCAGCGTCACCTAGTGGCCCCCATGGCATCCAGCAGGGCAGTGTATAAAAACTGCAATGTCGATGCTGCCCTGCTGGTTTTCCGGGATCCTCCATACTGCAGGGAGGGCTCCACCTGGCAGCTTGGGGGTATTGGCCGGGATAAACGGCCGGCCATATACCACATCACGTAGTTTATTTTGTCGTTAAAGTAGAACATCATAAACTTCATCTTAAAATCGTTTAATTTACTAGTTTCTCAAATCCCATCGTAACTAAAGTAGCACGTTAAATGCTTTGTTTTGTATTTGATCTTCTATGTGTGCTATGTGTGTGAATCACTACGTGCTTCCGTTCTTTCTCTTCCTCCGACAGGACACAGAATCCATGACATTTGTCATATTACAGCTTTCTGAATAATTAAAATACTGAGATGTATACGTGATATCATTTTCATGATGATAGGAGTTAAAGCATGTTATTAAACATTGGAATCACTGTGGCGCAGTGATGTTCATGTCTCACACAAGATGCTTTATTGTAGCAGTACTATCTCTTTCAAAAAAGATGATCTGCTGTGGCAACACTTAACGGGAGCAGCTGAAAGAAGAAAAAGAAGGTGCAGTGAGAGTAACAACGCTAAAGGAGTTATGGTATTTGAAATACTATGGCTATTCCCTGGACCATTATATTGCTACAGGTTAACTACAATCAGATACATTACACTAATAAACAATATGCAGTTAGTTTCAGTGTATTTATAAAGCCGCTTCAGGGATGTGGATCTAAGAAAGAAAGGGTAACCACAGAGGAACAGTAGCACGCTTTGACACTGGGTGCCACCAGTCTGCAAAACCAAGTGGAGAACTTGCATATGACAGGGTATAAGATACCGTGGAAATGTGTGTGGCTTTACGCCAAGTTTAGGTTTTATACATCGTGATTTATTCATGGAAATGTTCTTACGCAACATTTCTGTGCGTACGCCCCAGTTATACATGAGGCCCCTGGCCTTGTTGTGGAAAAAGTTTTCCTCTATTTTCAAAGTAGTATTCATGGAGACCAGATGAAAAGGCAAGAAATGATAATTTATTCAGTCCATGGTTTGAGCAATCATTAATACAATTTTGGTTGGGAGCATGCACTGATAGCACGTTGCTGTACCCACCTCACACCAAAACACCTGGATTAGGACCCAAGTGCAGTGGATTGACACCTCCACACCACATTGGGACAGTGTTAAATTTTTTATGATGGCTAGAGTGTCAATCCTGCCACCAAACCCCAGGTTTTCCCTGTAAGTTGGAGGACCTGATTGCAGGGCTGGGTACAGAATTCATACCCTTTTATAATTTTCTGTTAACATTACCTACTACATCACACCATCTGACTCTTGAGTGGCTAAATTCTGCATATTAACTACAGCCACTAGAAACTTTCTATACATGTTGATTCTTCCATTACTCTGCATATCGCTTTGTTAACAAGGGGTCCTAGTGGGTTTCCCATTAATGTTATCACCGCTTCACAATATGGGTGTTTGGGCTTTCTCATTATTTTGTCCTTGCCTAACACCTCTCCATTAGGGGGTGTTAATTACACATCTATTTCATTTTAACCTTAGCAGCTATCTTGGTGGCTCCTCTAAGATGAGGCAAAAACCTCACATGCCCAAGCTTTAAGCTGTGTTTAGGTAACCCCTTACTTACCATCCTTTTCCTTATTCTTTTAATAATCCATTGTTACAACTTCATTTAAGTACAGGTAAAATTCCATTAAAATGAAATTTTCTTCACAACAAAATATTTTTATGTTCCCGACTGTTTCCCCATATGACACGAGTCTAGAAATCTTGTTACTACAAAATACATTCAGCAGATACTTTCATTACAACAAGGTGCCCAAAAAACCTTGAAATGCCTGAATGAATCATCCACAGAGCATTTATTTCTGTGGTCACAGCTCAGTTGTGCACAATGATCCCCAAACAGAAATACTTCAGTTTTTTTTCTCTTTCTTCGAACTTTCCTCGTACTGTTTGCTGTTTTTGTTTTCGGTGGTTTTCAGTGATACCCTTTGCTTATTGCTCATCAACATTTGATAAACACTGGAATTTAACTCCTTGTCACCCTTCTATAGAAACAGCAGACAAGAAAAAACAATAATAGTTCATATTAAGAAAAAAAAAACTACATTTTTGCAGCTCTCAATTGCGCCAAAAAGAAAAAAGATGTTGCCAGTGAATTCGGAATTTCTCCATCGACACTATCAACTTTCTTCAAAGACCAAGCAAAAAAATTAAGAAAAATCTCGGGTTGCAAACTTACGGGAACTGCTGTATTTGAAGAGGTCAAAAAATGTAGTTTTTATGTGGTTCAGTGATGCTTGTTCAAAAAACATTCCTATTAATGTGGCACTCATTCAAGAAAATGTGCTGCATCTAAACTCTCTTGGGACCTCCCCCAACTGGACAACACGCCGAAGAGCATACCGAAGTGCGATCATCGCATCTGTGGAAGACTGTCCAAAAGGTCTATCTTAGTCTCATCAGACCAGAGAATCTTATTTCTCACCATCTTAGAGTCCTTCAGGTGTCTTTTAGCAAACTCCAAGAACTTTTTGGCCTTAATTCTAAGTGGTATGTGTGGAGACAACCAGGCACTGCTCATCAATTGTCCAATACAGTCCCCACAGTGAAGCATGGCGGTGGCAGCATCATGCTGTAGGCGTGTTTTTCAGCTGCAGGGACAGGACGACTGGTTGCAATCGAGGGAAAGATGAATGCGGCCAAGTACAGGAATATCCTGGACAAAAACCTTCTCCAGAGTGCTAAGGACCTCAGACTGGGCCGAAGGTTTACGTTCCAACAAGACAATGACCCTAAGCACACAGCTAAAATAACGAAGGAGTGGCTTCACAACAACTCTGTGACTGTTCTTGAATGGCACAGCCAGAGCCCTGACTTAAACCCAATTGAGCATCTCTGGAGAGACCTAAAAATGGCTGTCCACCGATGTTTACCATCCAACCTGACAGAACTGGAGAGAATCTGCAAGGAGGAATGGCAGAGGATCCCAAAATCCAGGTGTGAAAAACTTGTTGCATCTTTCCCAAGAAGACTCATGGCTGTATTAGCTCAAAAGGGTGCTTCTACTAAATACTGAACAAAGGGTCTGAATACTTAGGGCCATGTGATATTTCAGTTTTTCTTTTTTAATAAATTTGCAACAATTTCAAAAATTCTTTTTTTTGTCTGTCAATATGGGGTGCTGTGTGTACATTAATGAGGGAAAAAATTTACTTAAATGATTTTAGCAAATGGCTGCAATATAACAAAGAGTGAAAAATTGAAGGGGATCTGAATACTTTAGGTACCCACTGTACATACTGTATATACATACAGTGGTGTGAAAAACTATTTGCCCCCTTCCTGATTTCTTATTCTTTTGCATGTTTGTCACACAAAATGTTTCTGATCATCAAACACATGTAACCATTAGTCAAATATAACACAAGTAAACACAAAATGCAGTTTTTAAATGATGGTTTTATTATTTAGGGAGAAAAAAAATCCAAACCTACATGGCCCTGTGTGAAAAAGTAATTGCCCCCTTGTTAAAAAATAACCTAACTGTGGTGTATCACACCTGAGTTCAATTTCCGTAGCCACCCCCAGGCCTGATTACTGCCACACCTGTTTCAATCAAGAAATCACTTAAATAGGAGCTGCCTGACACAGAGAAGTAGACCAAAAGCACCTACAAAGCTAGACATCATGCCAAGATCCAAAGAAATTCAGGAACAAATGAGAACAGAAGTAGAGATCTGTCAGTCTGGTAAAGGTTATAAAGCCATTTCTAAAGCTTTGGGACTCCAGCGAACCACAGTGAGAGCCATTATCCACAAATGGCAAAAACATGGAACAGTGGTGAACCTTCCCAGGAGTGGCCGGCCGACCAAAATTACCCCAAGAGCGCAGAGACAACTCATCCGAGAGGTCACAAAAGACCCCAGGACAATGTCTAAAGAACTGCAGGCCTCACTTGCCTCAAATAAGGTCAGTGTTCACGACTCCACCATAAGAAAGAGACTGGGCAAAAATGGCCTGCATGGCAGATTTCCAAGACGCAAACCACTGTTAAGCAAAAAGAACATTAGGGCTTATCTCAATTTTGCTAAGAAACATCTCAATGATTGCCAAGACTTTTGGAAAAATACCTTGTGGACTAATGAGACAAAAGTTGAACTTTTTGGAAGACAAATGTCCCGTTACAACTGGTGTAAAAGGAACACAGCATTTCAGAAAAAGAACATAATACCAACAGTAAAATATGGTGGTGGTAGTGTGATGGTCTGGGGTTGTTTTGCTGCTTCAGGACCTGGAATGCTTGCTGTGATAGATGGAACCATGAATTCTACTGTCTACCAAAAAATCCTGAAGGAGAATGTCCGGCCATCTGTTCGTCAACTCAAGCTGAAGCAATCTTGGGTGCTGCAACAGGACAATGACCCAAAACACACCAGTAAGTCCACCTCTGAGTGGCTGAAGAAAAATAAAATGAAGACTTTGGAGTGGCCTAGTCAAAGTCCTGACCTGAATCCAATTGAGATGCTATGGCATGACCTTAAAAAGGCGGTTCATGCTAGAAAACCCTCAAATAAAGCTGAATTACAACAATTCTGCAAAGATGAGTGGGCCAAAATTCCTCCAGAGCGCTGTAAAAGACTCATTGCAAGTTATCGCAAATGCTTGATTGCAGTTATTGCTGCTAAGGGTGGCCCAACCAGTTATTAGGTTCAGGGGCAATTACTTTTTCACACAGGTCCATGTAGGTTTGGATTTTTTTCTCCCTAAATAATAAAAACCATCATTTAAAAACTGCATTTTGTGTTTACTTGTGTTATATTTGACTAATGGTTAAATGTGTTTGATGATCAGAAACATTTTGCGTGACAAACATGCAAAAGAATAAGAAATCAGGAAGGGGGCAAATAGTTTTTCACACCACTGTATATATATATATATATATATATATACACACATATCCACTCGTATATACACATATCTACATATATTCACACATACATATACACACACACACACATATATATATATTACACCCTTTGGGGTGCGAGCAGCTGTTGCTGGGCGTGCCAGAATCCATCGAGGAAGAAAAATGAAAAACATTATTTGTACAAATTCTTAATTTATCTATCCATTCCTAAATAATTAAATGGGTAGGCTATTTCGTTTCAGTGCAATACGCTGCTTGTTAAAACGCATGACTTCCGCTCTTACATGCATTTAGTGCTGCGTGGGTATTATGAACTATTGTATCTGTTTAAGTTCTATTTAAATTTTAAATATAAGTAATTTTTATTTAGTCGACAGAAATATCTTTGGTAGGAATGTAAGTTAAATTTAGTCATCATTGCATACATTTTTCTTCACCATAGAAATGTAAAGACTAAATTCAACTTACATTCCTACCAAGGATATTTCTGTCGACTAAATAGAACCACCTACTTACTGTATATCCAAATAGAACTTGAAAAGATATATTTTTTCGAATCTGAGCACACATTTTAGATCGACATAAGCGCACTACATCGAGCCCCGTGCTATTGTGCTCCGGCCTGCCTGCCTCAATAAGTCACCCTCGCTTCGCTTTTACTTTTTTACCGTTCATTTAATCATGAGCCTCTCTGTAGTTTTGTTTTTTTTCGGGTTGTAATGTTCATTAAATTTACGTATCATCTGGTCCATTGGCGGACTGCGCATCTCACACCTAGTACTACTCCATCTGAATCAACCTGTCCCTCAAAAACTAATTTATGGTTATAAAAACCATCTTAATATGCAGAAATACAGTATAAAAAGCCGCTGCATCGCAGATAGAATCGCAACATTTTACTCACCAAAAATTTGGATTATTTGTAAACAAAATCCATCCTCCTCTCTTTCCTCAAAAACAGTGCAATCACTCTGTCGTACGGATTATCCGTGTACCTCAGTTCCATCAAAAAGTCCCTTTCTATCGCCATCGAAGCTAATGCTGAAAATCGAATCTGCGGTTTCTATCCATTCAATGGGTCTGAATACGGCCTGCTAGAGGGCCGTACTGACAACAACTCAAAATCTGTTTGGTTGAAGCAACAGGTTAATCGACATTTATTCTGTGTTAGAGTGCCTGCACAACAGATTGTAAAGTCCTCTCTGCCTGGCAACAAATGATGGCTGAAATGTGATTGGTTAAATGCTTTAATATGAAAATACATGCCTGGAAGCAGCACAACCATCGGAAAAGCTATGAAAGGAAGCGGACAGACTATTTGGAATTATTTAATAAGTATTCATGGACAAAATATAATTAACATCAGTTTGTGATTCAGATATTTTTACTTATGAATATGCTAAGCACAGTCCTTCACCCGATAATATTTACCTTATATAGGCAGGCACTCAATTACGTTGGAGGCATGATGACGCAACATGCAACGCCGTGGGAGGCGGACTTTCGCTGCAGTCTATTACACAGTGGCGTAGCTGGGGGCGTGGAGGGGGCGGTCCGCCCCAGGCAGCACATATTTGGGGGCAGCATTATTGGCCAAAAGGCTCAGTACAATTCGTGTGTAAGCAGCAGGGTTCGGAAGAATATCACTCATGAATGAAAATGGTCAAATTTTCTGATTTGTAACCACAAATGCTTGAAAAGTAATGTTCAGACTGTCCTCCTGTGACGGCATCAGACACAGCAATAACAAAAATTAAAAAAATTACACCGATAATAATTTCTAGGAAGATAAACAACTAATTTACAATTTATAATTTTGTTTCATTATCAATCCGAATGCGTTCTTGCTCTGCGCAGACAACATCCCCACCAATCACTCGTACCCTACTTTGATTCTGGTTTTCGTAGCGTAATTATATTAAACTAATAATTAGAACACGGCTTATCAGTGCGTCTATACTATATTCTTGTCTAGTTGATGCTTATAAATATATATAAAAAATGATTGCTGTTTCTTTATATATGAATAAATCTATGCAAAAGTTATCTTAATTTTTCTCTATACGTCATTTTAATTTTCTATTTAAATAGTTTAACATATTCAGATATGTTGGAGGCCGGCAAATTGAAGCCCCACCCCGCCCCAAGCGGCACGAACTCGAGCTACGCCACTGCTATTACAGTATATGGACGAAAAAATAGGTTCCAGTTATGACCATTACGCGTAGAATTTTGAAATTAAACCTGTCCAACTTTTGTAAGTAAGCTGTAAGGAATGAGCCGTCTACCTACACGGGAAGTTGGAGAATTAGTAATGAGTGAGTCAGTCAGTCAGTGAGGTCTTTGCCTTTTATTAGTATAGATAAAAAAAACTGAGAAATCACATGTACATAAAAGTATTCACAGCCTTTGCTCAATACTTTGTCGATGCACCTTTGGCAGCAATTACAGCCTCAAGTCTTTCTGAATATGGTGTCACAAGCTTGGCACACCTGTCCTTGGCCAGTTTCACCCATTCCTCTTTGCTGCACCTCTCAAGCTCCATCAGGTTGGATGGGAAGCATCGGTGCACAGCCATTTTAAGATCTCTCCAGAGATGTTCAATTGGATTCAAGTCTGGGCTCTGGCTGGGCCACTCAAGGACATTCACAGAGTTGTCCTGAAGCCACTCCTTTGATATCTTGGCTATGTGCTTAGGGTCAAAGATGAATCGTCGCCCCAGTCTGAGGTCAAGAGCGATTTGGAGCAGGTTTTCATCCAGGATGTCTCTGTACATTACTGCAGTCATCTTTCCCTTTATCCTGACTAGTCTCCCAGTTCCTGCCACTGAAAACATTCCCACAGCATGATGCTGCCACCACCATGCTTCACTGTAGGGATGGTACTGGCCTGGCAATGAGCGGTGCCTGGTTTCCTCCAAACGTGACACCTGGCATTCACACCAAAGAGTTCAATCTTTGTCTCATCAAATCAGAGAATTTTGTTTCTCATGGTTTGAGAGTCCTTCAGGTGCCTTTTGGCAAACTCCAGGCGGGCTGCCATGTGCCTTTTACTAAGGAGTGGCTTCCGTCTAGCCACTCTACCATACATGCCTGATTGGTGGATTGCTGCAGTGATGGTTATCCTTCTGGAAGATTCTCCTCTCTCCACAGAGGACCTCTGGAGGTCTGACAGAATGACCATTGGGTTCTTGGTCACCTCCCTGACTAAGGCCCTTCTGCCCCGATTGCTCAGTTTAGAAGGCCGGCCAGCTCTAGGAAGAGTCCTGGTGGTTTCGAACTTCTTCCACTTACAGATGATGGAGGCCACTGTTCTCAATGGGACCTTCAAAGCAGCAGAAATCTTTCTGTAACCTTCCCCAGATATGTGCCTCGAGACAATCCTGTCTCGGAGATCTACAGACAATTGATTTGACTTCATGCTTGGTTTGTGCTCTGACATGAACTGTCAACTGTGGGACCTTATATAGACAGGTATGTGCCTTTCCAAATCATGTCCAATCAACTGAATTTACCACAGGTGGACTCCTATTAAGCTACAGAAACATCTCAAGGATGATCAGGAGAAACAGGATGCACCTGAGCTCAATTTTGAGCTTCATGGCAAAGGCTGTGAATACTTATGTACATGTGATTTCTCAGTTTTTTGTATTTTTAATAAATTTGCAAAAACCTCAAGTAAACTTTTTTCACGTTGTCATTATGGGGTGTTGTGTGTAGAATTCTGAGGAAAAAATTTATTTAATCCATTTTGGAATAAGGCTGTAACATAATAAAATGTGGAAAAAGTTATGCGCTGTGAATACTTTCTGGATGCATGTAGTTGGGCGAATTGAAGACCATGTTTGCTCCAGAGACAGAATCTTGCACAATGTATTCCCTATAGTGTGCATAGATGAAAGACCTTCCTGGAAGGGTTAATGGGCTCTTGGCCGGAGTAGGGTGGATCCACTTGTCATTGTCCATGTTGGAACAAATCCCATAAATAATGTTAGTCTGTCATTTCTGCAATCCAAATTTAAAGTTAGACACCAAGCTGAAGAGTAGAACTGACAAGGTAGTCTACTCAGAAGTTCTCAGAAGTTAATGCATGGCTTATATCTTGGTATAGGGTAGTAGGGTATATGGACATATTCTTCTTCAGCAGGTTACATCTGAACTGGAGTGACCCCAATGTGTTAGGTGACATATTAGTATGTTAGTCAAACATTGTTTAAACTATGGGGTGGGGGCAAAGAGTTTACAAGTGGCCAGGGTTAGAACTGTACGTGAAGGAACAAACAATAGTAAAATGCATAATAATGTAATATTTTATTTTATTTACCCTCTACTATTTAGGGCACCTCACACCCAGATAAACAGACTTGAGCTGGGAGAACTTTGCGACTGACTTCATCTGTGTCAGCGGGGGATGAGATAGCAGGCTGCTTGCTGCTTGTGCTCCATCGCCCACTTAATCGCTAAATACTCCTTTTCAATGGTCCAATAATTACACTCCCTTGGTAGCAACTTCCTGCTGAGAAACGGGATGAGGTATTCTTCCTCCTCAAAATATTGTGAGAGCACCGCTCCTAAACCAAAAGTGCTTGTGTCCGTTTGCAGAGTAAATTCCTTTGAAAAGTCTGGATTGCACAGAACCGGGAACGAGGATGAAGTGGCCTTTAGTTCTGAGATAACTCTGTCACAGGCGTTGGTCCAGATAACACTACGATTCCTTCTGCCCTTTATCAAATCAGTGAGGGGGGCAGCCCGATGCATAAAATTGGAGATTAACTACCTATAGTACTCCTCGAGCCCAAGGAAGGCACAAACCTACCTCTGTGTTTTGGGTATGCAAGCACCTCCCCAACCTTGCCCATTTGAGGCTTGAGCAAACCCTTCCCCATGGAAAATCCCAGCTAAAGCTTTTTCCGACATACCCAGCTAACCCTTTCGCAGAGTTAACTGTCAACCTCGCCAGCCACAAACTGTCTAGTACCACCAAAACACGGATAAGATGAGATACCCAGTCATTACTGAAAATGACAACATCATCAAGATAGGCACTCGCATAAGAGGAATGGGATCAGGTCCATTATCCGCTAAATAGTCAAACGGTGTGCCATGGAGACCAAAAGGGAGCACCATAAATTGAAACAGCCCATCTGTAGTGAATGCATGGTTCATGCCACTCCTTCAGCAGGTTAATATGCAAAACCTGTACAGGCTTCCGCCTCCCTGGTTGGTGACCAAAGGGCTCAGCCCCATAGACGCCTGAGGAGATTCCCTAGCAGCAATCAGGAAGAAGGGCACTACAGTATCCAATGAGGTTGGGTCATCATGGGTGACTCATCAAATCATCTGTTTTAGGGTTTTATTACATTGTTCAGTCAGGCCATTCGTCTGTGGATAAAAAACCATGGAGTGTAACTGCTTAATTGCAAAGTTTTACATAGGTTCTTCAAGATGTGAGACATAAAGGGCATGTCCTGATCAGTCAAAATCTTGTGTGTGTTACCAATATGTGTGAATATTTCTGAGAGTGCTTTTGCCACATTGAGGGTGTCTGCTAACCACAGCACAGCCATTTTTACTCTTGGGAAGTGGGCCAACATTATCCAGTCCCACTCTCCCAATGGGGACATCTAAAATAGGCATTGGTACAAGGGGTGCCCTGGCAGGTCTGTGAGCGGAAACTATTTGACAGTCAGGGCAGGCCTTACAAAATTGCTCCACATCCTGTCCCTATTCACCCAATAAAAGCATTTTGAAATGTGTTCCCTTGTCTTTTTTGCACCAAGGTGACCCCGCAAAACATGACTGTGAGCAATTTTTAAAACCTTTTCCCTATGTTTACTTGGCAATACCAACTGCTCGATACGCCCATAACCCATGCAATCAAATTACCAGATACAGAAAACCATTCTTGAGTAAAAAATGTGGCATTTTAAAATTCAGGTCCTCTCTCTCCAGATAGTAAGAGTCATTTGCAACGTGGGCTTGGTTGATAAAAGCAAAAGCAGTTTCATTCCATTCCACACTATAGTGTTCCCAATATGGTGTCTTCCAGCCATGGAGCTTGCGACCCTGGAGTGCTGTGCTGGCTGGATTGAAATCAGGGTCAAGCCTGGGTAGCCCCATTGTTTCTGGGTGGTTTGTGCACCCTCTAGTCTGCAGGGTACATCCAGCAGCGAGTGGACGTCGTTCCATAACATTTCATCACAAAGAGTCTTATCCATCCCTGACAGGAATGTATCAATAGCAAGCTTCTCCACAATGTGCTCAAAAATATTTTCGCAGATCCAGCTTTGAATCAGGTCACCTAAGCCCTGCATCTGTCCTCGTATAGGGCAGTCCAGATCAATATGCCATGCACAAAAGCTGGCGCCTATTGACCATCGAGCTCACAGCTGTGCAGAGGAGGATCTGATGCTTCAAGAAGTCATACTCATCGAGCCTTTTGGGAGGGATGTTTCACACTACCTGTAGTGATTCGCCAGTTAAAAACAGGGCCATAATAGCTGGCCAGGTTCCCTTGTCCCAGCACATCAATGTTGCCGTGTGCTCAAAGTAAAACAGGAAACACTCTGGGTTTTTCCAAGGAAGCCATCTTCAACAGAACATCCTTGCTTTGATGGTATCAGTATATCATATGCCTCTTGGGGTTCCATTAATGCAAGACCCCACTCCTGGTACCATGTGACACATGAGTGACTTAACAAAACTAAATTCAATTCAACTCATGAGAAAGAGAGGAAGGGAAACATCCAGAGTAAAACTTCTGAGAGAAGTAAAGAGAGAAATGAGTCTTTATCCCCAATATAAATGTTTATTCCAAATTTTTACTACAATCTTACGCCACATTCATAAACCATCTATAAATATTTCTTAATACCCTGCACCTTCTTCTTCTTCATTCGGCTACTCCCGTTTGGGGTTGCCACAGCAGATCATCTGTCTGCATATGGATTTGGCAAAATTTTACACCGGATGCCTTTCCTGACGTAACCCTCCTCATTTATCCGGGCTTGGGTCCGGCACAAAGAAACACACTGGTTTGTGCATCCTCTGTGGCTGGGTTCTTAATACCCTGCATAGGTTCTTAAATACCAATAAATTATAAATTGTCAGCTACATTTATGCTGTCAGTTTATTACCATAATCCACACCCGTCAATGCCCCAAATCTTACCATATAAAGATGTGCTGCCACATTTGCCCATGATCTGCCAAAATGTCAAAAACAAAAAAAAGGAAGGAAAAGATGCGGAGATCGAGGTACTTTTAATAGAAGTTAACAAAAGAAAATCAATATTATTGTCTAGTGTGAGTAGTGGTGTCACTGAGTCCGACTAAGGAATTACTTGGAAAGAGATGATGCATGTTAATAATTCAGTGTCTTCTGTTGATCAAACTGTTCAGGAAATAAAATGGAAATGATTTGATTTGAAATTAGATTCAAAGAAACACTCAGCTGCTCACCAACAAAGTACCTCTGTGACGGGAAGGGGGATCCCAGCTCTTCACAACTCTGTTTCAGATGAGCGCATTGCATTCATTATTGGAGAGGCATCGTTAGTAGGTGTCACCCCCGAAGAAGACAGCAACATGCCTCTGACTATGGAGCAGTCATCAAATCTGAAATTTTAGTGACTTATTTCATTCTGTAATAATGATGAGCTGAACCATTCCATTTATTCATTATTGTATTTAGTATTAAGATGAAGAGGGAGATTCTGCTTGCCATGAGAAGATTTCATGTGAGATACCCAATACTCCAAATGCTCAGGAAACTGCATGCAAAAGAAGTGGGTGGAGAAACAGTCCAGTTCACACAGAAGAAGTTCTTGTGAATTAAAAGCAACTTAATCAAGCAGTCAAAGGAATTTACTCCACTCTGAAAAACATACAAACCAGTTTGAAAAAAATAAGCAATAATCTGAGTGAATAAGGCAGAATATTACAAGATGGTGCCTGCAGCTGTGTTTAACCAAAATTACCAAAGTTCTGCAGCTTTATTTTGCTTCATGGAATTAGCTTGATATGTTGATTGCACAGGCAAAATATCTTTGTTTTTAAAAGCTTTAGTAAAAATTCAAGGTAAAACAGTTCACACACAAATAGAGCAAAAATTGATATAGCAAAGAAAAGAAAAGAAAAGTTCTGTTTAAAGCTTATATATTTTGTTTCATTCTTTAAGTTTGCTCATACAATTGAACCATTTCTAAATGGTCAGAAAATTGTTTGCCTATCCCATTTACAAACTGAAAATGGGTCTTTCAGTCCATACACACTATGAGCCTATCCCAAAACACACTAACTTAATTAACATACTGTATTACAGATATTGCTAAGAAGGTTCTATCTCATATTAACTTACATGGGGTGAAAGGCAATACCATAATCTATAGTTATGAAAGAAAATTATATTCTATTCAAATTAAGCAAACATTAATCTATACTAATAAAAGGCAAAGCACTCACTGACTGACTGACTGACTGACTGACTGACTCACTCACTTACTCACTCACTCACTCACTCATCACTAATTCTCCAACTTCCCGTGTAGGTAGAAGGCTGAAATTTGGCAGGCTCATTCCTTACAGCTTACTTACAAAAGATGGGCAGATTTCATTTTGAAATTCTACGCGTAATGGTCATAACTGGAACCTATTTTTATCCATATAATGTAATAGACTGCAGTTCGATGGCCGTGGGAGGCGGAGTTGTGTGTTCCATCATCATGCCTCCCACGTAATTGAGTGCCTGCCCATATAGGGTTAATATTCGCAGGGAAGGACTGTGCTTAGCATATTCATAAGTAAAAATATCTGAATCACAAACTGATGATAATCACGTGAACTGACTGTGAACGCAATACGTAGAAAACAAGGAAGATCTCTAAAGAGCGCTGAAGAAAAAAAGCATACAAGCATATTCATAAGTGCAGCTACTGCAGAAACAAAGCACAGTGTAAACCGTAAGTTTAAATTAAGTTTATAGACACGCTCCCGCTGCCGTTTGTCATGCCTACAACGAATACCATATTCGCGAGATACAATTTTAATGAGAAGACACGAGGAATAAACAAAACTTTGGATCACTTTGTAACGGAGTTAAAATTGCTGTAGCGAGAAACTTTTAAGTGCCGGGTCTTAGCTAGCATTAAATAAAGCCGTGGACATCACAACATCACACAAGAGAGCAGCTCACGTGAACTGACTGAACGCAGTACGAGTGATCACTTCCATGAATCAAACCTGTTCAAAAAACACATTACACAATTGACATGGTAGGAAAAGAATATGCTCCGAGCTAAGCTCCACAGCTAATGCGGTCCTATGGAAGCAACTTCATCACACTGCCACCAAATACTCACAGAAAAATCCACAAGTTAATACACACACTGTCTCTAGAGTTTCTCCACACTCTGAATGTATTCCTTGCATCCCCGTTACACCCTCTGATCTCCCATTTCAATTCAAATGCATGCAATTTCCAGTAAGGCTCTGCTTCGCGATGACAAGTAATCAGTCTCAGGGACAGACCCTACAAAAGGTTGCCATTGATTTGAGGCAAGATTGCTTTTCTCCTGGACAAAACTATACATTGCCTTCTCAAGAGTAAGCTTGCACAGCTTGGTCATATTACAACCGGAGTGCTGAACTGACAACATGCTATACAAAGAGAACTATAACAATCGTAATAAACGAACAATTAAACAGCGGAGAACCCGTGGATTAAGTAAAAAGGCTGCTTCCTTGGCGAAGCAAGGAAAAAGGATGGCCTTATATGGCTTTCGTTTATAAAAAAGCGGAGAAGCTGTGTAAAGGCAGCTTCACAAAAAAACAGCAGAGCATCACACTCTGAATGTATTCCTCGCATCACTGTTACACCCTCTGATCTCCCATTTCAATTCAAATGCCTCCAATTTCCAGTAAGGCTCTGCTTCACGATGACGAGTAATAAGTCTCAGGGACAGACCTTACAAAAGGTTGCCATTGATTTGAGGCATGATTTCTTTTCTCCTGGACAACTATAGGTTGCATTCTCATGAGTGAGCACACAAAGCTTGGTCATATTACAACCAGAGTGCTGAACTGACAACATGCTATACAAAGAGATCCTTAACAAATAGTTATTGTTATATTTTCCCTCAGTTTAAAAAGGTTTTCTTTTCTTCTTAATAAAAATTTAAAAGCAGTACTTCGTCGCTGCGAAGCGCGGGGATTTTGCTATATACAGTATATATGTATGTAGATATGTATATATACTACTCAAAAGAATTAAAGGAACACTTTTTAATCAGAGTATAGCATAAAGTCAATGAAACTTATGGGATATTAATCTGGTCAGTTAAGTAGCAGAGGGGGTTGTTAATCAGTTGCAGCTGCTGTGGTGTTAATGAAATTAACAACAGATGCACTAGAGGGGCAACAATGAGATGACCCCAAAACAGGAATGGTTTAACAGGTGGAGGCCACTGACATTTTTCCCTCCTCATCTTTTCTGACTGTTTCTTCACTAGTTTTGCATTTGGCTACAGTCAGTGTCACTACTGGTAGCATGAGGCGATACCTGGACCCTACAGAGGTTGCACAGGTAGTCCAACTTCTCCAGGATGGCACATCAATACGTGTCATTGCCAGAAGGTTTGCTGTGTCTCCCTGCACAGTCTCAAGGGCATGGAGGAGATTCTAGGAGACAAGCAGTTACTCTAGGAGAGCTGGAGAGGGCCATAGAAGGTCCATAACCCATCAGCAGGACCAGTATCTGCTCCTTTGGGCAAGGAGGAACAGGATGAGCACTGCCAGAGCCCTACAAAATGACCTCCAGCAGGCCACTGGTGTGAATGTCTCTGACCAAACAACCAGAAAGACTTCATGAGGGTGACCCAAGGGCCCCATGTCCTCTAATGGGCCCTGAGCTCACTGCCCAGCAGCATGCAGCTCGATTGGCATTCGCCATAGAATACCAGAATTGGCAGATGCACCACTGGTGGCCTGTGCTTTTTACAGATGAGAGCAGGTTCACCCTGAGCACGTGACAGAAGTGAAAGGGTCTGGAGAAGCCATGGAGAACATTATGCTGCCTGTAACATCATTCAGCATGAGCAGTTTGGTGGTGGGTTAATGATTGTCTGGGGAGGCATATCCATGGAGGGTCACACAGACCGCTACAGGCTTGACAAAGGCACCTTGGCTGCCATTAGGTATCAGGATGAAATCCTTGGACCCATTGTCAGACCCTATGCTGGTACAGTGGCTCCTGGTGCACGACAATTCCTGGCCTCATGTGGTGAGAGTATGCAGGCAGTTCCTGGAGGATGAAGGAATTGATACCATTGACTGGCCACCACACTTTCCTGACCTAAATCCAATAGAACACCTCTGGGACATTATGTTTTGGTCCATCCAATGCCACCAGGTTGCACCTCAGACTGCCCAGGAGCTCAGTGATGCCCTGGTCCAGATCTGGGAGGAGATCCCCACAACACCATCTGTCATCTCATTAGAAGCATGCACCGATGTTGTCAGGCATGTATACAAGAACACAGGGGCCATACAAAGTGCTGCGTACAATTTTGAGGTGCTGCAATTAAATTTTGGCAAAATGGACTAGCCTGCCACATAATTTTTTTACTCTGATTTTTGGGGCATCTTTGAATTCAGGGCTCTGTAGGTTGATCATTTTCATTTCCATCAAACGATGTGGCATCCTTTCGTTCCTAACACATTACCCAGTCTATATCAGTATAGATATCCAGGAGGATTTCTTTTTCCCATTGAGATCTGATGTGTTTTCAAAGTGTTCCTTTAATTTTTTTGAGCAGTTTATATATATGTATATATGTATGTATGTATGTATGTATGTATGTGTATATATATATATATATATATATGTAGATATGTATATAGATGTGTATATATATTGTGGAGCCGACCCGGACACAGACAGGTGGACATGTTGTTCTTCACCACCACATGTATTTTATTTACAATATTTACAATATATATGGTCACTAAGACCCACTGTCCACAAGTGCACAAACCACAACACAGTCCTGGCCACTCAAATATCTTTCTTCGGGCTGCCTCCACTCTCCTCTCTTGCCTCATCCTCCTTCCACCCGACTCTAGCCTCGAATGAAGGGAGACGGCCCCTTTTATCCAGTTCCCGGATGAACCCCAGGTGTTCCCGGCAGCTCTCTGGGTGCCGTCCTAAATCTTCCCCCCTGCACTTCCTGGTGTGGCAGAAGTGCTGGGGTAACAGGTCCCCAAGACATTGGGGTGCCTCCTGGCGGTGACCACAGGCCCCTACAGGGTGGAGCTTCCATGCCCTGTACCCGTGGCCCCCAGAGCAACCAGGAAGGCGGCCCCCACGTGATCCAGGGTGGGCTTTGACCCTCTTCCGGTCCCTCACGGTGTCCTGGCCGGGTTGTTGCCCCTGGCATCCCTGACTATGTAGATATGAATACTATATAATCATCAAAATTAAAAGAAATAAACATTTGAAATACATCAATCTGTGTGTAATGAATGAATCTAATATACAAGTTTCACTTTTTGAATGGAATTACTTAAATAAAACAACTTTGTCATGATATTCTAATTTTATGACCGGTACCTGTATATATATGCGTGTATGTATGTATGTACAGTGCTTCCAGAAAGTATTCACAACGCATCATTTTTTCCACATTTTGTTATATTACAGCCTTATTCCAAAATGGATTAATTTCATTTTTTTCCTCAGAATTCTACACACAACACCCCATAATGACAACATGAAAAAGTTTGCTTGAGGTTTTTGCAAATTTATTAAAAATAAAAAAACTGAGAAATCACATGTACATAAGTATTCACAGCCTTTGCTCAATGCTTTGTCGATGCACCTTTGGCAGCAATTACAGCCTCAAGTCTTTTTGAATATGATGCCACAAGCTTGGCACATCTATTCTTGGCCAGTTTCACCCATTCCTCTTTGCAGCACCTCTCAAGCTCCATCAGGTTGGATGGGAAGCGTCGGTGCACAGCCATTTTAAGATCTCTCCAGAGATGTTCAATCGGATTCAAGTCTGGACTCTGGCTGGGCCACTCAAGGACATTCACAGAGTTGTCCTGAAGCCACTCCTTTGATATCTTGGCTGTGTGCTTAGGCTCGTTGTCCTGCTGAAAGATGAACCGTCGCCCCAGTCTGAGGTCAAGAGTGCTCTGGAGCAGGTTTTCATCCAGGATGTTTCTGTACATCGCTGCAGTCATCATTCCCTTTATCCTGACTAGTCTCCCAGTTCCTGCTGCTGAAAAACATCCCCACAGCATGATGCTACCACCACCATGCTTCACTGTAGGGATGGTATTGGCCTGGTGATAAGCGGTGCCTGGTTTCCTCCAAACGTGACGCCTGGCATTCACACCAAAGAGTTCAATCTTTGTCTCATCAGACCAGAGAATTTTGTTTCTAATGGTCTGAGAGTCCTTCAGGTGCCTTTTGGCAAACTCCAGGCGGGCTGCCATGTGCCTTTTACTAAGGAGTGGCTTCTGTCTGGCCACTTTACCATACAGGCCTGATTGGTGGATTGCTACAGAGATGGTTGTCCTTCTGGAAGGTTCTCCTCTCTCCACAGAGGGCCTCTGAAGTTCTGACAGAGTGACCATCGGGTTCTTGGTCACCTCCCTGACTAAGGCCCTTTCCCCCCAATTGCTCAGTTTAGATGGCTGGCCAGCTCTAGGAAGAGTCCTGGTGGTTTCGAAACTTCTTCCACTTACGGATGATGGAGGCCACTGTGCTCATTGACACCTTCAAAGCAACAGAAATTTTTCTGTAACCATCCCCAGATTTGTGCCTCGAGACAACCTTAGTTTGTGCTCTGACATGAACTGTCAACTGTGGGACCTTATATAGACAGGTGTGTGCCTTTCCAAATCATGTCCAATCAACTGAATTTACCACAGATGGACTCCAATTAAGCTGCAGAAACATCGCAAGGATGATCAGGGGAAACAGAATACACCTGAGCTCAATTTTGAGCTTCATGGCAAAGGCTGTGAATACTTATGTACATGTATTTTTAATAAATTTGCAAAAATCTCAAGTAAACATTTTTCACGTTGTCATCATGGGGTGTTGTGTGTAGAATTCTGAGGAAAAAAATGAATTTAATCCATTTTGGAATAAGGCTGTAACATAACAAAATGTGGAAAAAGTGATGCGCTGTGAATACTTTCCGGATGCACTATATGTATGTATATATATATATATGTATGTGTATGTGTGTATATGTATACACACACCTAAAGGATTATTAGGAACACCATACTAATATGGTGTTTGACCCCCTTTCGCCTTCAGAACTGCCTTAATTCTACGTGGCATTGATTCAATAAGGTGCTGAAAGCATTCTTTAGAAATCTTGGCCCATATTGATAGGATAGCATTTTGCAGTTGATGGAGATTTGTGGGATGCACATCCAGGGCACAAAGCTCCCGTTCCACTACATCCCAAAGATGCTCTATTGGGTTGAGATCTGGTGACTGTGGGGGCCATTTTAGTACAGTGAACTCATTATCATGTTCAAGAAACCAATTTGAAATGATTCGAGCTTTGTGACATGGTGCATTATCCTGCTGGAAGTAGCCATCAGAGGATGGGTACATGGTGGTCATGAAGGGATGGACATGGTCAGAAACAATGCTCAGGTAGCCCGTGGCATTTAAACGATGCCCAATTGGCACTAAGGGGCCTAAAGTGTGCCAAGAAAACATCCCCCACACCATTACACCACCACCACCAGCCTGCACAGTGGTAACAAGGCAGGATAGATCCATGTTCTCATTCTGTTTACACCAAATTCTGACTCTACCATTTGAATGTCTCAACAGAAATTGAGACTCATCAGACCAGGCAACATTTTTCCAGTCTTCAACTGTCCAATTTTGGTGAGCTTGTGAAAATTGTAGCCTCTTTTTCCTATTTGTAGTGGAGATGAGTGGTACCCGGTGGGGTCTTCTGCTGTTGTAGCCCATCCGCCTCAAGGTTGTGCGTGTTGTGGCTTCACAAATGCTTTGCTGCATACCTTGGTTGTAATGAGTGGTTATTTCAGTCAAAGTTGCTCTTCTATCAGCTTGAATCAGTCGGCCCATTCTCCTCTGACCTCTAGCATCAACAAGGCATTTTCCACAGGACTGCCGCATACTGGATGTTTTTCCCTTTTCACACCATTCTTTGTAAACCCTAGAAATGGTTGTGCGTGAAAATCCCAGTAACTGAGCAGATTGTGAAATACCTGTCTGGCACCAACAACCATGTCACGCTCAAAATTGCTTAAATCACCTTTCTTTCCCATTCTGACATTCAGTTTGGAGTTAAGGAGAATGTCTTGACCAGGACCACACCCCTAACTGCATTGAAGCAACTGCCATGTGATTGGCTGATTAGATAATTGCATTAATGAGAAATTGAACAGGTGTTCCTAATAATCCTTTAGGTGAGTGTATATATGTATATGTATATTTATGTGTATGTATGTATGTGTATATGTACAGTGGGATGCAAAGGTTTGGGCAACCTTGTTAATAGTCATTATTTTCCTGTATAAATCGTTGGTTGTTACGATAAAAAATGTCAGTTAAATATATCATAGAGGAGACACACACAGTGATATTTGAGAAGTGAAATGAAGTTTATTGGATTTACAGAAAGTGTGCAATAATTGTTCAAACAAAATCAGGCAGGTGCATAAATTTGGGCACCGTTGTCATTTTATTGATTCCAAAACTTTTAGAACTAATTATTGGAACTCAAATTGGCTTGGTAAGCTCAGTGACCCCTGACCTACATACACAGATGAATCCTATAATGAGAAAGAGTATTTAAGGGGGTCAATTGTAAGTTTCCCTCCTCCTTTAATTTTCTCTGAAGAGTAGCAACATGGGGGTCACAAAACAACTCTCAAATGACCTGAAGACAAAGATTGTTCACCATCATGGTTTAGGGAAGGATACAGAAAGCTGTCCCAGAGATTTAAGCTGTCTGTTTCCACAGTTAGGAACATATTGAGGAAATGGAAGACCACAGGCTCAGTTCAAGTTAAGGCTCGAAGTGGCAGACCAAGAAAGATTTCGGATAGACAGAAGCGATGAATGGTGAGAACAGTCAGAGTCAACCCACAGACCAGCACCAAAGACCTACAACATCATCTTGCAGCAGATGGAGTCACTGTGCATCGTTCAACCATTCGGCGCACTTTACACAAGGAGATGCTGTATGCAGAGTGATGCAGAGGAAGCCTTTTCTCCCCACAGCACAAACAGAGCCGCTTGAGGTATGCTCAAGCACATTTGGACAAGCCAGCTTCATTTTGGAATAAGGTGCTGTGGACTGATGAAACTAAAATTGAGTTATTTGGGCATAACAAGGGTGTTATGCATGGAGGAAAAAGAACACAGCATTCCAAGAAAAACACCTGCTACCTACAGTAAAATATGGTGGTGGTTCCATCATGCTGTGGGGCTGTGTGGCCAGTGCAGGGACTGGGAATCTTGTCAAAGTTGAGGGACACATGGATTCCACTCAGTATCAGCAGATTCTGGAGACCAATGTCCAGGAATCAGTGACAAAGCTGAAGCTGCGCCGGGGCTGGATCTTTCAACAAGACAACGACCCAAAACACTGCTCAAAATCCACTAAGGCATTCATGCAGAGGAACAAGTACAACGTTCTGGAATGGCCATCTCAGTCCCCAGACCTGAATATAATTGAAAATCTGTGGTGTGAGTTAAAGAGAGCTGTCCATGCTCGGAAGCCATCAAACCTGAATGAACTAGAGATGTTTTGTAAAGAGGAATGGTCCAAAATACCTTCAACCACAATCCAGACTCTCATTGGAACCTACAGGAAGCGTTTAGAGGCTGTAATTTCTGCAAAAGGCGGATCTACTAAATATTGATTTCATTTCTTTTTGTGGTGCCCAAATTTATGCACCTGCCTGATTTTGTTTGAACAATTATTGCACACTTTCTGTAAATCCAATAAACTTCATTTCACTTCTCAAATATCACTGTGTGTGTCTCCTATATGATATATTTAACTGACATTTTTTATCGTAACAAACAATGATTTATACAGGAAAATAATGACTATTAACAAGGTTGCCCAAACGTTTGCATCCCACTGTATATATGTATATGTGTGTGTGTATGTATGTATGTATGTATGTGTGTATATGTATGTATATATATATATATATGTATATATATGTAGATGTGTATATGTATATATATATATATGTGTATATGTCGATATGTATATATATATGTATAAATGTATACATTGGTTACGGAAAGTATTCAGACCACCTTCAATTTTTCACTCTTTGTTATATTGCAGCCATTTGCTAAAAGCATTTACATTCATTTTTTCCTCATTAATGTACACACAGCACCCCAAATTGACAGACAAAAAAAATAATTTTTGAAATTGTTGCAGATTTATTACAAAAGAAAAACTGAAATATCACATGGTCCTAAGTGTTCAGACATCGTTGCTCAGTATTTAGTAGCACTCTGGAGAAGGTTTTTGTCAAGGGTATCCCTGTACTTGGCCGCATTCATGTTTCCTTCGATTGCAACCTGTCGTCCTGTCCCTGCAGCTGAAAAACACTCCCACAGCATGATGCTTCATCCGCCATGCTTCACTGTGGAGACTGTATTGGACAAGTGATGAGCAGTACCTGGTTGTCTCCACACATACCGCTTAGAATTAGGGCCAGAAAGTTCTATCTTGGTCTCATCAGACCAGAGAATCTTATTTCTCACCATCTCAGAGTCCTTCAGGTGTGTTTTAGCAAACTCCATGCGGACTGCCATGTGTCTTGCCTTTCCTCAGTGTGTTGAGACAACCAGGCACTGCTCATCACTTGTCCAATACAGTCCCCACAGTGAAGCATGGCGGTGGCAGCATCATGCTTTGGGGGTGTTTTACACCATCAACTCAGTGAGAGAGAGAGGCAAGTTTGTTGTACCACGTGAACATCACTGACAGAATAAAACTGAATAAAAAAAAAAACAAGCACTACCTTTTACAAGTAGCCAAAATTTACACCGGGTGTTGCAAACTCAAACCAAATGTATGTTTTTATTTATTTACTTGGAGCACAGAGACTGAAACCTATACCTTGGGGTTACAAGACAGCAGTTCTTATCTCTGTGCCATTGAAGAACATGTATTAACTTCCTGTTAATTGACATTTGAGCCTGGGTTTTTAACTCATTGACAACGTGTAAATCAAATGCTTTTTTTTTTCTTTGATTATATTCTATAATAAAATTGCACGTATTTATTTGATATTTGGACTAAAGTCTTCACACATTATACACTTCACCTCATTATTAGTGTAACATGGAAAAAGTTTCTGTTTTAGGTATGTGTTCAGCATTTCTTGCCTCGCATTTCCTTTCATCGTACACTTACTCAGATCTTTGTAGATATGGAACACAAATGAAATGCATGTATCCCAAATAACACTATGCTTTATTATTTACCCTATACAACTCCTGGAACCTCACACGTAGGTAAGGAGCCTTGGCTTGAGCTGGGAGAGTTGAATTCTGTCAAGGCGGGGGATGGAACAGCAAGCTGCTTTTTGCTTGTGCTGATCGACATATTTACAAAACAAAAGGTACTGAGGTGCAAAGAGATTGAAGGTGGGCCAAGATTACAAGTTTTTTCGTAGGCTTTGGTAATTCTAGTGTTAGGCAACAGACATCCCTCCTTCATTGCTATTTTGTGTTAAACACAGTAGCCTATTATTATTTTGCACACCTCTTCAGGTAAATATAAAAGAGTGCTACTCTTTGTATCTAAGCACATTGGTGTGCTTGATAACAGACTAAGCTGTTGCGTGTGTGTATTATAAACCCATTCCTCGGGTGTCTGTAGGTTGTTTACAATTAACCCTTTAAAGCAACCCTGTCCCCTATGGATATTGTGACATGTGAGTTTTGCACCCCAAACACGAGGCTGAGTCTCAGTACTTTAGCAAAACCAATTTTATTCAGCTTGAAACAGGAACAGCAAGGTTATTTATTGTACATAATTGGATCTACCACTTTCCTATACACAGATACAGCAATCAGGCGGGGTCATTGTCATGTTAGTTGTCAAGTAATACTATTCTCTGCATTTACAATGTTCCTTCCATCACCCATCGATGGCAGGTGCTCATAGCACGACTGCAATCTTTTCAGATTTGTTTTCGTGTTGTGCTGCTCCAGCACTGGGAGCCCGTATTTGCCTCGGCAACCTATAGGCTGTCTTCAACAGATGCGGCGATTGAACTTTGGAGCGCTCCTCGGCGTGTTGTCCCATTGAGGGAAGCCTCAAAAGATTTTACAAACATTACAATAAAAACAGTTATACCCCACAAATAAATATTATTTAATCTATAGAAGAAACTGTTACTGTGAAACCAGTCGTCTTTTACAGCGCTTTGTTCCACATACGTGTCAATGAAACTGTGCTGTAGAATGAAACTGTCCTGTCTACTACTGGGCCATCGGGCAGTGATGTTGAGAAACACACACTTTGCATCACATATAAGCTGCACATCAATAGATTGGAAGAGTTTTCTATGCATATCTGCAAAAGCATCATTGGATGGAAATTTGAAACATATATGTGTGCAGTCTATTGCACCAATGATCCAGCGTATGTTGTCCAGCTTGTAAAACCCTTAACTAATTTCTACTTGCCTTTCCCCACCATATGAGAACTTGATGCAATCCCATATTAGTGTTAATATGCTATTATTTACTCCAGGTACCAAAACTTATGTGACCAATTGTATCATAAATGTTGTAAGTTGCCTTAGGTAAATGCAGAAGCTAAATAAGTAAATGCCAAATGTGTTACTGGGCCATCTCCCTTACCCTCTTATGTCCTAGACCTTCCCACCATGTGACATTTACACATATTCAGATGTAGTTCCAGACGGGTCTAAATATCCATTGGTAGTATCTGCTACAATCTTCAGTCAATTCAATTTCTGTTCAGCATGAATAACTTTGTTTACTTCTGTGCACCTTAAAGCGTTCTGTGTTTTGCTTGATACTACACTAATTGAACTCTTGAGGTTTACAGCCAAATGCTCCTTTCACATGCATATGTCAACCTACACTCCTTGCTCAATCGTTTTCGGAGTAGGATGGAGGGAAACTCCATGTGGTCCTCCAAAGACATCAATTTGGAAGTGTTTGTCTCTCAAAGAAGTGATCAATGTAAATAAAGCAGGATAAAAGAAAAAGTCTAACGAATGTAACTCTCCATAAAAGTTTCTAACTATATTATTTATTCATTGTATTTGAGACCTTTAAATACATCACAAGCATTACTTTAAGCAATGACTTTAGAAAATCCAAGCCTAAGTATTTGATGTGTATTCTCTGTGCTCATAATGCACATGTAAATGGTAAATTTATTAACTTTGGTGGACAATGGGTTTAATTCAGCATGTAGTGTAATTAGTTTTCTGTAAAGTTCTGAAGGAGACGTTTCTGCATATTCCTTCTCATACTTTAAGATGAGGGCTGTCAACTTTAACACTTTGTTATAAGTTGGTTACTTTCTTAAGAATGACAAAATATTATATTCCTCAGATCTGCTTTGTGGGGATCCCAAAAAGGTATGCATTTGGATCTGAGTTAAATTTAATAAAGAAATTCTATATTGTAAGATAGCTATTTAATCAAACAGTCATCGTGTAGAAATAAATGGTAATTATAGTGCCCAAGGTCACACTCAACATAAGGGTTAGTAACTGCTTGTTCTTTATAAAAAAGAAGACTTCTCCAAGTTAAAAATTACCTTAGTCTCCTATGGTTGAATTTCTAGTAAATGTTGAATTGTTAAAGGCAGGGGGTTTCTGATGACGTCACTCCGGAAAGTCCCAGCCCCTCACGTGACCTATCTCCGCCCCTTTGGGACCGCCCCCTGGCGGTGGATGGGAGAAGGGCCCCCTGTCCCCACCCAGACTCCTCCTTGAACCTGCCCCCGGCCCCTGATTGGTTCAGGAAACTGTCAAGGGGAATTTGATGGATGTCTGCCCCCTCGTTGAACTCACCCCAGCATCTGATTGGTTCAGGAAAGTGTCAAGGGGAATTTGATGGATGTCTGACCCCTGCTTGAAAAACAAGCCCGGGCAGGTTACAGCCTTTACCTCGACAAGCACAGACATGCCCAGGGCATGTATGCCCAAGGTCGTCCCTGGACCAGTCCGACCACGTTCCTGTCCGTACCCTGTCGGGGGCCTGCCCCACACTTCCCAGTCCTATCTCCGAAGGACGTGTGCTCCCTGCTAAAAGCCCTTCTGAAAGGGCAGTAGAAAAAGCGAAGCATCTTCTTTAGTTCTTTCTATGATTTTAATATGAACACGAAATTAAAATATCTCATCTTTGCTTTATGACTTGCAGCTCCAGGCTTTTTTCTCATCTCACAGACAGAATCTGCAGTAAAAACAGCCTTAGCAGTGATTCAAGCTTCCCATCTCACAGAAAGAAAGCAAGCAGCCCAGCTTTTAGCCAACCCCATGCGAGCAGGCCCTGCACTTTCTCTACACACAGAAAGTAAAGTCAGGAATGGGAGGACTCTGTGAGTTCGCTTGCAAACAACTGAGCCCACCCGCTTCGAGCACCCATCCCCATAGCCTCTCACTTCAGCTGTGCAATTCACAAGCTGACAAGTGATGTAACTTCCAATCTGCCCCCACGCCGCTGAGGAATTCTTTGAGGTCCTTTGAAGCACCCGGAGGTTATTTTGCATCTCTTTTAAGGGAGTTTAGAATCACCCTTTTCAGAGAGCCATCTCCACTCCAATTATTTTAGACTGATTTCTCAACTATCAACTTGCTGTCTGCAAGTTCCCTTCCTCCGGCCCCAGCCTGTTCGTGAGCGCCCAGAACTTCTGTCCGTGGAATGTACTTCACTTTTCAAGGTGATGCATGAGATAACTAGTTTGATATAAGCCTTGTAAAAATCACACAGACATATGCCGCAGTTCCCTTTTAAATTATGTTTGAGACGTATAAAAAGTCTAGCCTGGACTGATTGGTGGCTGATACCAAAAATGTTCACATATGTACACAGCTTAACTTTAGGGTTTATTTTCCGGGGGCTGACTAAAATCAGACAAATAAGAAAAACCCTAATTTCCTTAATTACATTGTCCTCCTGGCTGAGTAATGAACCACGTCCTGTACGTGTCGAGAGGCCAGCCCATACCTGTCATCCCTTACACTATACAGTATAACATGTTTGGTTTCTCATTTTGTAAGTATAATATGATGAAGTTATTTTTAAAAGTAACACCACACCACTCAAGAGAGACAGATTCCATGTGTGTTTTTGGATTTGCTGTGGTCAGTGATTTTTTAATTTTTTGCTTAGCTCATTTCTATCACCTAATGTGCTGGTTTAACTAGAGGCCTTTAAAACACCCTTTGGCAAGCCACAACTGTTTCCAAGGCACATAGCCCCCCAGCGTCTATATGAACTTCTTAGAAAAATTATTTCTTTTGTCTTTGTATAGGATTAAATGAAATATAACTATTCTTCATGCAGACTATTCATGATTATTATAGGCGCTAAACGAGTATGTTTTTAAAAAACGGATGGCTGAATCCTTAATATTTCCAAGTTGATTCTGAAGTGCGTGCGTATAATATAAGATGCAGCAACATTTGAAATAAATAATAAGATCCAGTGTAGAGGATTGTCTTGCATTCTAATTCTTAAAGCTCTGTCAAACTATTGTTCATTTCAAAGCAAAATACCAACAATCATTTTGTTTATGACTAAATTAAATAAACCTTATAAATAGATCCTGGTGCTTGATAATACTTAACCCTAATTGATATCATTAAATGATACTGCACTTCTGTGTTTTATTCAGATTTAATATTTTTAATTTGCCTGTTAAAGTTTTGTTTAAAAACGAACTCTTTATGACACATTCAGACTATTCCAGACTGCGCATGTCAAAAAAGCTTATTATTTATTTCAAATGTTTTGATACATCACGGCAGTTTTTCAAATTGTAATCACTCCACTTTTTTATGTGGTTATTTACTTCATACATAACTTTATTTATTTATTTATTTTGGCACAAATGTCCTTACCATCATGACTACCGGTCTAGTTCATATTCTAAACTCCAATATTTAATGTTCTTCCTGAATCAGGAGGAACACAAGCCTCACTTTTAGTGCCAGGTAAGATTCTAACAATAACCGGCTCATGTTAATTAGCCTCATACTAGCCGATGTTCAAGAATGTTTTCCCCAACTCTTTGCAATCCCGTGGAACTGCCTACATAGATGACAGTTTAGCTGATAATATATTGCAGAACAAGTAGGTTCTGTTGTAGTGTGCGGTGAGCTTGGAGTGATCCCTTGTTGATCCGGTCTTAAGATGTTTTTTAATCTCCTCTGTCACTTAGTATTTGTACATTTTAGTTTTTACTGCCTTATCTTTGTGACAGGGACGAGTCATTGTTTCATTTTGGAATAATAATGTCTAGCGTAACTCTGCCTCTGACTATGATCCCCGCACAAACCCTGGTCCTTTGACTCGTATTCAAGACGTTTGCAGACACTTGTTGACTCTTGGAATCACAGTTCAAACTTACGTCCCTTGACCCTGAATGCTACTAAAACCAAGGGTGCTTTTTCACAAACAGAGGGAAAAGCAGTTTTCAATGACAGCTGTCCTATGTCACCTGGACTACCTAAAAGAAAGAATAAAACCTCACAGTTTTAGTAAAATTGTAATTCTTGTGCTAATGCATATAATAGATATGATGTAACTATTCACTAAAAACATTTTCCATCCTGATTGGCCTAACGTGTCCAAAGCCTAATCCTCAGCCCTGTAGTGTACAGGCTCCTATAACCTACTATAACCGTTCTTATTTTCAGGGGCTCATAACTGCTGTAAAATGGAAGGCTCTTACCAAGCGTTCACAGAATTTCTAAAACTTTGTATTATACAAAGGAGGTATCAAAGTGTTTATAACCAGTTGATGAAAATGCTGTTTTAAATTAAAACCTGAACAAGATAACTGTTTTCTAATCATCATATAAAATGTTTAGTAAATAAAGAGAACTAAATACAATTTATAACAAAAATGGAACACTGATGGACGGCTGAATAAACAAGGGAATCTAATTTAGCTTGAAATGCCGCACAGTGTTTCACAAATAAAACCCTACAACAGTGGTTCTCAAACTGTGGGTGATCCCCCTAGGGGGGCGCAAAGTAACAAAAAGGGGCTCAAAGATGTGAAAAAAAGAAAACAAGAATCGAAAATATAAAAAATACATCTATTGAACCCAAAACAAATTAACTTAAACTACCTTCTGATACAGAAAAATAAATATAGAGATAGATAAATGTCGATAAAAGTTAAGTAGGTATAATAAAATATGCAAATAAAGTGTCATGAGAATAAAATCTGATTTATTTATGTATTTATTTTTTCATGATTAGCAGGCCAAAGGTTTGGCCATTTGAGAAAAAATAATTGTACATTTGTGTTGTAAGCAGAACCTGAATGACTTGGGCTGGCAAGAAAAGATATAGGATAGAAGATATTTGAAGTCTCCAGACTTTATACTGGCTATTATCATTTAAAATGAGTACAGAAATTAAGTTTTATGCTATGTTTGGGGTTGATCACTAGCATGAGCTAAAGCTGCTGATTTTAAACACATGATTTTAGTTTGATGAACTTCATATATGCAGAAAAGCACTTCTTACATCCCCTGTCTCTATTTAAACCAGCACACCTCACTATAGTCTCCTGTGCTTTCTTATAAATCTCCGTTTAAATGCTCAAGTGTATTTACAGAGTTTTCCTTTGTCAAAAGGCTCCTAGGTGATAGAAATAAGCAAAAAAATAAAAATCACTGACGGCAGCAAATCCTAAAACACACGTAGAATCTGTCCCTCTTGTGCGGTGTGGGGTTACTTTTAAAAATAACTTCATTATATTACTCACACGTCTAAAATCACCCAGATTTTGGGTCACAATTTTGTATTAAAATAATTACCTTTAGCGAAATGAATGAAAACACCGTTACAGTAAGCTCCTGGAGTCTTGTCCAAATGAGAGTTTATAAAGCAAAAATGTTACGTTATCTCAGCCTCTTAAAAACAGGCGGCTCCGTACAGAGAGAGGCCCTTTCGAAAGATTAGGCATTTCACAAGCGGGTCCCTTCTGCAGGTAGTTCAGAATACTTTTATGTCAGAGTTAATGCACCACCGGCCTGCGCTTTAAAGCCACTCCTGAATATTCTCAGAGGAGAGACCCCTGTTTGAATTTTCAGACGGCGAGACAAAAACTACTTGATTGGATTACCCGTTTCGGTATGAAAAACTACAATTGTTTGCTTCAGTCCTATGAATTTGTACATTAATCGTCGTACACGTAGATAGAAAAAAAAAATGCTGCATCTTATATTATACGCACGCACTTCAGAATCAACTTGGAAATATTAAGGATTCAGCCATCCGTTTTTTAAAAACATACTCGTTTAGCGCCTATAATAATCATGAATAGTCTGCATGAAGAATAGTTATATTTCATTTAATCCTATACAAAGACAAAAGAAATAATTTTTCTAAGAAGTTCATATAGACGCTGGGGGGCTATGTGCCTTGGAAACAGTTGTGGCTTGCCAAAGGGTGTTTTAAAGGCCTCTAGTTAAACCAGCACATTAGGTGATAGAAATGAGCTAAGCAAAAAATTAAAAAATCACTGACCACAGCAAATCCAAAAACACACATGGAATCTGTCTCTCTTGAGTGGTGTGGTGTTACTTTTAAAAATAACTTCATCATATTATACTTACAAAATGAGAAACCAAACATGTTATACTGTATAGTGTAAGGGATGACAGGTATGGCTGGCTCTCGACACGTACAGGACGTGGTTCATTACTCAGCCAGGAGGACAATGTAATTAAGGAAATTAGGGTTTTTCTTATTTGTCTGATTTTAGTCAGCCCCCGGAAAATAAACCCTAAAGTTAAGCTGTGTACATATGTGAACATTTTTGGTATCAGCCACCAATCAGTCCAGGCTAGACTTTTTATACGTCTCAAACATAATTTAAAAGGGAACTGCGGCATATGTCTGTGTGATTTTTACAAGGCTTATATCAAACTAGTTATCTCATGCATCACCTTGAAAAGTGAAGTACATTCCACGGACAGAAGTTCTGGGCGCTCACGAACAGGCTGGGGCCGGAGGAAGGGAACTTGCAGACAGCAAGTTGATAGTTGAGAAATCAGTCTAAAATAATTGGAGTGGAGATGGCTCTCTGAAAAGGGTGATTCTAAACTCCCTTAAAAGAGATGAAAAATAACCTCCGGGTGCTTCAAAGGACCTCAAAGAATTCCTCAGCGGCGTGGGGGCAGATTGGAAGTTACATCACTTGTCAGCTTGTGAATTGCACAGCTGAAGTGAGAGGCTATGGGGATGGGTGCTCGAAGCGGGTGGGCTCAGTTGTTTGCAAGCGAACTCACAGAGTCCTCCCATTCCTGACTTTACTTTCTGTGTGTAGAGAAAGGGCAGGGCCTGCTCGCAGGGGGTTGGCTAAAAGCTGGGCTGCTTGTTTTCTTTCTGTGAGATGGGAAGCTTGAATCACTGCTAAGGCTGTTTTTATTGCAGATTCTGTCTGTGAGATGGGGAAAAAAGCCTGGAGCTGCAAGTCATAAAGCAAAGATGAGATATTTTAATTTTATATTCATATTAAAATCATAGATAGAACCGAAGAAGATGCTTCGCTTTTTCTACTGCCCTTTCAGAAGGGCTTTTAGCAGGGAGCACACGTCCTCCGGAGAGAGGACTGGGAAGTGTGGGTAGGCCGACTGTCAGGTGCTGCCTGACCCGGGGCTGAGGCAGGCCCTTCAGGCCGACAGGGTACGGACGGGAACGTGGTCGGACTGGTCCAGGGACGACCTTGGGCATACATGCCCTGGGCATGTCTGTGCTTGTCAAGGTAAAGGCTGAAACCTGCCCGGCTTGTTTTTCGGGAGAGGGGTGGGGGCGGTGGTGAGTTCAAGTAGGGGGTAGACATCCATCAAACGGCCCTTGACAGTTTGTCTAACCAATCAGGTTCCGGGGCGGGTTTCAAGGAGGGGACAGACATCCATCAAACGGCCCTTGACAGTTTGTCTAACCAATCAGGTTCCGGGGTGGGTTTCAAGGAGGGGACAGACATCCATCAAACGGCCCTTGACAGTTTGTTGAACCAATCAGGTGCAGGGGTGGGTTTCAAGGAGGGGGCAGACATAGCAGGTCTCGGTGTGTCTGATTTCTTTCTCTCTCAATGTGCTTATTGCTGCGGCAAGCTGACAAAAGAATCTGTCTGTGAGATGGGAAAAAAGCCAGGAGCTGCAAGTCATAAAGCCAAGATGAGATGTTTTAATTTCGTGTTCATATTAAAATCATAGATAGAACCGAAGAAAATGCTTCACTTTTTTATAAAGCACTTTCAGAAGGGCTTTCAGCAGGGAGCACTCGTCCTCTGGAGAGAGGACTGGAAAGTGTGGGAAGGCCGGCCGTCAGATGCTGCCTCACCGGGTGCCGAGGCAGGCCCTTCAGGCCGACAGGGTACGGACGGGAACGTGGCCGGACTGGTCCAGGGATGACCTTGGGCATGTCTGATCTTGTCAGGACATGCCCTGGGCATGTCTGTGCCTGTTGAGGTAAAGGCTGTAACCTGCCCGGGCTTGTTTTTTTTGGGAGAGGGGTGGGGGCCGGTGGGAAGTTTAAGGAGGGTGTAGACATCCATCAAACTGCCCTTGACAGTTTCCTGGGCATGCAGGTGGGTGTGGGGTGGGAGCGGGGTCAAGTAGGGGGCAGACATCCATCAAATTCCCCTTGACAGATTCCTGAACCACTCAGATGTAAGGGGAGGGTTCAACGAGGGGTCAGACATCCGTCAAACGGCCCCTTGACAGTTTATTGAACCAATCAGGGGCCGAGGGCGGGTTCAAGGAGGAGTCTGGGCGGGGACAGGGGGCCTTTCACCCATCCATCGCCAGGGGGTGGTGCCAAAGGGGCGGAGATAGGTCACATGAGGGGCTGGGACTTTCCGGAGTGATGTCATCAGGGGTGGGGCTTAAAAGTCATTAATCATTATGATTGACAACTCTAATTGCGATTTTGACAGAAACCCCCTGCCTATAACTACTAATGTGACTGGTTAAAATAAGTGACAAACTTGAATTTTAGGGTTTGTTTGTTAGATACAGAGAGAAACAAACTAGGCAGAAGCTCTTGTTGGAGGTGAAGACATAGACATTAGCCAGAAGTTTTATCAAATAATTTATCTCTGTGTGTGTGTGTGTGTTTGTGTGTTAGAGAGGGACTATCATGAATCTGTAAACTAAAAAAAAATACGTGGTTGAGGGACGCTCCTGCATCTTAAAATTAAATGTAAATATTTTATCTTGTGACCCAATATATAATTACCAAATAAAAATATATTTAATTGGTTATTGGTTATTAGATTTTATTTTATCTCAGAAAATGCCTCAGGGTTTCAAAAACTATAAATCTCAACACCAGAGCAGATTTTAAAGACACAGCTTTTAATCTCTTAAGCAGTTTCAACACTGCCAAAATACCCCACATTTTTTTTAAATTAAAAACACTTGTGTACAGTATCTGCACTTCAAATCTTCATTATTTGCATATTTGAAAATCTCCATTTTTTTGCTATTTATGTGACTGTGGTAACTGGTAAAGCCATTGGAAAGGACAACAGGTTTTATTCCCTGGATACTTACCATCAAGTGACCTTTGACTCAAGTTTAAAAAACTGACATCTCCAAATAAAAAAGAGCCAGGCTTTAATTACAATAGAAAAAGACACAAGGACTCCATGGCTTTGTCCCAGAAGTGATATGTGCTTTACTCTGGACTGTCAAGTACTTTATACCAGAATGCAAATAATTATATATTACAGCTTACAAAGAAATGTTGTAGTATTGTAGTTTTACCTGACATGTCAACATATTCTTTGCTGCATTTTATGTATGTCTTTCTCCATGGCTAACATAAATCCTGACAATGAGAAAAAGCTGAACACATCAATCTATATATATAATTCACTAAGGCAAGACAACCATGAAAAGCACGCCGGAAGGGGCGTGGATTCACTAAGCCGACAAGTGAGACACCTATGGCGCACACAGGAAGATGCCACGCCCACCAACTCCAAGACCATTGGATACGACGACAACTCGCAGGGCCACACCCACCAACTCGGACACGACGACACAGAAAAAATTGCGTTATTTGTGTCGTCTGTCGTAGAGGCCACATGCAGTGCAGGTCAGGTTAATGTCATGTACCTCCGAGCTACGTTGACTGCTCATAGAGGCATATTTCTCGCGGAGGTGAATCGCCATATGCAGCGTGTGAAACGGTTTGCGAGGGGTATCCCATGGGATCCTTAAAACAATTTTTTAAAACTGAGGTTAAAGCACAATGAAGGAATCAGTCTTTAAAAACCAATAAGCCCTGTGCCTCTGTTTCATTACCGTCTCACCTGCTTCACCAATGCAGGCCCTGCAACAGTTGAGACGCTCTGTCAGCAGCTGACCTTCTCTGTGCCTGACCGGTTCACACAGAGGCAGCGCAAGAGAAAGCTGCGCCAGAGACAGACAGAGGCACACACACAGGCAGCTAGTGGGCGGCTCTCTGTGAGTTTCTCTTGCGAGCGGACACATGACCAGGCGGTGTGTATGCTTCGAGAACGAGGGTGGACGCGACAGGACCATCTAGGAAAAATCATGTCGCGGATGTGATTCGCTGTATGCAGTGTGTAAAAAAGTTTGTTTGTTGCAGATGTGAATCGCTGTATGCGGCGTGTAGAACAGTTTGCGAGGGGTGTCCCTGTGTCTTTCCAGAAGTGTTCAACCATCAATAAATAATTATGCGGCGTTTGTTATGCCACGGGTTCACTATTGCGTTGTATTTTGCTCTCTCCAGAGTTCCATCTTTTCATTCACTTACTGTTGTATTCTCACACTAACCTGTTTTAGACAACCGTTCTTTCCAGAAGTGTTTACTATTCAATAAATAATTATGCATGAGATTGAGCGTGTGTCTAGGCGTGGGTAAGCCGTTGAACTCCATTCGGGCTGCAGTGCAAACCGTGGAATTGCCACTAAGTGCGACTCATACACTCCCACTGTTTTCGTCCCTACCCTTTGTACACAACCACACATTGACTGTTAATAGAGGCATGTTTCTCGCGGAGGTGAATCGCCATATGCAGCGTGTAAAACTGTTTGCGAGGGGTATCCCATGGGATCATTAAAACATTCCTTTACAACTGAGGTTAAAACACAATAAACTGAGCAGTCTTTAAAAAACAAGTTTTCGGTTACGACGCACGACCGCGTGCAGCATAGCAAAGTGTTGTACACGATACATACAGATGCTCCTGCACTTTGTACACACCCCCCTCCCACCTCGCTACGCCGCACGGACGATTGTGTGTTGGTTCGTTCCGTGCATTGTTACAATGTTGCTTTTCTTGCTGATTTATTACATTACCGATTTTGCAAATGTTAAATTGTCTCCCTGTGCTTAAAAATTATTAAAAAACTGGCCTGATTATGCGGCATATGGTACACCGTGGGTTGGCTAGTACTAAATACTAAGATCAGCCAACAGTAAGTATTGATGGGCAGAGTGAAGCCTCACAAAGCATAGAAACATTTGAATCATTTGGGTCCGAAATCGTATCAAAGCTTCAAAGTATTTTACACTCACCTCTCTAGTGACACCTCTTGGCCATATGCATTAATGTTACACAAACCCATGATCAACTTCAATGACGTCTGCTAAAACTGTATTGCTTTTACTTTTTCGCTGCTACAGACTGGCAATGAAGAGAAGGGTTCGTAAGTGGCTTCTAGTGTCTGATGTCCCAATCACCAACACATTTACCGTGTAGAAGACACACTCAAAGTAAGAACAAATTTTTGGAGCTTCGTCACACCTCCCATAAAGTTATCTACACTGAACGTAGAACTGGGGACCCCTTACTGTAAGGAAGCAGCACTACTGCCACACCACCGTGCATGTTAAATACATGCTTTAATGAATTTCATCATGAAAATGATATCAAGTATTTATCTTAGCATTCTAAATGTTCAGAGAGCAGGAATATCATGAACTGAATGTATTCTGTGCGGCGATCGCTGCCGGCACCTCCTTAGTGCAAGAGAGCACTTAATGCAAAGAATTTAATGTGCTACAATAGTTATGATGGGGTTTGAGAAAATCTAGTAAATTAAACATTCATTTTAAGATAAAGTTAAGTTTACGACATTCTACTTTAATGACAAAATAAACTACGAGAATAAAGTGACAATGTTGACTTTAATCTTGACAAACGGTGAGAATAAAGTGGAAATGTTGAGAATAAACTCAACATGTTGACATTATTTTCGTCATAAGCGTCGAGATTAAATTGGAAATGTTGAGAATAAAGGCAACATGTTGACTTAATATGCTTCCGTACTGGCAATTTTGTCGAGATTGAACCCAAATGCCATATGTACTTCTAACAATTGTATCCAGCTGCAGTTCACAGACTCAGCCTTCCATGCCTCCGCTTTCGACGCCGCCAGCCTTCCACACCATGCCTCCAGCATTCACATCAGTCCTCTGTCACATCGCTTTCATTGAAAAACTAGTGAGAAGTCAAGCAAAATGACACCTTTTATTGGCTAACTAAAAAGATTGCAATATGCAAGCTTTCGAGGCAACTCAGGCCCCTGCATCAGGCAATATGTAATACAGAAACTGAAGTTCCCAGTGTTTATATACACATTAGGAAAAGTAACAACATTGGTAAATCTTTAACTGAGACAGCTTAAATGTAAAAAATGTATAGACCTCTGCATGCTAAGATTCATTTAACAAGAGAGAAGAACAATGTATGGTCAAGATCTTTGGATAAGATAACTGTCCAACAAAGTCTTTTGAAGTTTCTGATTAGTATTTCCATACAATGTGGTTCTGTAGACATGTTGTCTTGGTCAGTGATGCAAACAATCCTCATACCTGGCCATAAAACTCTTGTCTCTATTCAAACCATATTATAATGTATTAAATTTTAGCATGAGTTTGACTTCCCATTCTTTTCTCTCTTGCTGTGTTCTGAAGTTGCCCATAAGCACTGTGACTTTAAAGTCCTTCTCATATTGTCCATGGCTGTTGAAGTGGGCCACTACAGGAACATCTGTGTTGCCATGCTTGATGTGAACTTGTGTAAATTCATTCTCTGGTGAACTGTTTGTCCAGTTTCTCCCACACAGAGTGTAGTGCCAGGACATTTCATATAAAGAATGAGGTAGACCACATTAGGTAATCTGCAGGAAAATGATCCCTTTATGCTATGTTCTAGTCAGCAGTGTGGTATAACTATGTGGTCTGTGTTATAAATGTGACCACACATTTTACATCTTTTCTGTAGGCAGGGAGATGTGCCATTTTCTGTTGGTTCATTTAGGGAGCTCTGGACAATTAGTTGTTGCAGGTTTGGTGGTTGTCTGTATGCCAGGAGGGGAGGTTCAGGAAATACATTTTTCACTGGTCATTGTTTAGCATTGGCTAAAGTTCTTTTATAATTTTTCGAAGTGCTTGAAGATGTGGGTTGTAGGTGACAACAAGGGGGATGCGATTCTTGTTGTCTTTGTTTTTATATTCCAGAAGGTTGTCTCTGGGTGTGGCAGTAGGCTGTTCTTATTTGAGTGTCTGTTGTTTTTGGGGTATAACTGATGAAATCTTGTCTGAGCTCCTGCAGTTGTTGATCCCGGTCTGTCGGGTCTGAGCAAATACGATAGTACCGTATTGCTTGGCTGAAAATAATGGTGCCCCTTATGCTTGGGGTAGAAGCCATCACTTTTCAGGTAGGTCTGTCTGTCTGTTGGTTTGTGAAATGTTGATTAACCCTGTAACCCTAAAAGATGATATTAATATGCCTTGCTCCAATCATGAGGCAAGAATCCGAGTTTCTCTTTATGGTATTACTGTCATATTTATTTTTAGAAACAAAAAAACAGTTTTATAATTTATGATTGAGGATTCCATATAGTTAAAAAAAAGACCCCTCCTCGAACCGCCACCTTATCGTGGTGGAGGGGTTTGCGTGTCCCAATGATCTTAGGAGCTCTGTTGTCCAGGGCTTTATGCCCCTGGTAGGGCCACCCAAGACAAACTGGTCCTAGGTGAGGGATGAGACAAAGAGCGGTTCAACAGACCTTCTATGATGAATAAAAAATTTGATCCTTGGCTACAGAAGCTGGCTCTTGGGATGTGGAATGTCACCTCTTTGAAGTGGAAGGAGCCTGAGTTAGTGCGCAAGGTTGAGAGGTTCCGGCTAGATATAGTCCGGCTTACCTCAATGCACAGCTTGGACTCTGGAACCAATCTCCTTGAGAGGGGCTGGACTCTCTACCACTTTGGAGTTGCCACTGGTGAGAGGCCCTAAGTGGGTGTGGGTATACTTATTGCCCCCCAACTTGAAGCCTGTACATTGGGGTTTACACCAGTGGACGAGAGGGTAGCCTCCCTCCGCCTTAGGGAGGGGGACGAGTCCTGACTGTTGTTTGTGCATATGCGTCAAACAGCAGTTTGGAGTACCCACCCTTTTTGGAGTCACTGGAGGGGGTGCTAGAGGGCATACCTTCTGGAGACTCCCTCGTACTGCTGGGAGACTTCAATGCTCACGCGGGCAATGGCAGCGAGACCTGGAAGGGTGTGATTGGGAGGAATGGCCTCCCGATCTGAACCCGAGTGGTGTTTTGTTATTGGACTTCTGTGCTCGTCACGGATTGTCCATAACGAACACCATGTTCAAGCATGGGGTGTTCATATGTGCACTTGGCACCAGGTCACCCCAGGGCTCAGTTCCATGATCGACTTTGTGGTTGTGTCGTCGGACTTGCAGCCACATGTCTTGGACACTCGGGTGAAGAGAGGGGCAGAGCTGGCAACTGATCACCACCTGGTGGTGAGTTGGCTTCGATGGTGGGGGAGGCCTGGTAGGCCCAAATGTGTTGTGAGGGTCTGCTGGGAACATCTGGCAGAGTCCCCTGTCAGATGTAGCTTAAACTCCTACCTCCGGCAGAACTTCGACCACGTCCCGAGGGAGGTGGGGGACATTGAGTCCGAATGGGCCATGTTCCATGCCTCTATTATTGAGGCAGCTGACCGGAGCTGTGGCTGTAAGGTGGTTGGTGCTTGTCGTGGCGGCAATCCCCGAATCCGTTGGTGGACACCGTCAAGCTGAAGAAGGAGTCCTACCGGATCTTTTTGTCCTGTGGGACTTTGGAGGCAGCTAATAGGTTCCGACAGGCCAAGTGGAATGCGGCTTCGGTGGTTGCTGAGGCAAAAACTCGGGCATGGGAAGAGTTTGGGCAGGCCATGGAGAATGACTTTCAGATGGCTTCGAGGAGATTCTGGTCCACCATCCGGCATCTCAGGAGGGGGAAGCAGTGCAGTGTTGTGGGTCGGTGGGGGGAGTACTTCGAAGACCTCCTCAATTCCACTAACATGCCTTTCAATGAGGAAGCAGAGCCTGGGGACTCGAAGGTGGGCTCCGTCATCTCTGGGACTGAGGTCACCGAGGTGGTCAAAAAACTCCTTGGTGACAGGGCCCCAGGGGTGGATGAGATACGCCCGGAGTTCCTCAAGGCTCTGGATGTTGTAGGACTGTCTTTGTTGACACGTCTCTGCAACATCGCATGGACATCGGGGACAGTGCCTCTGGATTGGCAGACCAGGGTGGTGGTTCCCCCTCTTTAAAAAGGGGGACCGGAGGGTGTGTTCCAACTACAGAGGGATCACACTCTTCAGCCTCCCTGGAAAAGAATATTCGGGGATTCTGGAGAGGAGGGTCCATCAGATAGTCGAACCTCAGATTCAGGAGGAACAGTGTGGTTTTCGTCCTGGCTGCGGAACAGTGGACCAGCTCTACACCCTTAGCAGAATCCTGGAGGGTACATGGAAGATTGCCCAACCAGTCTACATGTGTTTTGTGGAATTGGAAAAGGTGTTCGACCGTGTCCCTTGGGGAATCCTGCGGGAGTATGGGGTACCAGACCCCTTGATAAGAGCTGTTCGGTCCCTGTACAACCGGTGTCAGAGCTTGGTCCGCATTGCCGGCATTAAGTCGAGCCCGTTTTCAGTGAGAGTTGGACTCCGCCAGGGCTGCCCTTTGTCACCGATTCTGTTCATAACTTTTATTGACAGAATTTCTAGGCGCAGCCAGGGTGTTGAGAGGGTCCGGTGTGGTGGACTCAGGATTAGGCCTCTGCTTTTTGCAGATGATGTTGTCCAGTTTGCTTCATCAGGCCGTGGTCTTCAGCTCTTTCTGACTCAGTTCGCAGCTGAGTGTGAAGCGGCTGGGATGGGAATCAGCACCTCCAAATCCGAGACCATGGTCCTCAGCCGGAAAAGGGTGGAGTGCCCTCTCAGGGTTGGGGGAGAGATCCAATTGGAGGAGTTCAAGTATTTTGGGGTCTTGTTCACGAGTGAGGGAAGAATGGAGCGTGATATCGACAGGCGGATCGGTGCGGCGTCCGCAGTGATGCAGGCTCTGCATCAGTCTGTCGTGGTGAAAAGGGAGCTGAGCCCTAAAGCAAGGCTCTCAATTTACCAGTCGATCTACTTTACTACCCTCACCTATGGTCATGAGCTATGGGTGGTGACTGAAAGAACAAGATTGTGAATACAACCAGCTGAAATGAGTTTCCTTCGCAGGGTGGTCTTTCCCTAAAAGATAGGGTGAGAAGCTCAGTCATCTGGGAGGGGCTCAGAGTAAAGCCGCTGCTCCTCCGCATCGAGAGGAGTCAGGCATCTGATCAGGATGCCTCCTGGATGCCTCCCTGGTGAGGTGTTCCGGGCACGTCCAACCGGGAGGAGGCCCCGGGGAAGACCCAGGACATGCTGGAGGGACTATGTCTCCCAGCTGGCCTGGGAACACCTTGGGATTCTCCCGGAAAAGCTAGAAGAGGTGGCTGGGGAGAGGGAAGCCTGGGCCTGATCTGACCTTGGATAAGCGGAAAAGAAAGGATTGATAGATGGAAAAAAGAAAGAGGACATAACATATTTTTAGATGGTACTACACCATACTAAATATGAATGTGATTGCTCTAACTGCTATTATAGTGAATTCAATCATTCAAAACATTTGCAATTATTTTTCCATTATTTCTGGAACCTTGTTCAATTAAAGGGAGAATTCTGTTAATGACATTAATTTATTATGTTACAAAATAAATAATGATCAACAAGCATGAAAATGAAGGTCTAAACTTTTGAGTTCTCAGTAAAAGAAACTTTTAAAATTGTTAATATTGAAGATTTTTTTAAATAATCGCGCTTACTAAAGTTCATAGGGACCTTTCATTTCCATTGTCTGTATTAAATTGTGTTTTCTTAATTTTGTCCTACACTGCTGTCATAATATTGATACATTTCAAGTGGAGTTATTAAACTTTCAAACGTTTTCCTTGTTTTTAATTTTAATGCGTAATTTTTCTCCCTGGGACCCTAATCAAAAAAGTGAAGCAAATCTCTTAAATTGCTTAATAGATATTATATTGTTTATTTTTCTAAAGAAATGTAAAAATTTGCATTATTGAAAGTTGTACTTCCATAAACTGTCTTTCATTTATTTTGGAACTAAACTAGCAGATTTTAAACTCAACTTTAAAAATGTTTTGTTTGGGTAGATGCAATAATTACAAATCTATTTTTTAGTGATTTTAAATCCTTTAATCGCCACATACAATTTCTTGTATTAGGAATTTGTCATTTCTCGTATACCCCAACTTACTCTCCAAACGGAGATATACTTTTTTGTAAATAAGATTGACATTATTAGGTCATCTGTCTCACTGCTTGCTAAAGATTCATCTCTTCCCATAGTGTGTTTAGCTCTTTTTGACCACTTTGAGCCTGCGTGTGTCATGTCTGATTTGGTGCAATGCCTGAATCCTACAAATTGCTCCCCTGGACAGTGTCCCCTCTCAATTAGTTAGGGGGTTTTTTGATTCTGTCAGACCAAGTGTTACCTTAATAAATGCTAGCTTGACTTCTGGTTGTGTTCTTGCTGCCTTGAAATATGCTGTGGTGCAGAAACGTACTAAAAAAAACAAAAAAAGGATCATCTAATGTGCCAAATTTCAAGCCAATTTCTCAACTGCTTTTTTATCTAAAGTCTTTGAAAAAGTTGTCAAAACTCAAACATTTCTGGATGAAAATAGTATTCTGGAAAAATTCCAATCCAGATACAGATCTTCTTTCAGCAATGAAACATCCTTGTTAAAAATTTACAATGACCTCTTCCCAACTACTAGTGCTGGAGATTCTGCCATTCTTGTACTGCTAGATCATACCTCAGCTTTTGATACTGTGGATCTGATGATTCTTAAATCCCGCCTTGAACAGTATTTAGGCATCCAAGGTAATGCACTTAAATGGTTTAAATCTTATCTAAGCAATAGGAGCTTTTCTATTTTGTTGGATGAGTTCTCATTCTTTTTAGTTCCTCTTACTTGTGGGGTTCCCCAGGATGGTTCCATCCTTGGACCAGTTCTCTTTTTGATATGCATGTTATCTTTAGGCGCCATTGTTAACAAGTATGGCTTCTCCTTTCACTGCTATGCTGATGACACTCAGATATATTTGCCACTATAATCAAAGTGAGACAATACAGACCCACCATGCATGCTTGAATGATATTAAGACCTGGATGGCAATGCATCTTCTTAAACTAAATAATAATAAAACTGTGATCATGGTGTCGAAAAGTTAAGAAAGTTTGAGTGTCTCTGATATTGCTCTTGGACCCCTTGCCATATACAGTCATGGCCGAAATTATCGGCACCCTTGTAATTTTCCCAGAAAATACACCATTACTCCCAGAAAATTGTTGCAGTTACTAATGTTTTGGTATACTGTACACATGTTTATTTCCTTTATGTGCAGTGGAACAACACACAAATCAGAGAAAAAAAGCCAAATCTGACATCATTACACACAAAACTCAAAAACCAGGCTGGACAAAATTATTGGCACCCTCAACTTAATATTTGGTTGCATGCCCTTTGGAAAAAATAACAAATCAAGCACTTCATATAACCATCAACAAACTTGTTACATCTCTCAACTGGAATTTCCGACCACTCTTCTTTTGCAAACTGTTCAAGGTGTCTCAGATTTGAAGGGCGCCTTCTCCCAACAGCAATTTTGAGATCTCTCCATAAGTGTTTTTTTGGATTTAGATCCAGACTCATTGCTGGCCATTTCAGAACTCTCCAGTGCTTTGTCTCCAACCATTTCTGGGTGCTTTTAGAGGTATGTTTGGGGTCATTGTCCTGCTGGAACACCCATGTCCTCTGAAGCAGACCCAGCTTTCTGACACTGGGCCCTATAGTGTGCCCCAATATCTCTTGGTAGTCTTCAGATTTCATGATGCCTTGCATACAGTCAAGGCATCTAGTGCCAGAGGCAGCAAAACATCCCCAAAACATCTTAGAACCTCCACGATGTTTGACTGTAGGTACTGTGTTCTTTTCTTCGTAGGCCTCATTCCATTTTCTGTAAACAGTAGAATGATGAGCTTTACCAAAAAGCTCTACCTTGGTCTCATCTGTCCACAAGACGTTTGCCCAGTAAGAATTTTGGCTTACTCAAGTACATTTTGGCAAACTCCAGTCTGGCTTTTTTATGTTTCTGTGTCAGCCCCATGCTCCTGCCATAGCGTTTCATTTCAAACATTTCATTATGTGAATTTCCCCTTGGGATTAATAAAGTATCTATCTATCTATCTATCTATCTATCTATCTATCTATCTATCTATCTATCTATCTATCTATCTATCTATCTATCTATCTATCTATCTATCTATTTTGTTCAGATGTCGACGGATAGTTCAAGCTGACACTGTTTCACCCTGAGTTTGCAGAACAGCTTGAATATGTTTTGAAGTTGATTGGGGCTATTTATCCACCATTTGGACTATCCTTTGTTGTAGTCTTTTATCAGTTTTTCTCTTCCGTCCTCATTAAAGTCTTACAGTATTTCTTCTTGCTGCCATTTGACCCTGCAAGAGGTGGACATTGTTTGTATATGTTGGCTCATGTACATTCATGATTATAAATATATACGTTTGGGTATTTTGAGTTTATCTTTTATGTAATGGTTGGTTATGCTTGCAGTTTTGTGATGTGTACTGTGGTGGACGGCTGGGGGTGGTACCCAGCTGGGACGCCCAGGAGGACCGGAGGAGGGCTTGCGCCTCCTCCAGACCATGAGGGGGCAACCACCCTGGTTGCACTGGGGACTACGGGTGCAGAGCTTGGAAGCTCAACCCTGTAGGGGCCTCTGGTCACTGCCAGGGGGCACCCCGGTGCCTCTGCACTCCCGCCACACCAGGAAGTGCTGGGGGGGAAGAAGACTGGGGACACCCGGAGGGCTTCCGGGAGCACAGCCGACACTTCCGTCACACAGGGTCGTGTCCACGGGGGAATGTCGGGAAGCAGATGGAGCCCATCCGGGCTGGTATAAAAGGGGCTGCCTCCCTTTGTTCGATGGCTGTAGTTGGGTGGAAGTGGACGGGAGTCTGGAGAGAGAGGAGTAGAGGCGGCCTGAAGGAAGGCACTGAGAGAGAGTGAGGTCTGGACTTTGGGAGATCGGTGCTGGAGGCATTGGGTTGTGCAATTGTCTGTTTGTAAATATTGTATATAATAAATGTGTGTGTACAGTGATTTTCCTTTTTCCTCTCACATTATCTAAAAAAAAAGATGCATGTCTTCCATATGTGAAAAAAGGATGATGTAGGGTCTAAAGACATATTCCCTCTCCCCTTCTTTTGGAAATATAGAATTCAGATAATAAATAAATTTTCTGAAAGGCCTCCTCAATGTCGTCTTTGTCCATTGACAATAATGAAGGGAGTGAGACTTGCCCCCTGTGTAGAAGAATAATTTTAGGGTAACATAGCATTCATCTTAAAGAAATAGCATAAAGGGTTAATAAATGTGGGTAACCAAATAAAGGTCAAGTAAACAACAAAATGTACACTGAAATATAAGATTTGGTTTAGGAAAAATACTGAGATGGTCAAGTAAATAAAAAATGTACCAGAAGAAAGGCTGATGTAATATACAAAATGAACTGAAGGATGACTAAGAGATGACTAAGAAATAAGCAGACTAGAATGGACAATTGTTATATGCACAGAAAATTTTAAGGATGGTGGCTCATGTCAAAAGGTATAAGAAGAACCGGAATATAATATAATATTATTCTATATAAATATTTGGGTGTAAACCAACGAACCAACCAGAGTAAAATGTATGCATTGATTGACACTGTATTAGGGAATCCATTCCAGGACGGGTTTATCCATTCCCGGGAATTCGGGAATCCCGCATGTTATTCCCGGGCTAAAGGGAGGACACTTATTTTTAATAAACCTACTGCAATATGTTGACACCAATAAAAGACTAACTGTATCTACAAGCAGTTCATGCTGTCATATAAGTACATGTATCTAGGGGTGCCCAATGCGTCGATCGCGATCGACCGGTAGATCGCGTTGCATTCAAAAAAAAAATTTTTTTTAATATTAGTCTATCATATATCCTCCCTATGGCATTTGCCTCTTGATTGACATACAGGCCAATCTGAGATCTCTTTTCTTCTAATACACTGGTCATCCCGCACGCACAATCAAACGCGCAAGCTTACTGCAAAACTCTGGCTGTGACCTAGTTAGCCTATGAATTTATATCGACTAAAGAAGGGATTTAAAAAAAAATGTTTGGGGAAGGTATGGGCTGGATGTGGAATTGGAAGAGGATTTTTTTTCTCACAATGTCACAATCGAAGTGCGTTTGTCTGATCTGTCAATCTATCATTGCTATTCCAAAGAAGGAAAATGTGGAAAGGCACTTTCGAACTGTTCAAACTACGAAACTGACTTCCTTCCGAAAAGAGAAAGGAGAGGGAACTAAAATCGCAGTTAATCGGACAGCCGTCATTTTTCACTCAGCTTAATTCAAAAGCTCCTTGACTGCATTATTCGGCTCTACTTATTTATATGAGTCAGCCTTTTCCCACATGAAGATTATTAAATCCAAATACTGTAGTGACCACAAATGTATTGAATTGTTATTGTGCCATAAAGGTTATTCAGTTATGCAAGGTACGACAACATATATTTTATGTATAAAGTATACTCAGTGTATATATGTGTATATTTATATCATTTTTAATGTAAGTAGATCATTTCGACCTTGTCATTTTAAAAGTAGCTCGGAAGCCGAAAAACTGTGGGCACTCCGATCTAGCTAGTTGCGGTAATAAGAGCGTAGAAAGGCAGAGTACATCAGCCGCTGAGATAGCACGCTCTGCCTCCACTGAAGTAGGCAGCACAGTCATCAGATACTGCTACACTTATTCTAAACAACGCCCGCGCTTGTCGTTGCTCTGAAACACCGCGATTTCAGCTTTTACTGATGCATCCATTTTCCTGTCATCGTTCTGTGATGGCAAGTTTCTTGGCACAGATAATGCGGATGCAACAGACTGACGTATTGCAATTTCAAGTTGCTGTTCAAAGCTGTTGTCTGACAGACGTCAATGAAATCTTGAGTTTTCAACTATAACTCTGGTATTTCTTGATATTTTTACACTTTTACACGCTTTATATATGCGATATCCCGGGAATTACAGCAGTTTCCCAATGGATTTCCTAATGGATTCCCTACACTGTATATAAATTTAACAGTTTATAAAATTAACCTCTGTCCTTTGTTTCTCTGATCATTCTGACCATGCTGTAGCAGGCTGCTTTTGAAGGATGCTCCCTCCAAGGCATTCCCAGCAGAATCTCAAAAGATGCGAAGCAGATAATACGAAATTGAACGACTCCCATCCGGAGGACGCGATCATCGGACCAGAAACGGTAGGAGGCATGTTCATTCTTCTTTTGGGGATATGGGGCTGGGTTAGATGTCATGCTGTTAGATTAGGAGTGTTGTTTTTTTAGAGTTAGGAAAGTTAGTGTAGTTAGGTTAAAAGCCTTTTTGCCGACTACAGACATCATTAAAGAATAGTGCAGAGATCACTCCTCGTCGCGTGGAGGATAATTTTGGGTTGCCGTCCGGAGGAAGTGATCCACTATTGTCTGGGGGAGTTGCCCAGATCTCTCTATGGGTTTGGCAAAAGGTCTCAGTAGACAGTAATCCTGTTAAATGCATAGATAAGTCCTGGGTTCAAGTCCCAGGCACGTAAATAGGGGGGCAGCTCTACGGCTCAGTAAAAAAGAAAGGAGGTTAAAGTCCTCCCTGAGATAATAGGATTGCAATCAGTGGGAGTCCCACAGGAAGATAGAGCTAAAGGTAGAATAAGGTAATTGTATAATAATTGAAGAGTAATAAATTTACACAGTATGTGGAACATATTAACTAGTAAGAACAAGGAATATGGATGTTTTATGTAGAGTTTGTATGTTCTGTGAAAATAAATGAGTACGTATTTTTGTTTTGTTTTGTGTGTAAGTAAATAAGATGCTTTGATTGTACAGCGAATTTAAAGAAATGTGTATAAGATAATGTGTTGAAAGAATTGTTTCGTGTGTCTGAAAATGTTCTGTACTTAAGAAATGCGTGAATGGGACATCTTTGTCTGAAAAGTACTAATATTAAAGTACATGTACTTATATTGTGCACACAAATGTAGAAATATCTGACAAAGTTCCAGAACACTGAGTTAATTTGGGTTAAAATATGAGCAATGACTTCCAGTCTAGGTTGTGTTCTGTATGCTGTACAAAAGGGGGGTTAAAGAACAAAAAGAGTAGAATTGTGCTTTTCTTTTTTACCACAAGATCAAACGGGATTTATCAAGGGCCGACACATCTTCAAATCTTTGACGCCTGTTTAATGTAATATACTCACCAACTAAATCAAACACCCCAGAAATATTATTATCATTGGATGCAGAAAAAGCATTTGACATGATTGAATGGAAATATCTTTTTACTACATTGGAGAAATTTGAGTTTGGCCCGAACATTTGTGCATGGATCAAATTACTGTATACCAATCCAGAAGCTTCAGTCTGTATCAACAACATTTCTTCAGACTACTTTAAACTAGAACGTGATACTAGACAAGGATGCCCCTTGTCACCGCTACTGTTTGCAATTGCCATTGAACCACTGGCGGTTCACTGTCGAAATGCTGATCAGATAAAGGGGATTATCAGAGAAGGACTGGAACAGAAAATTTCTTTATATGCAGATGATATGGTACTGTATATATCAGACCCACAAAATTCTGTGCCTGCAGTCTTAACAGCACTCACAGAATTTCAAAAGATCTCTGGTCTCAGAATTAATCTGAATAAAAGTGTACTCTTTCCAGTGAATTCTCAAGCATATAATATTAGATTAGAAACCCTACCTTTTATCATTGCACAACAGTTTAAATACCTAGGGGTAAACATCACAAGTAGACATAAAGCTCTTTATCAACAACATTACGCTGTCTGCATGGAAAAAATTAAACAAGACTTGCATAGATGGTCAACCCTTCATCTCACTCTAGCTGGAAGAATTAACACTGTTAAGATGAATATTCTACCTAAGCTCCTTTTTTATTTCAAAACATTCAAATATACATCAATAAATCATTTTTTAAGCAATTAGATTCAACAATAACCTCATTTATTTGGAACTCAAAACATCCATGTATCCAAAGAGCGACCCTACAAAGACCAAAGGCAGAAGGTGGCATGGCTCTACCTAACTTTCAGTTTTATTACTGGGCAGCAATACATACAATCTATAAAAACCTGGACGCAAATAGAAGAATAAACACAGGCTTGATCCGCAATAGAAATAAAATCCTGCAGTACTTCTTTATATTCCCTGCTCTGTGCTCCAATAAATACAAGTTATCAGCAATATACTAATAACCCAATTGTGTGTCACTCACTTAGAATATGGAACCAAAGTAGAAAGCATTCTAAGATGGAGAAGCTTTTATCTATGGCACCTCTGCAAGAGAACCACCTCTTTCAACCTTCGCAAACATATGCATTTTTTAATATCTAGAAAAAAATTAAGATTAACTTGCTTAGAGATCTTTATATAGACAACATCTTTGCATCCTATGAACAATTACATTCCAAATTTAACATTCCAGCTACACATTTCTTTCACTATCTTCAAATTAGGAACTTTGTTAAACAGAACCTTCCCAATTTTCCTCATCTTGCAACCTCATCCATGCTGGAAAAAATATTGCTCAATTTCAAGGACTCAGACACCATCTCTGCAATATATAAAATCATATTACAGTCCCTCCCTTTCAAATATCCAAGAGGACACTGGGAAAAAGATTTCTCAATTAATATATCAGAAAAGGAGTGGAAAGTAGCAATGGAGAGAATTCACTCGAGCTCCATATGCGCAAAGCATACAATTATACAACTCAAAATTACATATTGAGCACATCTGTCCGCCTAAAACTCTCCAAAATGTTTCCAGGGCATGATCCAACCTGCGAACGCTGCAACCAAGTCCCAGCCTCACTGGGTCATATGTTTTGGGGGTGCACCAAATTAACATCATTCTGGACCAACATTTTTAATTACCTTTCAGACAGCCTTGGTCTCACAATCCCTCCTAACCCATTAACAGCTGTGTTTGGGGTTCCTCCAGATGGGTTTAAAGTGGAGATGGACAAACAAACACTTTTCTCATGCAGACTTATTCTGCTAAACTGGAAGAATCCAAACTCTCCTCTTTTAAGTCAGTGGGAAACCGATGTTTTATACTATTTGAAATTGGAAAAAATCAAATACTCAGTTAGAGGATCCGTACAGATTTTCTTCAAAACATGGCAGGATCTAATCAGTAATATTTTAAAATAAACTCTTAAATCACAGAGGAAGCAATTATTTCTGTATTTCTTTTTCTTCTCCATTCATCTCTATTGGCTTATCAAACTTTCAATTTAGGTATTGTGGAAGGTGACCCAAACATAGACAGACGGACAACGGTTTCTCACCCAACACACCCATTTATTATATTTACAATATTTACAGTCACGTGCACTCCTCAGTGCCTCTTGCACCGATTCCCCAATGTCCAGGCCTCACAAACTTTGTGCCTCTCCCTCCAGGCCGCCTCCAGTACTCTCTCCAGCTCCGTCTCTCTGTCGCCCGACTTCCGCCAATGACTCGAGGGAGACGGCCCCTTAAATAGAAACCCAGAAGGGCTCCAGCTGCTTCCCGGCATTCCCCCGAAGCCACACCCCAGTGTGGCGGAAGTGCCGGCTGCGCACCCGGAAGCCTCCCGGGATATTCAGGCACTGGAGCGCTGCCTGGCGGTGGCCACGGGTCCCTACAGGGCTGGGGTTCCAAGCCCTTTACCCGAGGCCCCCAACATAACCAGGGCGGATGCCCCCTCGCGGTCTGGAGGAGGCACAAGCCCTCCTCCGGTCCTCCTGGGCGTCCCGGCCAGGCTCCAGCCCAGGCCGGGTACCAAAGTATGTTTAAAAGCCTTAAATTTTCCTCCGTTGGCCTTGCTCTCTCTCTCAGGGGTTGGGGTCGACTTGTTTTCAATTGTACTTTTTGTAAAAATTGATTGATTTGTATGGAATGATTGCAATAAAATTAATAAAATCTCAAAAAAAAAATATAATGTGCTTTTTCTTCAGATCATCACTCTGGAGAAGCTGCAATAAGCATCTCAGGATAACATCAATGAAAAAAGCATGCATGGACTACAGCAGGGGTGCCCAATGCATCGCTCGTGATCGACCGGTAGATTGCCAAGGTAGTGCAGGTCGATCACATTGCATTCAAAAAATTTTTTTTTTAAACGTTAGTCTATCATATATTTGCCACTTGATTGACATACAGGGCGGCCAGTCAGTTCTCTTCTAACACACTGGTCATCCCGCACGCACGATCAAACACGCAAGCTATTGCAAAACTCCGGCTGTGATCTAGTTAGCCTTTCAATTTATATCAACTAAAGAAGGGATTTAAAAAAAATTGTTTGGGGAGGGTATGGGCTGAATGTGGAATTGGAAGAGGATTTTTTTTCTCACAATGTCACAACTGAAGTGCGTTTGCCTGACATCCGAGGTTCGATCCCCGATGAGGGGTGCAGTGGAGTGTGTACGCCGGATGAGCCCAAAATAGGGCAAAACACGTGCATCGTGCTCTTTGCATTATTTGACAGTTAACTATGTAACATTCTATGATCTGCTTCTTGCAACTGAGAGAGCACCCGTGGCGGATGTTTGCCGACTTGCAGACCAACCACACGCGTTACCTGATAGGTATATACTGTATATATGTGTATATTATATATACCATGTTTAATGTAGGTAGATCATGTTGACCTGGTCATTTTAAAAGTAGCTTGCAAGCCGAAAAAGTGTGGGCACCCCTGATGGAAGTGATCTAGTTAGCCTTCCAATTTATATCGACTAAGGGATTTAAAAAATAAATTGTTGGTTATTGGCTGGATGTGGAATTGGAAGAGGATTTTTTTTCTCACAATGTCACAATCAAAGTGCGTTTGTCTGATCTGTCAATCTATCATTGCTATATAAAAGGAAAATGTGGAAAGGCACTTTCGAACTGTTCATAAAAACTACGAAACTGATGTCCTTCCAAAAAGCGATCTGAGAAAGAGAAAGGAGAGGGAACTAAAATAGCAGTTAATCGGACAGCCGTCATTTTTCACTCAGCTGAATTTAAAAGCTCCTTGACCAACTGCATTATTCGGCTCTACTTTTTTATGCGAGTCAGCCTTTTCCTACATGAGGATTATTAAATCCAAATACTGTACTGACCATAAATGTATTGAATTGTTATTGTGCCATAAAGGTTATTCAGTTGTCCAAAGTACGACAACATACATTTTATGTATAAAGTATATTCACATATATATATATATATATATATATATATATATATATATATATATATATATATATATATACGCGTGGGTTGGTTGTATTCGATTCAGCGGTTAGAAAATGGATGGATGGATATATATATATATATATATATATATATATATATATATAACCCTCACTGACTGACTGACTGACTGACTCACTCACTCACTCGTCACTAATTCTCCAACTTCCCGTGTAGGTAGAAGGCTGAAATTTGGCAGGTTCATTCCTTACAGCTTACTTACAAAAGTTGGGCAGGTTTCATTTTGAAATTCTACAAGTAATGGTCATAACTGGAATGTATTTTCGTCCATATACTGTAATAGACTGCAGCTCGATAGCCGTGGGAGGTGGAGTTTCGTATTAAAGCATTTAACCAATCACATTTCAGCCATCATTTGTTGCCAGGCAGAGAGGCTTTCACAATCCATTGTGCAGGCACTCTAACACAGAATAAATGTCGATTAAACTGTTGCTTCAACCAATCAGATTTTGAGTTGGTGTCAGTAGGGCCCTCTAGCAGGCGTACGGCAACGTCATTGATTGGATAGAAGCTGATATGAGCAACTCTGCGAGGCCACTGAACGCACCACAAACGCTCCGAGCGAAAGATCGTCGCGTGCACTACGGCCAATTCCATGGCAGGATTCTGGACAATATTATTTGCCAGACACAGACCAGATTTCAAGACCACGAAAACCTGATGTTTGTCATGCTCTTTAAGCCCCAGAAGTTTCGGGAATACAAGAAAAGTTTCACGCATGCAGCCTTCTCCAGTTTAACACAAGAGCCACGGAGCGCTTTTTGATCTGTCTCGGCTAAAAACAGAACTGACTGTAATATATGCCATGGATGAATTTGTAGGAAAATCTTCCACTGATCTCCTTGACTTCCTTCATCAGAAAAATCTGAATGAGAGCATGGGGCAGCTGTTCACTTTGGTATATTTGGCGGTGAGCATTCCTTGTACACTGCTTCTGTCGAGCGGACATTTTCAGCCCTAAAGCGAATTCAAACTTATGCCAGAAATACCATAGGGTGGGTTCGCCTTTCAGCATTAGCTTCGAATGCGATAGAAAGGGACGTTTTCATGGAACTGAAGCGCACAGATAATCCGTACGACAAGAGTAATTGAACTGAAAGAGAGGAGAATGAATTTTGTTTACAAATAATCTGAATTTTTGGTGAGTAAAATGTTGCGATTTTCCTAAATAATATTGCAAGTTTATGAGTTGTTATTGTTGTTTTTTATGTGTGTCGCGGCTTTGGCTGCAGTAGAAAGGAACTTGTTCACCCCGGTTTGTCTGTTCAATAAAGGTATTTATTGTGGCCTCTAGCGCTGACGTCCGAGGTTCGATTCCCGAGAGGGGCTCCAGTGAGTGTGTACGCCTGATAAGCCCAGAATTAAGGCGAAACATGTGCTGCGTACTGTTTGCATTATTTGACAGAAAAAAACTATTTCAATATATTCAATATTTATATATCAGCACTTCCCGATTCATTTTACACTCGCACCCCCTTGATTTCAGAAGAAGTATGAAAAAATATGAGGTTAACGCAGAAAAACAGATCACCAATTGAAGCTTTATGAATAATTGATACTTTATTTGCCATCAATAATTGTTTTGGTAAAGCCTTACTCAGTGTAATCCTCCTTACATTTTCTAATTTTTTCGCGACTAGCCATGATTAAATGAATGGTAAAAAAGTAAGAGCGAAGCGAGGGTCACTTACTGAGGCAGGCAGGCGACAGCTCAGTAGTTCGCAGGCTCGATGTGGTGTGCGTCAAATCAATCTAAAATGCGTGATCAGAATCGAAAAAATATATCTTTTCAAGTTCTATTTGGATATAAGTAGGTTTCATTTTAGTCGACAGAAATGTCTTTGGTAGGAATGTAAGTTGAATTTAGTCTTTAAATTTCTATGGTGAAGAAAAATGCATGCAATGATGACAAAATTTAACTTACATTCCTACCAAACATATTTCTGTTGACGAAATTAAAATTATTTATATTTAAAATTTAAATAGAACTTGAACAGATACGATACCCACGCAGCACTAAGTGCACGTAAGAGCGGGAGTCATCCGTTTTAACAAGCAGCATATTGCACTGATACGAAATAGCCTGCCCATTTAATTATTTAGGAATGGATAGATAAATTAAGATTTTGTACAAATGTTTTTCATTTTTCTTCCTCGATGGATTCTGGCACTCCCAGCAACAGCTGCTCGCACCCCAAAGGGTAAATATATATATGTGTGTATGTGTATATGTATATGTGTGTGTGTATATGTAGATATGTATGTGTTGTACCTCCTCCAGACCGCGAGGGGGCGACCGCCCTGGTTATGTTGGGGGCCACGGGTAAAGGGCTTGGAAGCCCAGCCCTGCAGGGACCCGTGGCCACCACCAGGCGGCGCCCCGGTGCCTGAACAACCCTGGAGACCAGCACCTGCCACACCAGGAAGTGCTGGGCGGAAGAAGACAGGGGACATCTGGAGGGCTTCCGGGTGCGCAGCCGGCACTTCCGCCACACTGGGGCATGTCTGCGTGTCTATTTAAGGGGCCACCTCCTTTCAGTCGGAAGCGGAAGTCGGGTGGAAGAGAGACGGAGCTGGAGAGAGGACTGGAGGCGGCCAGGAGAAAGGCAGTTTGACTGTGTGCCCTGGACATTGGGGGAACGGAGCAAGAGGCACTGGGGATATATATGTATATATATACTGTATATATATAATTTTTTTCATGTAGGTAGATCATTTCGACCTGGTCATTTTTAAAAGTAGCTTGCAAGCCGAAAAAGTGTGGGCACCCCTGAACTATAGCCTTAACAAGAAGTTATGGGTAAAAGAAATCAATATTATTAAGCATAGCTAAATTTTACATATCAAAATATTTTTTTAAGTACTGTACTGTATGTAATGGTGTGATTCACTAACTACCATGACAGCATTTTTTTAAACTACCATTTTTAATTAAAACAAGATTTTAAATTATAAGGCATTTGATAAAGTATGAGATGTTGATTTCTTTTCCCATCACTCCTTGTTCACAAGTAACTTGAATATCTTAAATGTGAGTTAGAATGTTAATGTTTGAATGTAGCTTATAATAGGGTTTAGCTTTATTTTATATAATTTGATGCTCAATGAAACATTCTGGACACTTGTTAAACTCTGAAGGCATAGGTAGAAATGCATGTGTCAATTTAATTAGTAAAATATTAGGTTAAAAAAATATCTAGGATATGAATATAGAAACTGTTTAGCTTTAAGATTAAAAGTTGAGAGGTAATAATATATGTATTTTAAGATAATTGTAACTTTTGAAAATAACCTGTTAGCCTTAGATGAAGTGAAATACAAGTTTCTTTTTTAAATAATGTAAATCCCAAGGCTGCACATACTGTAATTGAACGATATTCTGTAATTAGAACAATTGGGAAAGGGAATGTGGAGCTTAACTGTCTTAGTTTATTTTTATCTTATTTCTAGAAATAATTACAAATTTACCAGATCAGACTGTGGATTTCTTTTTTCACTTCTGCTTGCTGTGCTGACTGAGAGATGTTCTCTGGAGACACTGGTATTATATTACATTCATGAATAAAAGAGGATCAAGAATGCCTGTCTAGGTTCCAGTTCAAGACTGGAATAAGAAAGTAAATACTTTAAAATTTTCTAAAGGAATCTCCACAGAACACGACTCAACTAATAACATCCATGCCACTCTACTTTCTCGTTTCTTTGGTTTGGCTTGCTGATCCTGGACATAGTCATGTTCTCTATAGGAGAACTAGGACATTCGGCTCTTATGAACTTATAATATTGTAGCGACTAAGGAGGGTGAGACACAAAACAAGTGCTGGAAACGTGCTGCTCCAAAGATGCTGAATTTATTAAACAACAACTGAACAGAACAACAATAAAACTTCCCCAGCCCGCTGTTTAGGGTCACTAAGCACACCTATAAGACAACAAAATGTCACTGTTTGTTTTGTCTTCACTCGTTTTTTGTACACTTTTAACTTTTGAGACTTTCTTTCTCTCTCCTCATCCATACACACCTGCCCCCACACCCCCTTCCTTCCTGTCTCCTCTCTCCTCCTGCACACACCCCTTCTGTCTTTCTATGTAGTTATAAAAACGCAGAGCCTGCCCTAAACAGAGTAAACAGAAAACATTAATTGCGTCACAATATTAATGGGGTTGGTTTCAGGGTTCTTGCTGACTGATACATACCCTACTGCTCCACATTCCCTCTAAGTTTCCTTTGGTATGTATATATATTTTAAGATTGGCTTTATTTTCTATTGTGGTGACTTGTTATGATGAATATGCTTTTGAGTGGGGTCCACAACAATGGCCAAACTAGATACAACTATAGAGATTTTTTTATTGAGGGATCTATTTTTTTAACATAATGGCTACAATTGTGCTTACCAGCTGCAGAATTCATTTGTGACCATTAAAAACAAATTGGCTAACAGACAAGCAAAGACTGGATAAAATTACTGTTTTACTGCTAGCATTATTTTTTATAAGGGGTACCCCAACGAAACAGGCCAAATATCTCATGAGGCACTATTTTTGGGATCCATATTTAACTTAAAAATTACAGATGAAGTATTGCAATGCTGAATAATATGGAACAAAACTTTTAAGTTTTTGCACCTGCAGGTAAAAGCTGTTTATCCTAGTACATTTTTTATGACAGCGCCTGAATTTGAACCTGGAGACTGAACTGTGCTAAAGGTCTGCAGACAAACGAATCATCCAACTCTAAGGAGAAGCAAGCCATACCAGAGAGGGGATCAAGCTGTGGACCAGGCCATTGATCAATTGACTATTGAACAAACATACTCAAATTCCAGTCCAAGGGATCACAGGTTCCTGTTGCTAACAAGTCAACTATGCTTGGTGACCACTGACATCAAAAGATAATCGTGGGTCCAGAACTGTAGAGGGCAGCCTGCATGGCATCCAGACCAGAGCCTCATTCATTAGATAAAGAGTTCTAGGATATTAATATCCTTTGCTTTGGGGTATTGGAGCCCAAGATCTGATTTACACTTTTACTGTGCAGGGTTTCTATGTTCTTTGCCAGAGCCCACTTTAACTGTGCTTGATATGCCTTACAATTTGTCCACTCGGTTTTAATTTTATGACAGTTGTTGACCAAGTACTTGAATTCATCTTGCCCTAGGAGTTGGAACCACAACCTATTCTGTCTTTTCTGCAGCAATGTCTTTAAGGAAGATATGAACCATGGAATTATGGATGGTATATGAGGAAAGGCTAATTATTTGCAAGCACAGCAAAGCAAATTATCTCCTTTCCATAAGCAATATGTTTTTATTGAATATTTGTAGCTATTTTATTAATGGAAATACTGCACAATTATTATTTAAATTGTTTAACCTGTATAGCAATTGGGGTAGTATAACTGAAGAAGTTTAGAATATGTGATTAGCATAACATGGTCAGCACTTAGAGTAAAGAGTAAATATTTTTAGATAGATGTTTCTAGTACATCTGAGTCTATTGATACTTAAAAAAGTTTTAAGGGACAATGTTTGTATGTAATTTGGACTGTTAAATCAAATTTAACACATTGTTATTAGCATTTGCAACATTGCCAGTTAAAAGTCAGTCCAATTTAAACTTTCTTGGTTATTGGTTTTATTAATTGAATGAATAATAAGAGTTTAACATAAAGAGAAATTTATTAACTATGAAGAATGGTAGTAAACTTGAGGGACAGTCAGATGTTTTAGGAATAGAGACACTCAGGACAAAATGTCTAAATCTATTGATATAAGGTGAAGGTAAAGTTTAAACTAGAAGTCTCTTGATACAAGCAAAATGAACCATTTGCTAACTATTTTTTTTATGAAGGATGTGAATTTTATTGTGTAATAGTAATTGATACAGAAAGATAGAACAACTATGAATATTAAAGTATTAGGAATTTTGCATTAGGATAAGATGCAACATCAGGACAGATTTTATATTGGGTTTTAAGGTTTAAACGTGCTAAATTAGATGCAGGGTATAGTATAAACCTTTAAAGTTTGTAGAACATGTTATAAGAGAAAAGACATTTGTGGGATAGTACTAAATGTTTTTAGGAACTAGGAAATTAGAGCTATATAGACAGAAATAGTTCGTGGTAATGCAGGACAAATAATTATTATGGCTTTTTGGGTCTACATAATATAGAAGTTAGCAAAACAAAGTAGTAATTTGGCACAACAGAGATGGAGTGTCTTATGCATGGAGTGGTGAGTGAGCAGTTTGTGAAATTGGAAAGCCCAGATACAAACCAAGGACCCCAGCTGGTGGAAAAAGACTTTATCATCAATATGAAGCTTGGGTACATCCCTTGCAATTTTAACTTGACCTTGACATGAGCCAATGGCTCATTCTTGAATTGACTCCTACTTTTAGCAATATAGCTGTTTTTATGTAGCAAAGGTGATCATCTAATCTAAGGCCACAGTAGGATGTAAATTGGAGCAACTTTGTGAATGAGCATGAGGATGTGAGCATGGTTGTTTGTATAAGGATTCTATCTCTGGTTATTGCTGTACACATTATTAACACCATAAACTAGGGACTGAACGTTTCAAACGTAAAAACTTGTATTGACTGTGTCACCACCAACAATATAATATTAAATGATCTCTGACTATTGATGAAAAATATAGGAGTAAGTACACTAATGTGAACTAAGACAGCTAATGTTTGTTGGATAAAAAGGAAATCAAATAGTTGGCAGTGTTTTTATCATAAATGGAAGTTGTGAGGCTATGGGATATAAATCTGAGATTTACAGAGGAAATGCCAGTATACTCTGAAAAAAAGAACATTGATACATTTGATTTTACTGATTTATGTGATTTATCTAGGTATTAGTGATTTGCACTGATTTCTATTAATACCTAAATGCAGCTAGCCAGGAATCTTTTAATTCCTTTTAGCCTCTAAGCAGGGACATATCCAGTATACATACATTTTATACAGATTAGGAATAGTGTTATAATAGGAAATTATTCCTTAGTTTTAGTGAGTCCTTATGAAGTCTCAAAGGGGGGAATGTGGAGGAATAATTTTAGGGTAACATAGCATTCATTTTAAAGAAACAGCATAAAGGGTTAATAAATTTGGTAAACCAAATAAAGGTCAAGTGAACAATGAAATGTACACTGAAATATAAGATTTGGTTTAGGAAAAATACTAAGATAGTCAAGTAAATAAAGAATGTACCAGAAGAAAGGCTGATGTAATATACAAAATGTACTGAAGGATGACTAAGAGATGAAGCGTGGTGGCACATCTCAAAAGGTATAAGAAGAACCAGAATATAATATAAAATTATTCTATATAAATATTTGGGTGTAAACCAACGAACCAACCAGAGTAAGATGTATGCATTAATAGACACTGTATATAAATTCAACAGTTTATAAAATGAACCTCTATCCTTTGTTTCTCTGATCATTCTGACCATGCTGTAACAGACTGCTTTTGAAGGATGCTCCCTCCAAGGCATTTAGCCGAGGAGTCATTAAAAGATACAATGAACAGCTTTTCTCCAGCCTGATTACTGAATTGTCCTATTAGAGGATGTTTCTTTCTTTATTAAGATGTTAAATTTCGACCACACCTGAACACAGAAATATTCTCAGAACACTACTCTGCCTCAGTTAAATGCTGAAGGATTCTGTGTTGCCATAATATGCTTTATTAAAAAAGAAAAGAAAAGAATATTCTTTAAATGGTCATTATAAAACTTATACAGGCTTATATACATAAAGGGACTGTAGATTTGTACATAAGTTGAATTTGTATGTAAGTCAGAACAGGTACATTATTTTAATAAATGCTATCGTTGCCAATGAATGATGGACTTTCACCTCTCTCTGAACTCTTTATTATTTCTACTTTATTTTCAATGGTGATGGTTTTTCTCTTCTTTATTATATCATCAGCACTTGCATCAGATTTGTGTTTCAGAGACATTCTTGAAGGGTGAAGACAAAAGGTTAAGATAAGCTCTACTGTACAACACTGTACACGCTATCACAGCAGAAAGGCACTAGTCGTCAACACGTCTGATGTACTGACAAGAGACAACTTCCTGCTATGTACATAACAGTACAAGCAGGCTTGCTATTGGGAATGAATGTGGGCTGTGAGGGGTGGTTCATCACCAGCCCACCTCACAGTCACCTCCACTACAGTATGCTGCCTGCAGCGTCCGCCCACCGAGAATGAACACGGTGCAGCCAAAGGTGGGTAGTGAATCGCTCACCACTGTCCCCATTCAATAGGCAGCCATCTGAGGCACACTACAATGCTTCCCCTCCGCCTCCCTATTCACCCTCAATGGCCTCCATTCAGCCACAACCGGGTCACCTCTTGCAGCATTACCAGCCGCCCACCGAGAATGAACGGGGCAACCGAGTCTGGTGGGTGGGCAGTGAAACCGCTTGCTGCCAGGAACCACCCAAGGACACTATACGGCGCATGTGTCGCAGCTGCGGCCCTGTTCATAAGTTGTAGGTTGGATGTCCGTAGCCTGGGGACTACCTGTATAGTCTTTTCCTCCACATTTACAAGGAATGTAAAAAAAAGGAAAGTAAAAAAATAATGTATAGTATATTCTGAAATTGTTATACAGTACACCCCCAAAATTCGCGGGGGTTACGTTCCTAGAGCCCCCGTGAATTGTAAAAAAATTTGAATTGTGGATGTGGTTAAAAAACATGCCTATTAGTTTAAACCCTAAATATGGCCCGAAAACACTTTCATTTAATTTTAAACTCAGCTTAATAAATTCCTGGGTATGATCATGGGGGTTGATGGCAGGATTGGCACCTCTAGCCACCTTAAAAAAACTTCACAAAGCTCAGAGACTACAGAAAGGACTCCTTTTTGTTCTCTGTGCGAGTAGCTCTGCTGAAGCCGCCCATAGGAAGGCTGCTCGTATCATGAAGGGGATGTTGGAAAACCCTCGGGAGCCCCATCCCCGGTAGAGTCGAAACTGTTGGAGAGAACAGGGTTGGGTCTGTTGGGGATCGGAACTGGTGTGCTGCTGAGGCATCGCCCGCTACACGGCAGCACTCAGGTCCCAATTTGAGGCAGCCCATATGGGTGGGTGCATGGAACATTTTGTCTCTCCAGCAAGATGATCATCTCCCTCTGCTGTAGGAGGAGCTGTGTAAACTCCACATTTCAGTGGCGGCACTCTCTAAGGTGGATACACCTTTATTGGTCTGGTTGGTCTGATGGCTGTCATACTCGGGGAGTAGCTGTTGCTGTAGCGGATTAGCTTCTTCTGATGGTGTCTAATGTCACTCCTTCAAATGAGCTTATTATAGGACCCAGATTATGGCACTCCCTGGGTGCCTTGTCTGTTGTCTCAGTGTTTGCTCCAACCACGGTGAGTGACATCTCGGTGAGGAAAACATTTTATTTGCAGCTTCATTCAGTGGTTGATGGGGGCCCAAGAGGTGACACTCTCTGGTCATGGGTTACTTCAATGCAACCACTGGCACTGACAGGGCTGGCTATTAGGATTGTCTTAGTCCCCATGGGTCTGGTGACCATGGTGAAAGTGGCTCCATGTTCCTTGACTTTGCAAAAAGTCAGGGGCTGCAAATCGCTGGATCCTGGTTCCAGCTCCCTGTACCGCATCGTTGGACTTGGTATTACAATACTGGTGGTGCGGTTAAGGAGATCGATCACATCCTTGTGGGCAGACGCTGGAGGCTCTTGCAAAAGTGCAGGGTCTACATAAATGCCCAGTTTGTGAATTCTGACCACACCCTTGTTGTTGCTATTCTTAGCATCCAGTTACCACCTACTAGCAAATTGAGCCTGGACGAGGCTAGACTCTAAGACCAGGCTGTTTGTAATGAGTTTGCAGTTTGTGTGAGGAACTTTCAGATTTGAGTACAACTGCCGATCCTAATGTGATGAAGGAGACCTTCTGTGACACGACCCTGAATGTTGCTGAGGGTTGTGTTGGTGTTACCGGTGTTCCCAAAAGGAACAGGGGACCCTGGATATCATTGAGAGGAGTTGCAGCGCACGGCTCAATGGCAACTCCGGTCTGTACCGGTAACTGAGAAGGACGGCTGTAAGGGCTCTGAGGGCAGATAAAGGCGTTTGTTAGAGGAATCTGTAAGCAAGTGACACACCATCTGTGGTCTAGTAACCCACGTCCTGCTTACAGCGGAATCAAAGCATTACGCACATCTGAATCTGTTCCTCAGAGAGTTGCAGTCATGGCAGCTGATGAAATGGTCCTTACGGATGACATTGCAGTTGTGATCCACTGGGCTGACTACTTTGAGCAGTTGTTCAAAGCTGATCCTCCAGCTAGGACGTTGGATATCTCTGGGTCCATGGTTCTTGAGGCTGATCCACCCAATCTCACTAAGGACCTCATGCATAAACGGTGCGTACGCACAGGAATTTTGCGTAACAACTGTTCCACGTTCAAATCGCGATGTATAAAACCTACACTTGGCGTAAAGCCACGCACATTTCCACGGTACCTCATACCTTGTCGTGCGCAAGTTCTCTGCTCGGTTTTGCAGACTGGCGGCAGCCAGCATCAAAGCAGTGCTACTGTTCCTGTGTGGTTGCTCTTTATTTTCCTGACGCAGCTTTATAAATACACTGAAACTAACCACATATTGTTTATTAGTGTAATGCATCTGATTGTAATTAACTTGTAACAATATAATGGTCAAGAAAATAGCCATAGTATTCCAAATACCATAACTGCTTTAGCGTTGTTACTCTCACTGCACCTTCTTCTTCTTCTTTCAGCTGCTCCCATTAGGAGTTGCCACAGCGGATCATCTTTTTCCATATTACTCTCACTGCACCACTCAGAGTATTTATATCACTGTGTCTGAGTGTGAATTTACAGCAGCAGTTGATCGGAAAGAGAATTATTGGTATACAGCATCAAGCACCCGCTGTCTCAGCCACGGCAAAACGTTTCAAAGCCTTTCCTGTACAGACCTCGCGGTTCAGAAACAGTTTCATGCCAAGAATTTAGAACTCAGTCAATTGCTCCTTGTTGAACTGTTTGTACTTATAAGTAGAATTACCTCACTGTAAACTTGCACTACAGTTATAATATTGCACAACCTGAGCCACTTTATAAAGCGCGTATTTACATATGATGACAATATCATTTTTAAGATGAAATACAGCAACATATGTTTATTATATTATACAGATAAAACTTTAACTTCATTTAAATAATCTATATTCTTCACTGGGACTGGCGTGAAGGATAGAATAATTAAACATGTACTACGGAGATATTTCAGTGTTCCTTAAACGTTTTGAAGAATCGGCGCTCTAAGCTTACAGATGGCTTAATGTCTATTACAGAGCTGATTGTGTGGCAAACGGTTACTTGGAGAAAGAAAAACAAGGACTGCAGGGGCGGCCACGCCAATATATATACAGAATATAAAACAGAAAGAGAAAATAACGACACAGCTAAAAACATAGCGGCAAATTTCGACAAAAGTTAAATGCTTGTGTTATGAGCACGAGGCGGCTATGCAGTACAGTAATCCCTCGCTATATCGCGCTTCGACTTTCGCGGCTTCACTCTATTGCGGATTTTAAATGTAAGCACATCTAAATATATATCACAGATTTTTCGCTGATTCGCCGCTTTCTGCAGACAATGGGTCTTTTAATTTAGGTTACATGCTTCCTCAGTTTGATTGCCCAGTTGATTTCATACAAGGGATGCTATTGGCGGTTGGCTTAGAAGCTACCCAATCCGAGCATGTATTACATATTAACTAAAACTCCTCAATGCTATAAGATATGCTTCCCGCGTGGTGCTTGTTTGCTTCTCTCTATCTTTCTCACTCTCTCTGCCTGATGGAGGGGGTGTGAGCAGAGGGGCTGTTTGCACAGAGGACACGGACGCTCTTCTACAAAATGCCGCTTTATCGCGGTGCTTCTGTATACTTAAAAGTACGTATTGATTTTTTGATTGTTTGCTTTTCTTAGCAAGCGCTCTCTCTGGCATTCTCTGCTCCTGACGGTGCTCCTTTATGACGGCGCTCCTTTGAAGATGATATGTTTGCTTTCTTTTAATTGTGAGAAAGAACTGTCATCTCTGTCTTGTAATGGAGCACAGTTTAAACGTTTGACTAAAGGGTGTTATTTCATGTCTAGAGGGCTCTAATAATGTTAACAGGGTGGGAGAGTTTATAAGGGCTTAAAATATATAAAAATAACCATACAAACATATGGTTTCTACTTCGCGGATTTTCACCTATCGCGGGGGGGTCTGGAACGCAACCCCGCGATCGAGGAGGGATTACTATATCTGCAACGGACGTGGCTATCCACTGTGCATAAGATACCATATTGACATTGGCATGTGAAGGGGCCACCGATTGTTTCTCTGCCCAGGGCCACCACAACCCTAGAGCCTCCCATGAGTACTGCTGCAATAAATAATTTCATCGAAGGTCGCTCACAATCACTGCACTGTGAAACCCATGTTTAATAACGTGCTTTAACTCCTATCATCATGAAAATGATATCACGTATACATCTCAGTATTTTAGTTATTCAGAGAGCTGTAATATCACGAATGTAATGGATTCTGTGTCCAGTTGGAGGAAGAGAGCCGGTTTAAGAAGCAAGTAGTGATTCACACACATAGAGCACATAGAAGATCACATACAAAACAAAGCATTTAACGTGCTACTTTAATTACGATGTGATTTGAGAAACTGGTTAATTAAACGATTTTAAGATGAAGTTTATGATGTTCTACTTTAATGACAAAATAAACTACATGATTAAAGTGGAAATTTCGAGATTAAGTTTACATTTCGTGCTTTTTCCCCACTGTGTGCCTTATTTTTCTCTGTACCCTAATAAGCTTTCATATGACACTCAGACGGTGGGCTACGACTTGCCTTTTCATGGCAACTTTGATATCTGACAACTTCTTTTTTATTTCCGGCACTGTGCAACTTTGTGAACGTGAGCTTTCAAGTTTCTCCAACACACTATGTCACTCGATCAACTTCCTTTTGTTGATTATACCACGGTTTAAATAAACAAATAGTATGTTTTTCCTTTGCCGCCACTTGGTATTCGCTGAAATTCTTATATTTTCCCCCGTGCTTTTCCCATTGTCTTTTCACAGAAGGCTGATCTTAAGGGCAATTTATATTGATTTGCATATTCAAAGAGGCATAATTCTGGGAGGAGTCGGGGAGGGACAGAAGGTGCGTGCACGAGTGTTACTTTTCACGCTGACCGGGATTTATCGAGCGGAAGGACGCGGAAGTTGGAGTACACACAGATTCCTGCATCTAGATTTTGCTGTGCATAAGCACATTTCGGCTTTTGTGCTTACATCATGTTATAGTGCGAATTCTACGCACTGCGTAATGCATGAGGCCCCTGGTGCTTCCTGTCTTGCTATATGGTTGGAGACATGGGTGCTATCCAGTGACCTGAGATGAAAAATGGACTCCTTTTGTACTGTGTCTCTCCGGAAAATCCTTGAGTACCGTTGGTTTGACTTTGTATCGAATGAGCAGTTGCTCATGGAGTCCCGAATGAGGCACATTACCTGCATTGCGTGAGAGCGTCAGTTATGGCACTACAGCCATATGGTGCGTTTCCCCGAGGGTGAGCCAGCTCGTAAGATCCTCATTGTTGGGGACCCGAGTGGCTGGACCAGGCCAACGGGTCGCCCACGTAACACCTGGCTGCAGCAGATCATTTCGGGTTATTCGGGTCATTTCTGGAGGGTGGAACTGGACCGCGCATCTACCTGGGGGGTTCCAAACCGGGATACCGAGTTGTTTCGTTGTGTAGTGGGTGTGGCAACACACTGTACCAGTGCATGCTCCCCAACTTGACTTGACTTAATACATTAACATTACCCAAAAATAAAGAATGTAAAGGTAAACCTCTATACTGTACTGCTATGTCTCCCGCAGTGCTAGAATGTAAGATACCGATGTTACCGCCATATGTACTGTAATTCATGCAAGCGCGTTTTCATTGCCAGAAGCCTTATACAGTGCAACTCTTTTCGGCGGCATTTTGGGGCTTTAACCATTAAACTGCCACATACTTGGGGATTAATGCATCCTTGGACACCAAGTACTTTTTTTGCTGCACTTTAAGTAAATGTCACAATTAACAAAGAAAAAGTGAAATTTTAATGGAACACATTTTTTTTCATGCAAAGAACATCACAATTACTGCAACACTGATCATTCTACACATGGCTAATGAACTGTAAAAACTATTTAAAAAACTACTGGAACAATATGTACAAAGTGCAACTGATGCCATGGACGAAATTCAGTAAATCACTGAGCCAACTGCGCTTGAACTGGCTGCACGCAAGTACAAAGAGGTTAACGCTGATGCTTGCAGGCTAGTCTTAGTGCAGCAGCTCAATTCCAGGGACAGTGAGGCTGCAATGCTGCAGAGTAACATGCTTGGATAAGAGAATTGCACAGAATTGCCCAGAAACACAGGAGATTTTAGAGAAAGGAACTTTATTCAAACACTTCAAACAAACATGTCTCTTTTAGAAGTAAAAGGAGCTCAGTATGCAGTTTGTTAAAAAAAAGGAAAGGTGCTGCTCAGGCTTTTAAGTAAGCGTAGCGTGAGAAGCTGCAAGTAAGTACAGCAAGTAAAGGAGCAATATGAGCTGTCACGCACGTGCGAGTAGGGGGCCGTGGACGGACCTAAGTGAGATTGTAAAATCATATGCCAGGAGGGAGTGGCGGGTACTAACCTTTCTCTTTGTTTCCTACAGAAAGAAAGACGCACTACTGCCATGAATCCACGGTCATCAGTTCCCTCACTACACTACTTCCGCCATTCCTCTGTCTTCTTCCTATGACGTTATCGATCCCACCATCCATCTTGGCTCCTACCCAGCATACACATCTACTTCCGGTCCCTCCTTCATAAATTTCCCTCCGTCGCCACCTTTGGACGGTCAATGTGATAGTGTGAAAATGTATTCACCGAGACTTGCAATTTTTGTACATATTTTTGATTCTTTACAGTATACGGGGCCGGAAACCCCAAAACTTTATGATTTTTGTCTATTACTTTTACGGTGGCGTAGTCGGCAGGATACAGATGTCCAAAAAATGTCCAAAGGACAGGACCTGAATAGCGTGCTACAAGGGATGGCAGCCCAAATTCAGTCCCTTCAACTTGAGCAGGCTGCAACAAAGCAGGAACTCGAAGAAACAGAGTCCAGGTTGGCCACCGCAGAGATGGTAAGACCAGATCCGCCTCGACCTCTACCTCCTCCGATCGTCCCTTTGACAGAGGCTGATGACATTGAATCTTACTTGGGCATAATTGAGAGGACAGCCACCAGAAACCAGTAACAGCGGTCCGAATGGGCGTCTATCTTGGTGTCCTACTTGAAAGGTCCCACGCAGTGGGCTTATTACGACCTCCCCGAGGAGGAGGCCGCGAAATACGACCTCCTAAAAACGGAGATCCTGGGGCGCTACGGCATTAATTTGGGCCAGCAGGCGAGTGAATGGCGTAACTGGCAGTTTGACCCTGCTCAGCCAGCGTGAGCACAGGCCTTTGAGTTCTGGGGCAAGATGGGGCACTGGCTATGGCCCGAAGGTCCCTAAGCCCGGAAGGTAGTTGAACAAGTGGCGTGTGAGGGGCTAGTCAACGCAATGCCCAGTTACCTCACCCAGCAGGTCCGACGACACCTCTTCAAAGACATGCAGGGTCTCCTGGAAGTCCTGGAGCGTCAGCTCGCGGTTCACTGAGCCGGGGGGTCGGAAAGGCCAGCTCGCAGGGCCCGATAGGGACGCGCCGTCACCCCTGAGCTGTTACAAGTGCCCTGCAGAAGCCCCGTCAAAGCCCAAAGAGAAGCTGGCCTCCCCGCGCTGTTACAAATGTGGTGAGGCCGGACATCTACTACCGGCCTGCCCCCTGAATGTCGAACCGATGGACTGCAGCTGGGCCACCACGGAAAGGTACTGTGCTCTGTTGCACCCTCTGGCAATCCCTAATACGGGAGTGGTCTTGGTAAACGGACACTGCAGTGTTGGCCCTATTTGATTCCGGCAGCAACATAACCATTTTGGCTCGCCGTTATATTTTACCACGACAGTGGCTAAAACAACACTTACAGGTCACTTGTGTACATGGAAAGACCAGGTCATATCGTTCTGCAAAGTGTTACATCTCCTGGAAAGGGGACTTAAGTCGGTTGTCGGTTGCAGTGTTACCTGAGCCCCCTTTTCCAGTGATTTTGGGACACGGCTGGTCACATAATACTAGTGGTAAAATAACAACCACTCCTGTGGCCATGTTGGGTCTAGTTATGGATGGACGGGGCTCCCTCCCCGTGGCTCCCTCCCCGCGGCTCCCATGCCGTGCACTCAGGCAGACAGTAATGACGTAGAAAGCTGGGGGGAAGAATCTCTGGTGACGGACCCTGACCCGGAAGCTTCCGCCAGTGAGGGCACGAGCCGAGGAGCTATTGTTTTCCCCAAACCACAAGATCCTTTAAGCAGCATGGAGTATCAATTTAGATCCACGCCTGCGTAATTTAAAAGGGAACAGTGGAATGACGATTCCCTAAAATTTTCCCGGAATGCTATTGTTGTCCCAGGCAGCCAACAGGCTGACAATTCCATACCACGGGAGCCCTTTTTTGTTTTGGAAAATGATCTGTTATATCGAGTCGCGATACATGAGGGCAAGGTGTGGAAGTTGTTGCTAGTACCACGTACCTTCCAGCGGGAGATTTGCGAACTAGCTCATGCCCACCTCCTAGGCGCCCACCTCGGGGCCGAAAACCTTGGAGAGGATAAAGCTCCGTTTTTATTGGCCCGGAATTAATGAGGAGGTCCGACGTTTCTGTCAATCCTGCCCAGAATGTCAGACCCGTCAGATACCTAGGAGGGACCGTGCTCCTCTTATTCCCATACCCCTAATTGATATTCCCTTTAACAGGATAGGGGTGGACTTAGTAAGACCCCTGGAGCCCTCAAACCGTGGCCATAAATACATATTAGTCATGGTTGATTACGCGACTCGATATCCAGAGGCGGTTCCACTGCGCTCCGCTAACACAAAAAACATCGCACAGGAATTGGTCAACCTGTTTTCTAGAGTGGGTATACCCAAGGAAGTCCTCACAGACCAGGGTACACCCTTTACCTCGGATATGTTCAGGGAGGTTGCCAGGTTACTCCGTATTAAGCATCTGAAGACGTCTGTCTATCATCCGCAAACAGACGGGTTGGTGGAACGTTTCAACCAGACTCTTAAGCAGATGCTACGCAAGGTAGTCAGCGTGGACGGTAGAAACTGGGATCAGCTCTTACCGCTCGTGCTTTTTGCTTACCGGGAAATACCTTAGGCCTCTATGGGTTTCTCCCCATTTGAACTATTATATGGATGCCAACCCCAGGGACTTTTGGATGTAATAAAAGAAGGTTGGGAAGCTGAGGCCCTACCCTCCACGAATATATTAGAGTATGTGGCGCAACTGCGCGACAAACTAAATAAGATTAGACCCCTGCTAAAAGATCACGTGACTCGTGCGCAAGCACGGTGTTACAATCACAACTCGACTCTCAGGGAAATCCACCCTGGGGACCGAGTGATGGTGCTCGTTCCCACCTCCCATTCTAAACTATTGGCTCATTGGCAAGGGCCATACGAAGTCAAGGAAAGAAAGGGGCTTGTCGATTATTTGGTTAAACAACCGAATCGTCGACCGAGTGAGAGGATATACCACGTAAACTTTTTAAAACCTTGGAGAGACAGGGAGGAAGCTCCCGACAGCGGTAGAACCCTCTCCCTTTTCGCTTGCACACCAGCCCTTAACCTTGGACCAGAGCTAACGCTCCTACAGCGACAGGAGTTAACTCAGACAATCCTGTCCATTCCCGAAATGGTGAGCAGGCCGTACTTCGCTGATTGAGCACGACATTGTCACAGATCCCGGAGTAGTAGTCTGGGAGAGACCCTATCGCCTCCCGGAAGCAAAACGCGCAGAGGTAGAACTTGAAGTTCAACGGATGTTGGACATGGATATTATTGAAGAAAGTCATAGTCCCTGGTCCAGTCCTATCATTCTCGTTTCCAAGCCAGACGGCTCCTGGAGATTCTGTAACGACTTTAGACATCTTAACCAGGTCTCCAAATTCGATGCTTATTCCGATGCCCAGGATAGATGACCTCATTGAATGGTTGGGTATGGCTCGTTATTTGACTACCCTTGACATGAGTAAAGGGTACTGGCAAATTCCCTTAACGGTATCTGCCAAAGAGAAAACTGCCTTCAGTAACCCTAGTGAACATTGGCAATATAAGGTCCTACCATTTGGGCTACACGGGGCACCAGCGTCTTTTCAACGTCTGGTGGACAGAGTGCTAAAGCCCCACCAGTCCTATTGTGCCGCCTACTTGGATGACGTAGTCATCTATTCCGGCACCTGGGAGGAACATCTATTGCAGATATTCGCTGTCCTTGCGATGCTAGCGAAGGCCGCCCTCCGCATTAATCCCCGTAAATGCTTCTTCGGCCTGAAGGAGGCCAAATATTTAGGCTACCTAGTGGGACGGGGACAGGTGAAACCACAATGTTCCAAAGTAAAAGACATCCTTGAATGGCCCCGTCCAAATACCAAGAGTCAGGTGCATGCTTTCTTAGGGCTAGCAGGATACTACCGCCGGTTCGTGCCCCGTTTCTCTGAAAGGGCAGCACCCTTGACTAATTTAACAAAGAAGGGCGCTCCTTTATATGTGGTATGGAATGACAAGGCAGAACAAGCATTCAGTGACTTAAAGAAGGCCCTAACCTCGGCACCAATATTAAAAACCCCGGATTTTTGTCAGCCCTTTATTCTCCAGACCGATGCTTCAGACACAGGCCTGGGCGCCGTGTTGAGTCAAAGCATCGATGGTGTCAACCAACCGGTAATGTACCTGAGCCGGAAATTGCTGGACCAGGAGACCAGGTATGCGGCAGTGGAGAGGGAAGCCTTGGCCATTAAGTGGGCAGTGACTCATCTGCGGTATTACCTGTTGGGTCGCGAGTTCACGCTGCTCTTCAGTGAATGGCACTACATAAGGAGTCGAATTCCTGAGTCACCAGGTGGTTTTTGGACCTGCAGCCATACAAGTTCAGCATCACTTATCATCGGGGCAACCTTCAGGCCAATGCCGATGCCTTCTCCCGTCTCCACGACCTCTCGGTTTGGTCCGCCCAACCTGATGGGACTGGGCTTTGTGTCATGCATGTGCGAGTAGGGGGCCGTGGACAGACCTAAGTGAGATCGTAAAATCATATGCCAGGAGGGTGTGGCGGGGTACTAACCTTTCTCCCTTTGTTTCCTACAGAAAGAAAGACGCACCGCTGCCATGAATCCACGGTCATCAGTTCCCGCACTACACTACTTCCACCCTTCCTCTGACTTCTCCCTATGACGTCATCGATCTCACCATCCATCTCAGCTCCTACCCAGCATACACCTCTACTTCCGGTCCCTCCTTCATAAATTTCCCTCCGTCGCCATCTTTGGACGGTCAATGTGATAGTGTGAAAACGTATTGACTGAGACTTGCAATTTTTGTGCATATTTTTGATTCTTGACAGTATACGGGACCGGAAATCCCAAACCTTTATGATTTTTGTCTATTTCTTTTACAGAGGGTAATCTATCGGCGTTTTTAAGAGGGGGTTTTTAAGGAGTGTCTGTGTCTTCTAGGGGTGCGTTCAGCCCCCTGCTCACAAGGGGCTGCAGCTAAGATTCACACCGTTGGGAAGACCATGATTTATTTATTTTTATGGTGGAGATTCCAGCGACCCGCGCGCACTCACAAACAGAAAAAAACAAAGTAAACCGGTAATCAAACAGCAAATAAAGAATGTAACGAAAACAAATGAAATAAGAAAACAACGATACCACCCCTGTTCCCCTTGTGGTGATTACACATTAAATACAACAAAACTCAAACAAAACACACACAGTAAATCATGAAAAAGTTAATGAAAAATGGCAATGGATGAAATGTAATGATGAAAATAGATAGTCTAGAGATCTGCACGTTGAATGTGAATGTACAGATAGTCCTACCGGTAGTTCCTGAAATGGAGAAGATGGATGGACAGGTTCAGGAGCACTCCTTTCTTTGCAGGATGGTCATGAATCCACTTACAGTCCTCATGTACACAGGCAGACGGCAGACAATCCAAACGCATGAAACGATTCAGGACAAAATTAATAAGTACAGATAACCCAACAGAAGACAGACAGGAACTTGAAACACAAATTACAAAAATTTTTTTTTTGCTTTTGTTCACCGGCCCCCTTTTTAAAAGCCGCGCTGACATCTCTTTGACCTCAACAGCCCCAGCACCCACAGCAGAAGACCAAACAGAGCCACTGAAGGGACTGCTGGGAGTTGCAGTTTCAAAATGTATTGGCTACTTTCACCATCCCAAGTCCCGATTTTCTCTACAGTTGCTTCCTATTCTCTCTACAGTACAGTATTGACATGAAAAAAGCCATAAAAATTATGAAGGATATTTGCGGTTTCCACTAACAATTATTAGTTAGGTCCTAAGGAAAAATCCGCGAATGACTGAGGCCGCGAACTCTGAACTGCGACTTTGCGGGGGTCTACTCTACATTATTAATACTGTTTTTCATCACAGATTCTACAAGTCTTCAATGTTCCTTACCATACAGTATGATTAACAAAGAACACAATTTATTTCAAATGTGTTAAGGCCTTTCAGAGTTGTATTTCTTTGTAAGAAGACGTAAAACAGGCTTTTAGTCTTTTGGGCTTTGACTCCTACTGGTTAATGTGGACGAAAACTCAGACCAGACAGCAGGTGCGGTTATAAAGCAGCTTTATTTTTCAGAGTCACAGTGAGAAAAGTTTCAGAAAAGCAGACAATCAATACATAAAAGCATCAGGGCTCTTCTGAACTCCGTTTGTTGGGTGGGGTTCGGTTTTATACCCCTAGAATGCGTGATTTAATATTAATATAAAATGCAACAGTCAACACTTTTATTATACACAATCCTTGAGCCCCTTATAAAACTTGATTTCTTGGCTCCTTTTGTTATGGCGTTCAGATGTAAGCTAAGGAACAATGTGATAAGGCAGACTCGTGTGTGGAATGCATAGACCTTGAGTCCTTTGCACAAACACTTTTCTGTTTGCTAAAACAAAACATGCTTTACAGGGTTTTGCAAAACTTACTTCTCAGACATGAATTAGTACAAGGGAACGAAGAGAACATTCGTCTTCCACATTCCCCATTTTTTAGCAAACAAAAATATTTGATCAGTGGAGAGGTGAGTGGGAAAAGTAGGAGAGGGGATGGAGTGGAGTGGGCGGAGGAGTGTGGGGTAGCTGTGCTGATCTGAAGCATTTTTTCTTCGTGTAAGAAGTAAGCTTTTGCCATACAGGCAATAAAATACTTGGATACAATGAATCTTATCAAAGGAACAATACAGCAAGCTACAAGCAGCAGAACAATTAAAGCAACTGTAAGAGAGATGAAAACTGATTTAAGCCATTGGCCCCAGGACCCAAAAGTGGACATAAACCATTTGTCCCAAGGATTAGAAATGCCAGAATTAGTAGCTAGTTCATGTCAAATCAGCTAAAGCACGGGTGATTGATCCATCAGGAGCTGTATTATTAGGGATATAGGTACAGCATGCATCACCAAACATAGCACAAACGCCTCCTTTCTCAGCCAAGAGCATATCTAAAGCCAATCGATTTTGCCAGGTCATGAGGGATGTTTTATCAAGTTGCTCATGGATACCTTCAACAGCTTCTTTAGTAAAATTTAAGAATCTTTGTTGATTGTAATAGAGATAATTAATCCAATCTACATTTTTGTTTATAGTAACCTGAGGAAAAATAGACTCAAATTCGGCAGCAACTTGGTCCCTTGCCTTGAACTTATCAGGGACTCCACGAGGGACTCAAATGGAATCAAAATACACCCCAGGGCCATGTAGGGAAAACTGGGAAGGGTCCACAGAATGGGGTTGACGATGTCGGCCAAACATGGTGACACATGGAAGGCAGTTAAAGGGAAACAGAAAGGCATAACAAGTTGTATTAAAGCAGAAGTGCCAGTCCAGTCAGGTGGAAGGATGTCAAGCAATTTAGACCTATGGCACATCCACCAAATATCAGTATTATTCTGAGTAATCAGAAAATTGATAATTTGGAAGCTAAAGAGGAAGAATTAACGAAAAGTTTGGAAACAAAAAGAGGATGGAATATTACCAACATTTGTGCCACGAGAGGAAGTGAGGTTTCTAGAAAAACAGGTATAAATACCTTCATGAGGCTGGAACATCGGGGGAGTCATGGGAAGAGTAGGGGGAAAAAGAAGGGAAAGTGTAATGCAATTAGAGTCGATTGGAATAGAGGAAGAGATAAAAAGGGCAAGTAGGCAAGGAAGGCCAGTAGGATCAGATATGTTAGAAAGAGGAAAAGGGACAGTGGCCAAATGTGGCCTAGCTATAGCACATGCATAGCAATCAGATTGATTCACTTGTCTAGCCGAATATAATACCCATTGCAGCCAACGGTTCTGATCCCCATACCCAGTTTCAATCGAAAAAGTGGAAGAAAGGTGGAAATATTCATGACCTTGACAGGGGGCGGGTCTGGACCAGAGGTAGGAGAGATGGGTGGGTGTGTGGGGAAAAGGGAGGTGTTAGTAACAGGGTTCTCAACCTTAATTTGAAATCTCCCTAGAGGATCTATTCCAGATACATATGCCCCTAAAATATAGGTTCCTGAATCATGTAAAGAAGGGTTCTTCAGAGTAATGATCAAAGGGTTACAATGGTATTCGCACATTCATGAGGGGCATGTCCTTTTATAATAGAAAAAGATATTTCAGACCATACTTCTGGGCCTTATAGGGTTGATAAACCCCAGTCATCAGTTCCAGTATTAGCAAAACCCAGTCCCACTGTCACAGTTACTTCCAATCCAGAGTTTGTAACAGTTACACACACATATTTGTCAGACCAGTTCCACTGGATTTGTCGATCAGTCCCACAGTCAATAATAGAACAGAAATCCACCTGAACTGATGTGGTGATTCCGAAAGGAAAAGTCAAGGTGACCAGAGCAGTCGACAAGGGATGGAAAGACATAGTAGGACCACAATCAAGGGTGCCATCTTTGCAATGTGAGATGTGAATCCAAGCAGGCAGTCCCTCAACTTTAACAGCATGTGGTGTCCACAGCAGAACTTGGAATGGTCCTCTCCACCAAGGGTGATGCCAATGTTTCCTTCGAGTATCTCTACCAGAATCCAGGTTCCTAATGGAATCGAGGAGTCCTTTGATGGAGGACTAGTTCTCCAGGCCTGATTCACCTGCTCGTGGACTTCCTTCAGAGAAGCTCGGAGACCTGTAAGACTGGAAAGAAGATCATTGTCCACAGTATGCAGTGTAACATTACCTATGACCATGCCGACTGGCATGGGCCGTCCGGTCAGAATTTCGAATGGCGACAGCCCTAACTGCCGATGTGTTCTTCCCCTTAATCCCATCAAGGCCAGAGGCAGAGCATCAGGCCAAGTTAAATTTGTTTGCTCACAGATTTTAGCCAATTTAGATTTCAAGGTACCATTGCATCTCTCTACTATACCCCCACTTTGAGGATGGCATTTGCAATAATGATGTACATTTATCTGGAGCCAAGTAGTCAATTCATCAATCACAGAATTTACAAAATGACTACCATTATCAGTCTGCAATTTCTGTGGTATTCCCCATCTTGAAATGATTTCCTTTATCAAAGCTTTTGCCACAGTCTTGGCATCTGCATGTTTGGAAGGGAAAGCTTCCACCCATCGGGAGAACACATCAACAATTACTAAACAGTATCGGTACCCCTTTGATGGTGTTAATTCAATGAAGTCCATTTGGAGGTGTTCGAATGGACCCATTGGGTTAGGTGTAATGGCGGATCTTACCTGAATACCCTTCCTTACATTAAATTTCTGACATACTGCACAGCGTTTACAGAATTGCTCTGCTATGTAGAGAAGCCTACTGCTTCCCAATGTCTCTCAACCTCTTGAACCATTGCATCCTTTCCAGCATGATCCAGGCCATGTGCAATTGTTGCCATACCTGGAAGAGAAGCTTTAGGAAGGAAAGGTTTATTAGTTTGCTTATGGGTCCAGATCTCGTCGACCAATGATCCTTCCTTGGACCAGGTTCGTCTTTCTTTTTCTGAAGCTGAACTCTGTAAAGAAATGACCAAATTACTAGAATCTCTGTCATCTTTCTGTTGGAATAAAGAGATTTGGGTATTATTATAAGCAGCTTGTTTTGCGAAGTGATCGGCCAGTTTGTTTCCTTTACTAATAAGATCTTGTTTGTCAGTATGGGCTTGACATTTAACTATAGCCAATTTTGATGGCTTTGTTATAGCTTCTAAGAGGGATTCTATTAGTTTTTGATGCTGAATGGGCTTGCCAGTACTGGTCTTGAATCCCTGAGTTTCCATAATGCCCCATGATCATGGCAGACTCCAAAAGCATATCTAGAATCAGTATAGATAGTTACAATTTTTCCCTCTGACAACTGACAAGCTCGGGTGAGAGCTATCAATTCAGCTGCCTGCGTGCTTAAACTTGAAGAAATTCGGTTTGCTTCCAGCAGGTGGTCACCTTTGACCACTGCATAGCTGGTTGAAGGTGTTCCATTTTCCAATCGTAAAGAACATCCATCCACAAAAATTATCTCTCCTGTTCCTAAGGGTGTTTCCTGTAGGTCTGGTCTAGGTTTTATAACCTTAGTTATTTCGTCATGACAGTTGTGGGGCTCCCCTTGATTTTCAGTTGGAAGCAAGTAGCTGGATTTAAGGTGGAGCACCTTTCTATGGTAACGTTTGACAAAGTACAGAGTACATTTTGGTAGTGTATTGCCCTAGCAGTAGTGAGATGTGAGGTTTTAGCCTGTACTAAAATGGAGTGTACGGCGTGAGGCACTTTTACCACTAGGGGGCTCATGAGCACTATATCTGTACTGGCTAGCACGGCCTCTGTTGTGGCTGCTACAGCTCTGAGACAGGTTGGAAGTCCCAGCCACTGGATCCAATTTTTTCAAAAATAGGCTATTGGCCTTTGTTTTTCTCCATGGAGTTGTGTAAGAACTGCAGTCATATATCCCCCTTTTCGTCCACAAACAAAGTGAATGGACGGCCATAATCAGGAAGGCCCAACGCTGGCGCAGAGAGGAGTGCATTTTTTAAGTCACATAGAGCCTTCTCAGCTGGATCATTCCATGCCACCTGACCAGAAAGGGGGAGATCAGGGTGTTCGCTAAAGTTGCAAAGGCTGTGCTCTTTCAGTGAAGTTTAAAATCCATTGCCGGCAGTATCCTAGAATGCCTAATACAGACATAACCTGTTGCTTTGTAACAGGTCTAGGAAGATTTTGAATGGTGTTTATACGATCGTTAGAGAGAGCTCTTGTTCCGCAAGAAATGTCATGACCTAAATATTTCACAGTTGTTTGAACTAACTGCAGTTTTGCTTTAGAAACTTTGTGGCCATTTTCTGCTAAAAATAATAACAATTGCTGAGTATCACATGCACAATCTGCTTCCGTAGTACTACACAACATTATATCATCTACATACTGTATCAATACACTGTCTTTATCTGGCCAAAAGCCTTCTAAATTTTGAGCAAGAGCTTGTCCAAACACACAAGGGCTAGTATATCCCTGAGGCATAACGGTCCATGTCCAACGGCGGTTTTGGAAAGTAAAAGCAAACCAGAATTGAGAGTCGGGGGGTACAGGAACAGAAAAATAAGCATTAGCAAGGTCAATAACAGAGAAATAACGGGCGGAAGGGGGTATCGTAGAAAGAATAGTGGAAGGATTAGGAACAATAGGTGCCCTAGGAAAAACTGCAGAATTAACTGTCGAAGATCTTGAACAAAACGCCATGAACCGTCAGCCTTTTTAACAGGTAAGATGGGGGAGTTGACTGGAGAGTATTTAATTGAATGAATTGCTCCACGTTTCACGAGATCGGAATGCAATGGAGATGCCAGCCTCTGCTTCTGGAGACAGAGGATACTGGGCGATCGGTGGAAGGAGATTTTGGGAAAATCACCAGTGGCTCACAGTGCGCATCCTTCCATAATCATTTTTCCCCTGGGACCACAGTGCATCGGGAAGTGAGGAAAGCCAAGAGGGGTATGAAGTCTGTAATGAAAATGTGGAAAGGATGGGACAGCATAACGAACGGACAACTGGAAGGTCATCCCGGAGTAAAACCTTAGTTATCAAATGATCCGAAGTATCAAAAATACCCGGAGCAACATACAGCCAGTCGGTCCTATCAATACACCGTTCCACCCACTCCCCAACCTCGACCCAGCGAACGGTGCTAGATTTGGCTAAAGAAACATGGGGAACTGAACCTCCCAAATAGAAAACACTTTGTGAATATGTGAGGTGCACCGTAGCAGGCTTTGGTGAATGAGAAAAAAATGCAAGGGATATGAAGGGTCTCTGGGCTAGTGCCTGAAGAGAGAAAAGATTCTAACCAAGGTGTGTCCACTTCAGCAGGGAAGTACTGGGCAGTGCAATGAAGGATGTTGGGGACTTGCAAGTGGGGAGAAAGACATGAAGGAAAAGAGTGTAGGGCTTTAAGGAGAATGGCATGTGAGGAGATGTTCAGGGTCCAGGCTGCAAAAGAGGGTTTAGTGTGGGGGGAGGTTTGTCACAGGAGTTTAGGAATAGAACAGTAAAACCCTTGTTCAATTAGAGAAATAGAGAAGGAGAGCTTAGTCATCAGATCCCTTCCTAACAGATTAACAGGGCAGAGCTGATTTAACAAAAATCGGTGCATCAAAGTGGAACCCCCGGAATGAAGCTGAACCCGAAGAGGTTTAGACACTAGCAAAACATGTGGTTGTCCAGAAGCAGTAAGTACAGTCACTGTATTGTTCGAGGCAGGGACCTCCTTTAGCGAAAGGGTGGATCGCGTCGCACCAGTATCAACAAGAAAAGCAGTTTAAGTGCCATTCACCAGCAAAGTCAATAAAGGATCTGTGTCCGCATGGCGAGTGAGCAAAGGCAACTGAAGAGAGTGGCTGGGGGTCCCTGCGAATTCCTAGGACCAAGAAATATCCTCAGGTGCAGGTAAAGGAGGCGGGGGAGGAAACTGATGTGGGCAATTGTGGCGGAAATGTCCTGTCTCACCGCACCCATAACAGGCATGTAGGTGCTTGATCTGAGGGGAGAGGTGGCTGAGCAGATGTAGAATTCGGATTTGGAAGCAAAAATCCATGACCTCTCCCCCAGCCTCGCCCCGGTCCTCGGAAAAATCCACGTCCTCTACGTCCTCGACCCCTGCCTAAGGCGGCTCCACCTGCATAATAATTAATTTGTGCAGCAATTAACTTGGTCTGAGTATCTGACTCTTTTTGCTTAGTTTGTCATTCAGCATGCTCCGCGTGTCTTTTAACTTCATCAAAAGTGGCACTTTCCCATCCAATACAGGACGTGCGCACCTTATTCTGGATAGCACTTCTGAGTCCTGACACAAAAGGAGGAACTGATGCCTTGTTACGGTCGTCTGAGCTGTCTAAGCCAGAATGATTTGTCATCAAGTCCTGAATGCGATGTGCCCATTCATCTACCGTCTCATCTTTCTTTTGTTTGGCAGCTGAAATAAGGGACCAGTCAGTGCCCTTTTTATATTTTGCAGCTATTGCAGTTTTCACGTATTCCCATTGGGCAAGGAAAGGACCCTCATTATTTTGTCCACGAGGCAATGCCTCATTCCACTGCCACTGTACTCCATTATGCTGCCCATGATTGATAGTAGCCCAAGTAGTGCACAATTTTCTGCGTAGCACCTGGGTCCACTCAGCAGCACTGGGTTTGTACATATTATCTAGCTGCTGCACCTGTTCCACAAACTTCAACCCACCAATTACCTTAGGATCTGGCAATTTCGGACACTACATCTTTTAGCTCTTGAATATCCCAGTTACGATGTATCATTACAGTAGTGGGGTTATCGTTTCCTGCGGGCAGTGTGGGATCGTGTCGTGGGTTAGGGACCTGAATTAAAGGGCATGAAAATGTGGGTGCTAAAGGTTTAGGGGACCTAAACGGGGTAAGGTTTTCAGGGGACTTATCTCTGAGGGTCTTGCTTCTAGTACGTTGTGAAATGGAGGGCTTTTTGTGTAAGTTAGAAGAGCCTCCCATAGCCCCTAACAAGTGACCGTCAGTCTCATCATCAGGATCTGTAAGTGAGGAGGGGTCGCCCTGATATTGTTCATCAAAGAAATCATCAGTAGCTGGGGCATCGGTAACCACAGAAGACATTGGAGCAATGATTGAATGTGGCGGTGGAAGGGTTTGTGGGTAAAGTGTTGGGGAAGAGAGCATGGGATATAAAGGGTTTTTTTTTTTATCACTCCTCTTCCTCCTTCCTTCAGACTGTGGTCCCGAATCAGCCTGCACTTTCTGTAAGGCTATAAGCAACTCTTCTTTTTCCTTTCTATTCTTAAGTTCAGCAGCTAAAAGCTCATTCCGTTTCTGTGCCGATTCCAACGTGCGGTCTTTAATAACCAATTCCCGTCTGTCATACATATCCATCCAATAAGGACCTCCATTACAACAACTCTGTGTATTTCTGCACAGTATTTTTCTAATCTCCTGTATCTCACTAATATCCCCGGTTCCCTCCACTGGCCATCTACCTGCACTGTCCTTATTCCACTCTCTATATGCCTTTTTAAAATCTAATCCTGTCTTCTTCTCAATGAGCTTTCTAGGATGACCCACCTTTCGATCCCGATGGCGCACCAGGAGCCCGGCAATCCTACGAAAACAACCACTCTAACGTTAGGTTTTTAGGACTCTTGTATGCGTCAGTCTGCCAGGGTATAGTCTCCATCACCTTAGCAACCTGTTGAAACAAGAGTATATCTAGACAGCGGATGAAAAACTCGACCTCCCGTTTATTTAGACACACATTTTCTAAATACACCCTTTCACCCCCATTCCTCAAATTTTTATAAGAGTGTGCCACTCACCCCTTTCTAATCCACTTCACGGAGATGACTAGCTAACATTCACACTATGCCGTTTTCCGTAGGGTCCCAAGTCACCTTCCGTGAGTCCTTAGAACCCTCCTATGGGTCTGATACAGTATGCTCTCTTATTCTTTATTTTGCATATGCTTTTATTCTTTTTCTTTCTATATTCGTATTACTTCTAGCACACCAGTCAAACTCAAATAACAGGAATCCCCCGATATACTCACCGCGACGTCCACCTGCCTGGAAATGCCCGTCAAGTCGTGCCTCGTATCGGCTAGGAGGAGGTCAGGGACTCCCCACGCAGGAAACACCCAAGGCAGGCCAATCCTACATTTACCGAAGCTGGACCCGACCCGGCCAGAATCGGCTCCACCACGGTCCTCTGGACGATCCTGCACGAGGAGTCGTCTGCCGTCTCCTGCCCCACGTTTGAGCGCCAAAACTGTGGACGAAAACTCAGACCAGACAGCAGGTGCGGTTATAAAGTAGCTTTATTTTTCAGTCTCACAGTGAGAAACGTTTCAGAAAAGCAGACAATCAATACATAAAAGCATCAGGGCTCTTCTGAACTCCGTTTCTTGGGTGGGGTCCGGTTTTATACCCCTAGAATGCGTGATTTAATCTATACTAATAAAAGGCAAAGCCCTCACTCACTCACTCACTCACTCATCACTAATTCTCCAACTTCCCGTGTGGGTGGAAGGCTGAAATTTGGCAGGTTCATTCCTTACAGCTTCCTTACAAAAGTTGGGCAGGTTTTATATCGAAATTCTATGCGTAATGGTCATAACTGGAAGCTGTTTTCTCCATTTACTGTAATGGAGATGAGCTTGAACGCCGTGGGGGCGGAGTTTCGTGTGACATCATCACGCCTCCCACGTAATCACGCAGTACATAGAAAACCAGGAAGACCTCGAAAAAGAGCTGAAGAAAACATGCATTATATAATTGAGAAGGCAGCGAAACAATAAGAAGCGAGCGAGTGACATATACTACCATATTCATGAGTTCTGCTACTTCGGAAACAAAGCACGATGTAAACCTACACTTTAAATTAAGTTCATAGACAGGCTGCTGCTGGCGTTTGTAATTTAGTGCCTGCCCATATAAGGCCGTCCGTCAGCGGCAATCCAATAGCAAACTCCCACTAAATATTCACGGGTGAAGGACTGTGCTTATGGAGAGGAAGATGAGATGGTCAGGGTGGTGTTTGACACAAACTCAGCGAAACTGCGAGAGAAAGTTTTAAGTGCCAGGACTAAGGTAACATTAAATACAGCCATGGACATAGCAGGAGATGGCACCAGCACAGCTGGGAACCTTCGATGCATGTACACCGAGCGGCTCACGTGAACTGGCGCAGTGCACAGATAAAAGCAACAGTTCCAAAGAGCGCTGAACAAAAACCGAATTACACAATTGAAAAGGCAGCAAAAAATATGAAGCGTCTGATAAGCATATTCATAAATCCAGCTACTGTGGAAACAAAGCACACGGTGGAAAAAGTCAATGTCCCGATAAAGGAAGACAGTGTAAAAAAACCCGTGCATGCAGTGTGTCAGGTCTCAGATAAAGAAGAAGACGAGCTGTTTATTGATGCAGTAAGAAACGAATCGATGAATGAAACCTGTCATCTTTACAACGATTGACAAACACGGAATGTAACTTGAACACAACACATCCTACAAATACGAACCTGATTGAAAGAAATAATGATAATCAAATCCTTGATGACAGCAACACTCAGTAACACTCACAAAACAAATACTGTATATTGACAGTCATGTTACGTTATTTTTAAAATGTTCCCTTTTCTTTTCTAGCTTTTTAACACACTACTTCTCCGCTGCGATACGCGGGTATATATATATGTATATATATATATCCCGATCTACATACTCGAATAATGGATACTTTATTCGCCATCAATGATTGTTTTGGTAAAGCCATACTCAGTGTATTCATTAGATGAACGGTAAAAAGTAACAGCGAGGGGAGGATGCAGGCTGTAGTGCGTCAACTCTATCTGAATTGCGCGATCACATTTGAAAAAATATATCTTTTCAAGTTCTATTTAGTCCATATGTGTCAAACTCAAGGGGCGGGCCACATCCGCCCGGCGTGTAATTATATCCGGCCCGAGATCATTTTATATACTGTATTATTGTTATTAAAGCCCGGGTATATGAAGCGCTGGTAACACAATAAACTACAGATCCCATAATGCAGCGCTTCAGCCTCCTTGCCGAACAAGTTATTGCGAAGCTAGCTCACACGATGCTGAAGAGAAAAGTTGATTCTGAAAATAGAGCCTTTAAAAACCGATGGGAGGCTGAGTATATGTTTACTGAACCCGTGTGTCTCATTTGTGGAGCTAATGTGGCTGTAATTACAGAATTTAATCTAAGACGGCACTATGAGATAAAACATCAGGGTAACCTGAATGCAATGCAGAAGATACAGAAAGCAGCATAATTAAATAAGAATCTGACACTTCAGCGGACGTTTTAACCCGTGCACAATCACAAAGTGATTTCAAGTGAAGCTGCTTTTATGGGAGACACAAATGCACCAGTGCACCTTGCCCCACTTTCCCTGTTGCCAAGTAATGTTAAACCAAGTCGTCACTACGGTGTTCCCAAATACGCACTTTGCTGATAAACTGAGCGCACTGCTCACTGAGTTTGCACGGCGCTTTGGTGACTTTGAAGAACAAAAAAAGTCCGTCTACATGCGGCTCGAACCTTGTGCATGTTTGGTAGCACATATCTGTGTGAGAAGCTCTTCTCAGTGATAAAGACTAACAAAACAGCACACAGGAGTCGACTCACTGATGAGCACCTGCAATCCATCCTGAGAATCTCCACAACACAGAACCTCACACCAAACAGAAACGAACTTGTGGCCAAAAAAAGATGCCAGGCGTCCAGCTCTAAAATGACATATGAGCAAAGACAACTGAATGATTTGATTTGTTATTGCTGAAAGGAACACATTTTATTTATATTTCCAGGTTTTGTTATGCAGCATGTTCATATTTGAATTTGTATAATTTTGACAGGATATATTTTTATGGAGAGCAAAATCTTTTGGGATATTTAAAATCTAAGTTTATTTTTTATATAAAATTACATAAGAGTAAAGAAATTTGAATGTTTGTTCTTTTAACGTTTACTTTACTTTATTTCTAACTTGTATAATTTAGACAGGATATATTTTTATGGAGAGCAAAATATTATAAGTTGTTTAAGGTTTGAGTTGATTTATTCACGAATAATATTCCTGTCTGTTTTTAACATTCCTACCAAAGATATTTCTGTCGACTAAATAAAAATTCCTTCTATTTAAAATTTAAATAGAACTTGAACAAATACGATAGTTCATAATATCCACGCAGACTTGCACGTAAGAGCGGGAGTCATCCGTTTTAACAAGCAGCGTATTGCACTGATACGAAATAGCTGTGTGTGTATATATGTAGATATGTATGTATATGTATATGGATTTATGTGTGTGTGTATATGTATGTGTATATATGTAGATATATATGTATGTATATATGTGTATATGTATAGATATGTATATATATATATGTTTATGTGTGTGTGTGTAAATATATATATATATATATGACAACAACACTCATCACTCACAACAGTGACAAAACAATTACATTGACAATCATGTTACGTTATTTTCAAAATGTTTCCTTTTCTTTTTCATTGCTTCTTTAACACACTACTTCTCCGCTGCGAAGCGCGGGTATTTTGCTAGTATTAATATAAAATGCAACAGTCAACACTTTTATTATACACAATCCTTGAGCCCCTTATAAAACTTGATTTCTTGGCTCCTTTTGTTATGGCGTTCAGATGTAAGCTAAGGAACAATGTGATAAGGCAGACTCATGTGTGGAATGCATAGACCTTGAGTCCTTTGCACAAATACTTTTCTGTTTGCTAAAACAAAACATGCTTTTACAGGGTTTTGTAAAACTTACTTCTCAGACATGAATTAGTACAAGGGAACGAAGAGAACATTCGTCTTCTACATTAACGAATAACAGTATGCATCTTAGACAAGTATTAAATCCTTTTATACATTTTATTCACTATACCATAGGCATTGTAAGCCAGCATCAACAAAATGTAGTATATCTTTCGTATGGAAATTGATAAAATGACGTGTCTGTACCTGCTCATCGGTGCCCTGTGCTGGATGTTGGAAAAGGGAGGCTAATGTTTCTTCTAAAAGACAAGATCTGAAATCTGCATGAATGCAGTGCTATAGAATAGAATAGCAAGACATTTTTTTTAAATTTCAGATGTACAGTAGTGCAAGTCTTTACTCTGTCTTCTCATTAATGGCTCAATAAAGTCTAAACCTGAAAACAGAAAAAATAATATTTACATAAGGAAATGTAAAAGAACCAAAAGACTAAGCATAAAAAATTACCCTTTCCTGGCTGTCCATTATTTCTGTACCTTCAGTCCGATGTGAGCAGTTACTTCAGTGATTTCAAAAAGAACCACTAAGTTTATAATGGTAAACATTTTGACTATTTGTTTTTGATTTACAATATGGCTAAGTAAAGTATATTTGCCACATTACCACAGAACTGAATGAAAGTTATTAAAGGAAATTTAAATTTTATTTACCCCTTGGTGCTGGAGTTCTTAATCAACATTCTACACCAGCACTTCCTCAAAGCCAGCATGTCATTCTAAAGAGGATTAAGCAGAGTCAAGTTGTTAAATAGAGTTTAATGTTACAAAAACATTTATGCAAACCATTATTAACATACAGTTTCTGGTGTTTCTGGAACATCAAAACCACTAGGGACAGTATGCTAAAATTTAAAACATAGAAATAAACATAACACAAACATCCAACACAAATTGTAGAAGATGACAAAAATGTGAACCAACAACCAGATATAATCCTCCGTCTACAAATGCTACTATGAAAGAAGAGAGTACTAAAGCTGAGACACACCTGATTAAAATTGAAGGGGGCATCGAGGATGGAATACAGAGAAACCACAAAATGGCAATTTGGAAACTAGGACACAATATTAAATACAGACATTCACAAAAAGATAGTTAAAATATGAAATGGTCACACCATCAACATGAAAATTCCATAGTCACAGCTATTCATCTGACTTGGAAGGCCCTAATAACAAGGGGTAAAGCAGTAAACTGTTGACAATGACTTTTAAACAAAAACAATGGAAATGGCCACTTGTTGCACACACTATGTTGCATCTGTAAATAGTAAAACCTGCCAAACAACGGAAAATGCAGGGTTAGCTCAGTTTTTTAAACTGTATTTAAAAAGTCTAGTTCAGAAATCTAAACGTCAGTATTGTTTGCAAACATACACTACTGGAATAATTACCTGCATACTTGACAATGTGGCCTTCATGGCTCTGAAGGAGAGGCAGTTGGATGCTATAATCTCTATGCTTTTTACAAAGAGGGCACTTGGATTCATTTTGATATTTAATCCATGTAATCAAAGTTGGTTTTATAGTCTGTGCCTTTATGGAGAAATGTGACTGTGGAAATCAAGACAAACTAAAACGTAATAGTACTTTGGCAGAAAGCGCTATCGTGCTTTTATAATTAACTACAGAAAAATCAGGTTAAGTAAGATATTTAACAGATGTTAATGACAGCGATAAACATAAATACCTTTCATATTGTACTCTAACATTGCAGATACTCTACATAACATCTCATAAATAAGTTAAAAACTTAACATAGATGAAACAATATGGCAAACATTAAAAAGAAATAATACAAGAGGTAAAAAATAATTAAAACGATATGCTTAAAAATAGGATATATCAGTAATGACAATAAACACAGAACACTTGGATTTGCTATATACAATCGTACATCCCATTAGTTTTGTTTAATGGATCTAAAGTTTCTTTAAATATACTGAGCTTTTTATTCAATACTAGACATTAAGCCCATTGCAATAACGGGCTCTAGAACAATAGTACATAAAAGTTAGTAGGAACATTCTATATTAAATGGCAAGGGACCTTGTATGTGGCTGTAATATGTGTCACTGTATTGTGTGCCTTTAATTTTCTCTGACAGTAATACAAGTGGAACCTCGGTTCACGACCGTAATTCGTTCCAAAACTCTGGTTGAAACCCGATTTGGTCGTGAACCGAAATAATTTCCCCCATAGGATTGTATGTAAATACAATTAATCCGTTCCAGACCGTACGAACTGTATTGTAAATTTATATGTGACTGCAAGAATTATTACAAGAACAAGAAAATACGAACACATAACTCCAGTTCTTAAATCCTTACACTGGCTCCCGGTTAGGTTTAGGGCAGATTTCAAAATCCTCCTGTTAACATATAAAGCATTAAATGGCCAAGGTCCGGCTTACTTGTCTGAACATCATGACTTACAAACCTGAGCGCACATTAAGATCTCAAGATGCCAGTCTGCTTATGATGCCAAGGATTAATAAAATAACAGTGGGAGGTCGAGCTTTTAGTTATAGGGCCCCTAAACTGTGGAATGGCTTGCCTGCTACAAAAGAGATGTCCCTTCGGTCATAGAGAGTCAAGGCTGGGGGGCTGTCAAGAGGCAGGGCCTGTTAAAGCCCCTTGTGGCACTTCCTGTGTGATTTTGGGCTATACAAAATTAAAATGTATTTATTGTATATTTTTTTAAGTTTTTAAGCACAAATATAGTTAATAACACCATAGAATGCACAGCATAATAGTAAGCTAAATGTAAAAACATTGAATAACACTAAGAAAACCTTGAACAACAGAGAAAACTAACAATGCAAGAGTTTGCGCTATAGCGCTATGAACCGATCGCTAAAAACACTTTTTTTTATTGAGTTTTAAGCACAGGGAAAAAAATGAACATTTGAAAAATCCGTAATTTAATAACCAAGAAAAGTAACATTGAAACAATGCAAGCACGTGCCTGTGTGTGTGTCTCTCTCTCGTGAGCCTGTGTGTGTGTGTGTCTGTCACGTGTGTGTGTGTCTCTCTCTCTCTCACGCGCCTGTGTGTGTGTGTCTCTCTCTCTCTCGTGCGCCTGTGTGTGTGTGTGTCTCTCTCTCTCTCTCTTGTGCGCGCGCGCCTGTGTGTGTGTGTCTCTCTCTCTTGTGAGCCTGTGTGTGTGTGTCTCTCTCTCGTGCACGCACCTGTGTGTATCTCACTCTCTCTCTCTCTCTCTCTCTCTCTCTTTCTGCACAGGGAGAGACTGAACACTTGCGGCCCCCGCGCATGCGCACTTCACCACACGGACACCTGGACACACACAGGGGTTTTACTAAGGATAATCTTACATCTCATTAGTTTTGTTTAATGGATCTAAAGTTTCTTTAAATATACTGAGCTTTTTATTCTGTGAGTACATACCTGGTTCTATTGTGCCATTGTTCCGTGTCAGAAAACGTTTTCAGCTCCTTTTCTTTTTCAAATTGGAATAACTGTACAGCCACTCTTATCCTTCTCTTTCTACAGACTGTGGGAGGTCTGGGGTGGACTGTGAAAGGCAGGAGGTGTGGAAGGCCAGGGACGAGGAAGGCTGAGTCTTTGACCTGCTTCGACCTGTAGCCAAACCCTTCTCACGTCTAACAGGAGCTTGATGAATAATAATTCGAAGCACTGAACAGACATGCGCATTGTGATTGCATCATGATGCACGGTTTGAAGCACAGAGTGGACTTGCACAGTGGGACTGCATCGTGACGGCAGTTCACAGCACTGAGCAGACATGCACGCTGGTCTTCATATTTGAGTGTTTGAAGACCCTGGTGTCGTACTGAAGTTATATTGTACAAAAAAACTACTGTCCAGAATGCTTATGTGTCTTTTCTGAACGCTATAAACAGTTTCAGCCAATCATCGCCTTCCAAAGATGCAGCAGGACAGTGTGAACCTTCATTGTTAACAGTGCAGCCTCTTTGTTTCATTCACTTATATTTAGTTGTTAAAGTATTAACTGTCAAGTGCGGTTTAGTACAACAGGTGTCTTACTTAGTTCTTAAATCAATATTGAAATGCACACACAAGCCTCCTGAATTATTTTTTGAAAAGTTTACAGTGTCCATTTTAGGAGTAGTTTTCACTTGTTCCTGTTATTATGAATTATAATTTCTCAGTGTCACATATTATTTGTTACTACTCACGAGTCCCACTTCAATTCAATTCAATTCTTTATTGTCATGCATACAAGTACAAGTACCATGTACAATGAAATGCTTGCTTGCATGTGCGCTCACAAACAGTGAACATAGACAAAAAAAAAACCACACATGAAATAAATGAATATAAATAAGTATATAAATAAAACCAGAATCCTAGGAATAAATAGATACAGTGGCAGAAGTATATGTGCAGGTAGCAGTGGAGGTGACACAAGGTTACTGATTGTTCATGAGTCTGACTGCAGTAGAAACTGTTCCTAAACCTGGAAGTGCACGTCCGAATAGACTTTAGTCACTTCCCAGATGGGAGGAGGGTGAAAAATGACAGTGCAGGGTGGCTGGGGTCCTGTCTGATACAGTACACTTTCCTGAGACAGCATGTAATGTGCATGTCATGGATCACAAGGAGCTGTGTGCCCATGATCTGCTGTGCTGTATTTACCGCACGCTGCAGAGCTCTGCAGACCTGAACTGAGCAGTTGCTGTACCAGGATGTGATGCATCCTGTCAGAATGGATTCCTCAGTACACCTGTAGAATCTGCACAGGGTTGTGGGGGACATCCAGGCCTTACTCAGTCTCCTGAAGAAGTAGAGGCATTGTTGGGCTTTCTTGACTACTGCTACAGTGTGACTTGACCATTTAAGGTCATCAGTGAGGGTGACTCCAAGGAACCTAAAGCTGCTGACCTGCTCTACAGCCTCACCTCCGTTGTAGATGGGGCTGTACTCTGTTGCCTGTTTGCAGAAATCCACATTTATCTCCTTTTTTGTGCTAATGTTTATGGTGAGGTTGTTGTCATGACACCATTATACAAGGAGTGTATACAAAAGATTTAGCGGCTGCGTATTACTGCGTAAATATTCAGACGCGCTGTCGGACTTCTCACTTTCTTACCTACGATATCCACTCATTGCAAGGATAAACCACCAGCGGTATGACACGTAACTTGGCCGACCAGTAACTCTCCAAAAATCGAGACAATATCGACTTCAGTTTAGTTTAGCAGTGTTAGATTGTGTTTCTTATTTTATTTTGACGTACCTAATTACTCACTGATCACAATAGTAAGTAATTTAATTAAGTTTAATTTTTTTAAGAACAATAAATTAATTATCCTAATATTTTTAGAGAAATGGATAAGTTCTTGACTGATTATAAGAGAAAATCCTCTAATAATGAAGAATCTGATGTTGGCACAAGTAGTAGGAATCAGGAAGGAAGAACTCCCAAGACAAGAAAATACAATTCGTCTTATTTATCGTTCGGATTTACAAGTGTTATTACTGATAATGTGGAAAAACCAATGTGTTTGTTTTGTTCGAAAGTTTTGGCTGCTGATAGTATGAGACCCGGAAAATTAAAACGCCACATTGAAACTATGCATTCTCAATACGTTGGCAAGTCCCAAGAATTTTTTCAAAGAAAATTGGATGAGTTCACTAAACAAAAGCAAACGTTCAAAAAAATAGTTCATATTCCATCAAATGCGTTACTAGCATCGTACTTAGTGTCTTACAGAATCGCGAAGTGTAAAAAACCACACACAATAGGAGAAGCATTAGTTTTGCCAGCAGCTATTGATATGGTCAAAACAATGTTTGGCGAATCATATGCAAAACATTTGCAACAAATACCGCTTGCTGATAACACTGTTGGCAGAAGAATCGATGATATATCTGACGATCTTTGCGATCAATTAGTTTCTCAGATGCACACTTCAAAATTCGCCTTACAAGTAGATGAAACAACTGATGTAGCTAAAGACGCACATTTAATTGCATATGTTCAATATGTTGAGAGAATAATATAGTTGAAGATATATTATTTTGCAAACCCATTCCTGGCAAAGCCACATCCAGTGAAATTTTTAATATAATCGACAATTTTTTTGATGAAAACGGCATATTGTGGAATAATTGCATTGGGCTTTGTACAGACGGTGCACAGTCAATGTCAGGACACAAAACTGGCCTTCAAGCACTAATTAAAAGGAAAACACCCGATGTTCTCTGGACGCACTACATGCTCCACAGAGCAGCTCTCACATCAAAAAATATGAGTGAGGAACTTAACTACGTTTTTACAAAAGTAACGAAAGTTGTAAACTACATAAAAAACAGTCCATTAAAAGTTAGGTTATTTGCAAAGCTGTGTGAAGATATGGAAGCTGCTTACACCTCACTTTTGTATTATTGTGAAGTGCGCTGGCTATCTCGTGCAAAAGTGATTCAGAGGGTACTTGAACTCAAAGAAGAAATTGCAATTTTTCTCGAAGAAAATCATAATGAGGATGCAAATATGTTTAGGGATGATAATTTTATTATTAAACTTACCTATTTGGTGGAAATATTTGGAAAATTGAGTGTTTTGAATAAATCGATGCAAGGGCCACAAATGCATTTATTGATACAAAAAGATAAAGTGAAAGCATTCATTAAAAAAATGGAGATATGGAAGACAAATTTGGAAAAAAATAGGTTCGACATGTTTCCACTTTTAAATTTATGCTAAGTTAATATAGAAGCAAACAAAAATCTATTTGTTGAACACTTGGATGGTTTGTTAATTCATTTTTCGAATTATTTTGATGATCTTGATTTTACAAAATATGCATGGATACAGAATCCATTTATCGACGAAGAAGATGACGAATTTGAATTAACAAGTATTGAGAAAGAAAACTTGATTGAACTATTTTGTGATACTTCTTTAAAACAAAAAATTCAGAATGTATCTCCGATTCAATTTTGGCTAGATATTAAGAGTGAATATAATATTTTGTCAAATAAAGCTTTAAAAGTATTGCTGCCGTTCGCAACATCTTATTTATGTGAAACAGGATTTTCTGCATTAGCTGCAATAAAATCGAAATATCGTGCTCGTTTGGTTGTAAGAAAAGGAGCTTCGTGTAACTATCTCATCAATGACACCGAGATTTGATAAACTTCGAGCTAATAGGCAAGCACATCCATCTCATTAAGCGACAATAATAAAATATTGTTATTCGTTTTTTCTTGTGTATAAGAGTTTATCTTAATAAATTTTTTAGTACTAAAAATTTTTGTGTTTGTAGTATTTTATAAAATGGAAGAGAGGCGCCATATGATCAAATATTTTTAAGGGAGCCGTGATAAAATAAAGTTTGGAAACCACTGCCCTAACCCACTCTCACCTTGGCATACTGCACCCTCCTCCCATCCTTCTGCTGATACCAGCATAGGAAAGAGTTTCCCCCTACCCACAATTACAGCAGCCCAGGTAAGCAGAGAGCTGAAGAGACTTTGTGCCAGCAAAGCAGTGGGTCCAGATGGAGTATCGCCACAACTGCTGAAGGCCTGTGCGCTGGAGTTGGGGACTCCTCTACAGCGCATCTTCAACCTGAGCCTGGAACAGGGGAGAGTCCCGAGGCTTTGGAAAACATCTTGCATCACCCCAGTCCCAAAGGTATCACGTCCTAATGAGTCCTAATTTGTCCGTAAGAGGCTGTACAGTTCCTTAAGTGCGGTGCTGGTGTTTGCCTGCAGGGGGGAGTAAACAGCCACCATGTGTAAAGCTGTAAACTCCCTAGGCAGGTAAAGCGGCCGGCACTTGATGAGCAGACACTCCAGGGGCCTCATGCATAACGCCGTGCGTAGAATTCGCAGTATAACATGACGTAAGCACAAAAGCCGAAATGTGTTTAGGCACAGAAAAATCTAGACGCAGGAATCTGTGTGTACTCCAACTTCCATGTTCTTCCGTTCCATAAATCCCGGTCAGCGTGAAAAGTACTGTTGGGCCTCTCGATACTGAGGTTTCGACACTGTGTCGAGCTTTCGAAGCACTGGAGCTTGAAGCGCCGCTTCAAGGCTTGTTGCAAATGCACCCGTCACGTGATTTTGAGGCATGCTAGTGTAATGACGTCATTGATATCTGCGCAGTCAGCAGTCGATTTGGTCAGTCACTTATCTGCTGAACTGCTTTTGGCTCAAAGCGTAAAAGCAGTTGTCTGCGCTACAGCGATAAGGTGCGCTAACGCGACTTCAAATCCTAATTAGGGCTTGCATACCCACTGCGCAGAGACACGTTGAAGCAACGTCTTTTCCACGTCATTTTTGCACGTACCATTTTGGTCCTCTGAAGGTGCAGATAGTGGCGCCAGATGGCGTCTTTTTTGGCGTATTCGAGCGTCAAGTATTGACGTCCCCAGGACCTCCAGATAAGGGCTAATTCTAGTCGAAATGAGGTCGTTGTGAGGTCCAAATGTGGACGTTTGGATTAGAATTACCATAGCATGTTATGCTAATTCTAAAAAAAATGTTATCTCGACATAAATTTTAAACATATTTAAACTCATTTAAGACATTGTTTTTACAGGTCTACTGTTTCTATTCTCTGTACATTGTAGTTCCAGAAGGTGGAGGACCTGTTTACTGTACCAGTTTATTTTCCTGTAGCTTTGTTTGACTCAGCAGCCGATTTGAACTGGAAATGCTTTACACTTTTGTATGCATTTTGCATGCATTTCCAGTCATCATATTCTTATTCAAATAAGAAAAAAAATCACAATTCACTCATCACACATTTCTTTCCATTTTTATTAATTCCATCCACCATATTGAATACAAAAAATTAAAAAGTTAATCAGTCATGATCGATGAGAGTTGAGAGATGAGTGTGTCCACTCGACCTCCACATCTTTGTGGTGCATGCTTTAAATGCTCTGAAGCACACATCCTTATAAAGGAAAGCTAAGTCGGTAGAGCGGATGGTCCAGCAATCGGAGGGTCGCAGGTTCGATCCTGGCTCCCGGCATGAGAATGCAGCTGTTGTGTCCTTGGGCAAGACACTTAACCTACCTTGCCTGCTGGTGGTGGTCGGAAGGATTGGTGGTGCCAGTGTTCGGCAGCCTCACTTCTGTCAGTGTGCCCCAGGGCAGCTGTGGCTACATAGTAGCTTATCATCACCAGCGTATGAATGTGTGTATGAATGGGTGAATGACTGTTGTGTTGTAAAGCGCCTAGGGGGGTTCTTGAACTCTAGTTAGGCGCTATATCAAATACAGGCCATAAAGCCCTCTGTGGCTGCCGGGTCAAATTTCATGACTCCATCTGCACGAGTAGAAAAAGACAAGTGATTAGAATTATGAAGGTAATCTGCAGTCATACACCAAGTCCCCATATTTGAAAGCAAAACTTGGTTGCCTATGCATCCACTACCAATACTGGATTATTACAAAACCATGTCTGCAAATGTTAAAGATAGTCACAGCTAGTAGACATTAGGCAGAAATCAAGTTATAAATCAAATTATTACAGGTTGGCAAGGGGTAATGTTCTTGCCTTAGCCAACATGAAATATGGGCTTACCTTGTATTGCTCTATAAACCTTTGTGTTCTCCAAAGGTTTCTTGCCCTTTTTCCCCTTCCCCTTCATATTAAACCTCGCCATCAGGGCATTACTGAAGAGCCTAAAAAAAAAAGACATTTATAAATCAATGTGAGTGATATACATAGGAACAACATCAATGTAGTATAAAGGCTTTATGACGTGTGATCAGTGTACCCTAGGTTGGCCCCCTCTTTTCAGAACAGCTGGTGCTGGTCTATAAGACCACAATGCGTTGTGAATTTATAATTTCACTTAATTTTTATCTATTATGACATACTCAGACATTGTTTTATGCAAACAGAAATGAATGTTATAATGGGAGTAAATGGTGCAAAAAATGTCTGCAGGATAAAAGATGGAACTTTTTCTTCTACAGTATATTATAGTCCTATTATTAGATCCAAGATTCAAAATTTCATAAAAAACTGAAATGCAAAAAATTTATCAAGGGGCACAAAAGGGTTAAGCAAGAAAAAGGCAAATGAAAACATGCTGGTCCACACCCAGAATAAAAAAGTTCAAGCAGAGCACCCACCCACCCACAATTCATACTGTATGTAGAAACATACCGGTCAAGGACTTTGTGGACACAATCCTTGGTGTTCTTCCCTCCAATACGTGCAATTTGCAGCACTTGTTGGAATAAGTCCATTATAAAGTTGACTGACACTCCTCAGAGGAACCAAACAGTTTTGCACTGTATTGTATTGTGTTATGCAAAACTCCATTATTTTCAGACTTGTAAAACCTACCAGGGTATCAAAAGCTTGCGCATCACAGAGGCGTTGCTCCTCTGCCTCAAAATCCACCATAGTCTCCATCCTCAAAATGTGCACGGCTGAAGAGGCAGGTTCTGCTTTTTTGTACTGATCGCGCAGGTCAAACAGCAGGGTTAAGACCTTTTTCTGAAACACTGAAATACATTTGTTGATTACTATGATTACCTTACAATAGCAAGGCTAGCTAGCTGGTTCAAAATTATTTTTGTAATCAGTTTCAGTGTTTATCAATACAGTAGATAGTGTTGGAGAAAGAAAAAAGTTCAAACAAATGTTATAATATAACATGATTGAAACTACCCTACAATTGATGGTAGAAAAACAAGCCACTGCTATAACTGAAAAGCAGTTTGTGTAGACCGAGAGAACAGTAGACAAAGAGAGAAAGTTGTAGTATTAAGTCTCACTCTCTCTCTCGCTCATCTCACACTGCCAATAGATCAAATACTTACCATCCGTAGGCAATGGGAATGTCCATTTTAGATCTGTCACTGCATCTGCACCACAGAAAGTTTAATTTAGACATTACCAAATGATAAACTTTAACAGATTCGGGCAGGATTAGAAGAGAAATAATCTTAAATAACGTGATTAAAACAATTACAGGTTCATCAGTACGACTAACTGAATTGCAAAGTGTTTTGATGAAATTGCGGCCTTTGGACAACTCACCATGCCTTGGCCCGTCATAGGGGGGGCTGGTAAGATCACTGTGCCGGGATCTTTCATCACATCTGTAGGCATCAGTACGGTGTGACCCGTCATGCCTGTCCGTGTGCCTCGAAACACTGTGCCGTGACCTGGACCTGTCTGTGTGCCTCGAACCACCGTGCCGTGACCTGGATCTGTCCGTGTGCCTCGAACCACCGTGCTGTGACCTGGACCTGTCCATGTGCCTCGAACCACCGTGCTGTGACCTGGACCTGTCCGTGTTCCTCGAACCACTGTGCCGTGATCTGGACCTGTGTCTGTATCCTCTGCTGGACCTACCTCTGGACCTAGTACCATTTAAATTTATTTTAAATCACTTGGACATAATACCATAACACGGAAACAGACTAACACCTACTGGTTGGCGAACAATATGTGCTGGAGACCAACCAGTAGAAGCCAGCCAATACTGTGCCTTATCCTGTTTCTTTACCTAGAGCGATAGCCATCCATGGGACAACCTCCTGCTGCATGTCGAGATCCTGAAAAACCACAAAGAATGTTCTTACACAAAGATGATAAAATAAAAAAGTGACTGTTTAAAGTGAGATGAGATGAATTCTCACTAGGTGTCGACAGATCTCCACACCGAGGTGCTGTGCTTGTAGTTTGAGGGCCTGAAAAAGACAGAATATTCAAAGGTGCAAAATTATTGAAAGGAAACAAAAAGATGACCTTTAGCTGTGATGGACACTTGGGCTGAATCCCATTTTTACCCTTAAGCCCTCTTTTTGTCCCTTCCCCTTTATGCTCAATTCAGAAGCAGTGAGAAATTCACCATCTTGAATGGACTTTTAACTTTGTTCAATGGGATGGTTGATGCGAGGGGAGAAGTAAATACACACAAGGAGTGGACATTTCACTGCCCTGAGAACTGTCCGCACGCTCCACAGACCTGGCTTCATCTTCAGAGGCTGAAACACATGAATCAGTGTGAATTGTGTGTATACACAAGACAGTACCATGCTTCATAAGTTGTCATTATTCCCACATGCATTGAGATTCAAGTTGGTACAATCAGAGTGGCGTTTACTGGTTGGGCTATGATGACGTGCTGCCAATCAGAGTGAATCAAAACAGTGAATACAGTAATCTCTCGCTATTTCGCCGCTTCACTCTATCGCAGATTTTAAATGTGAGCATATCTAAATATATATCACGGATTTTTCGCTGGTTCGCGGATTTCTGCGGGCAATGGGTCTTTTAATTTATGGTATAGTACATGCTTCCTCAGTTTGTTTGCCCATTTGATTTCATACAAGGGACGCTATTGGCGGATGGGTTAGAAGCTACCCAATCAGAGCATGTATTACATATTAACTAAAACTCCTCAATGATATAAGATATGCATCCCGCGTGGTGCTTGTGTTTGCTTGTCTCTGCCTCTATCTCACCCTGACATTCTCTGTGCCTGACGGAGGGGGTGTGAGCAGAGGGGCTGTTTGCCTATTCGATACGAACGCTCCTCTAATAAATGCCGCTTTATCGCGGTGCTTTTGGCATATTTAAAAGCACAAAAGCACACATATTGATTTTTTGATTGTTTGCTTTTCTTTGCGAGCGAGCTCTCTCTCACTCTGAAATTCTCTGCTCCTGATGCAAGCACTCTTTTGAGGAGATATATTTGCATTCTTTTAATTGTGAGAAAGAAGATATCTGTCTTGTCGAGCACACTTTTGACTAAAGGGTGTTATTTCATGTCTAGAGGGCTCTAATAATGTTAACAGCGTGGGAGAGTTTATAAGGGCTTAAAATATATAAAAATAACCATACAAACATATGGTTTCTACTTCGCGGATTTTCATCTATCGCGGGGGGTTCTGGAACACCCGCGATCGAGGAGGGATTACTTTAAGATTTTCTGCACGCAGCTGTACCCAGCTCATTAAGTAGGCGAGCACTCGTGTCCCATACACCGCACGACTCCGAGTGTCTCCGTAATAATTGCATAGATGAAATCTAGCAACACACAGCTCTGTCCTTTTGTATCTCTTTATTAGAGCAGATAGTCAGAAACAAAGCTCAACATATTGCAAGGCCATTGCCAAGGTCATTTCTGAAAAAATCTTTCTCATTGATGGTAACTGTTACACTTATTATACTTGGGCTACAAATGTCCCAAACCCCCCAAGCAACTGCAACACAATACACATATACATTCCCAATACAAAAGGAAATCGACTGCCTTGCTTGCCCAGCGCAAACAGTGAACGTTACAGAATTACCCACAATGCACCATGCCGCCAGCGCTGACTGCTGGGTCATTACAATATTAATAAAAAAGCAACATTTCTGAATGTACTTATACAGTTTTGAATGTTAAACTGAACACACTGACATAAAGGGTTGTCTGAACTTTTTAGTAAAACAATGTTACGAGCTTTACAATTACTTGCAGAAAAATATTTCTAATAAAATAAACAGCAAAGCATGACTTACATCAAACAAATGCACACAAAGACAACAAACAATTAAATAAATTCGGGTGCGTGCAGACTCCTGAAAGTACAGCGTTTTCCGCGTATCAAATTGTAGCAAAGGACCACTTTATCTTTAGTATGTTCAGGACTTATAGTGTTCACTCCGGAGTGTCGATCAGGACACTGGCAAATGATGCAGAGAATTCCACACAGTAGCTTAGATTGAAATTGAACTCATTTATTTGGAGATATACACCTGTATTCGAATAGGTATAAGTGTGTATATCTATGTGTGGTCTACAATAAAAAAAGAATACATAAAACTTATTGATAAAGTACCCAAAGTCCACTAGATGGCAGTATTACTGGAATTAAGCACTAGCTTACTGGCAGTATAGAATCCAAATCAATAACGTGATCTGTACATGTAAACAACTTTACATCTTAACATATAAAAACATAAAATACAAGTAAAATGCAAACGAACCCACCTCTGGTTATCAACGCACACTTATCTTAACTTGGTACACTGCTGATTCTTACTTATATTAAACAAATGCGGAATTGATTATTGCGGCACTCGTGCACCTTCTTCGCTTTTTTAACATCCCATAATAGACACTCTCGTGCATGCTGGGAGGTGCACCTTTAAATGTGATCCGTGTCTCTTTATAATTGATATCTTTCTTCAGCAACATATATTCCTCAGGAAAACTGTCTAACTGTGAATTTTGAAAGATAAGAAATTCTGAAATTCAATAGTCTTCAGCGGTAGGACTGATTTGATCACCCCTTCTTTGAACTACAGCTTCTACTAGTTCCCTCCATGTATGGTATTCCTTAGGGTTAGGAATTAGAGGAGACGTCACCGTACTACCACAGAAGACACTCTTCCGTTGCTCTGCTTCAACTTCTGGAACCGTAATATTCGGCCTTACTGGCCATTCTGACTCAGGTTTATAAAGGAATAATGGGCCTTGATTCCATCTGTGTGGTACAGACAATTCAGCTAGTGTTCAACCCCGTGTGATATCATCTGCTGGATTCCTGTTGGAGTCCACATACAGTACCTCCAAGAATGGCGATCTGTTAATTCTTGGATTTCGGCTATTCTGGTTCCCACAAATACTTTAAAGCGGCAGGATTCAGACTGAAGCCAGGATAGCACAGTTGTGGAATCAGACCACAGAACCACCTGGTTTATTGTTAAAGTAAGCTCATTTTCTAAGAGTTTAGCTACCTGTGCTCCATTTAATGCAGCACACAGCTCTAGTCTTGGTATGGTTTGTCGATGCTTTGGTACAACTCTAGATCTGGCCAAAATGAAGGTAAGATGAATATTACCATCTTTATCTTCGGTTCTTAGGTAAGAAACGGACCAGTAAGCTTGTTCAGAGGCATCACAGAATATGTGAATCTGTCTGGCAATAGGGAATAAGTCCATATCAACAGGCGTATAACATCTTGGAATACTAATATTATCCAGAGCGTGAAGTTCTCCTTCCCATTCATTCCAGGCTCTTAATAGATCTTCAGGCAACATAGGGTCATCCCAATCTCTTTGTTTATCCCACAGTTTCTGGACCAGGACTTTGGCATGTGTGGTGAATGGAAGAATATACCCCAAAGGATCATACTGACTGGCGAGTACTCTGTATATGTGGTGCATAGTAACAGTTGTCTTCTGCACTGGATGAGACTTGTACTTGAACGTGTCTGAGGAACAATGCCACTTCAAGCCTAAAGTGGATTCTGTGGAATCTGATCGATCCTGAGACAACCAGAGTTCTGTACTGATTGAACAAGCTTCTTGTGGCAGATGTTCTAGTATCTTGGGAAAATTGCTAGTCCATTGACCAAGGTCAAATCCACCATTTGACAAAAGATCTCTTAGTTTGTCTGTCAGTTGCTTTGCCCTCTGGGTTGATGGTAGACTCTGTAAATAGTTGTCTACATAGAAGTTCCTTTCAACTAAGGATCGGATCTCATCCCCTGATTCAGTGTTGTCCATTACATGTCGTTGAAGAGCAAAAATTGCACAACAAGGACTACAGGTGGTGCCAAAGGGAAGTACTTGCCATTCATAGATAAGGGGGGAAATGCTACTTTCCAAATTACGCCATACAAAACGGAGAAGAGGTTTATCTGCAGGTAAAAGGCGGATTTGGTGAAACATTCCTTTAATGTCGCTACCTACTGCTACAGGATGTTCCCTAAAACGTAAGAGCACTCCTAATAGGGACGGACTGAGGGCTGGCCCAGGGAGCAGGCATTCATTCAGGCTATGTCCATGATATTTAAAGGAGCAATTGAATACAACCCGGTTCTTACCATTATGCTGAACCAGATGGTGAGGAATAAACCAAGATTCTTCAGAGGAGGTGATTGTTTCTGCTGGTAACTTAATAAAATATCCAGCCTCCTCCAATTTTTTAATTTCTTCATTGTATGCAGCTGCCTTTGTAGAGTCCTTTGACAGACGTCTTTCAATGCTTCGCAAACTCGGCATAACAACTTTTTGGTATGCTTGTAGACAAGGCATATCTTTCTTGCGTAACAGTGGTGTGGCATAGCGGTTTACACCATCTACCATTACCTTTATCGTTTTCGCAAACAGTAGATCTATGGCCTCTTGATCTTGTTTAGACCTTGTTAAGAGTCTCTCATTTCTGTAAGGTATGATGTCTGTTTGCCAGAGTTTTCAACATTTCTGAAAAGTTCAGACATTGAAGGTGTGAGGGTAATATGAAGGCATTGCTGTGGTTGTAGGTTCTCCTGAAGTAGTTGCGCTGGACCTTGTAAAATCCACCCTAATCTGGTTTTAACTGCTGCAGGACCCCCTGGTGGTCCAAGGGCACAGGTGCAATAGGGGTGATCAAGTGTGGATGATCAGCTCCAATCAACAAGAGAGGGCATGCTCTATGAACAGGTTGTAGTGGAAGACCCTTTAAGTGGTTGTATCGTTGCTGTAGGTCTGCTATTGGGTATGAGTGTTCTGCCAGACTCAGTTGATCAGCTGTAAAGGCTCTTGTGATAAGATAATTCTTGTTAGGTTGCGAAACTGAAGCTATTCTGAAGGATACTGAAGCACCATGCAGTGTCTTCACATCTTGTCTAATGGTCCTTAGTATTAGATCCTCTGGTTCTCCTTTCAGACCTAGTTTCTGGGTAGCATCAGATAACAGGATTGTTCTCTCTGATCCATCATCAAGAATAGCATAAGTGTCTAAAACTTTATGTTGGTGTTGTAGACAAACTTTGATTATTTTAAGGACGACACGGCTGGAGCCTTCGGGTTTATCTAGGTACAGAATTTCACTTGTAGAACTCACTAAACAAATTTCTTCCTTTGGTGATCTATCGTTTACTTCATGCAGGATTTGAAGATGCTTCCTGTTACAGAGATGACATGGTTTCTTCAGTGTGCACTGAGCAGCTTGATGGGCTCGTCCACACCTCCAGCATCTATTCTTAGTTTTAATCCAGTTGATTATCTGCTCCTTATTAAGCTGTTGAAATTGAGAGCATTGACTCAGGTAATGCTCAGTGCTATCACAGTATGGGCAGAAAACTTTGCTCTTCTCAGGCTTCTTACTTGTAGACTGTGACACATATGCTGATGATGTCAAAGAAGGTGTCACTGAAGATTGCTCTGTGCCATGAAAGATAATGGTCTGTCGGGTTTTAGCTCCTATATCTCTTCTGTTGTCTGGTCTGTGCGTCGCTTGATCCTTGTGTCCTTTGCCTCTGGTCTGACCTTCATAGTTTTGGCACCAAGATTCAAATTTAAGCCATTTTGCTAGATCCAGAAGGGTATAAATAGTGCCCGGTTGGTAGCACATTTGTCTTCTAAAGGATGATCGCAACTCCGAAGGTAATTTGGTTAGTAAACGAGCGACATGTGAGCCACAACGTAATTCAATATCACCTTCTGGACCTAATGTTTGGAGTAGGCCCACTAAGGCTTGTATCTGAAGAGCAAACTTTTCAAATCCCGCTGCATCACCAGGTTGAATATCAGGCGAGTCCATAACTGCGGCTATTTTGCTCAAAGCTAGGTGATGAGGTTGTTTGAATCTTTCTGTTAATGCTGCCATTGTGACTGTATAGGGAGTAACCGAGTTCAGAAATGAGTCAGCTATTAGATGTGCCTCTTCTAGCTTCAGATGATCCAACAACACCTGATATTTAAAGAGCTTGGTGGCATCTTCTGGCAGTAGGTTCACCAGAGCTAATCTGAGACGGGCAAACTCACTGGGATCCCTATGACTGAAATGTGGAATTGTTGGTTTTGGACCTCTATACGTCATTTCTTGCTTAATAACCCTGTGCTGCTGTCCTGTTTGAGCAGAGTGCAAAATGGGAGGATAAGAACAGTGCTGTTTGTGAGGTATTGAATAGGTTTGAATCAGTTCTAGTGGCTCCGACTTCCGAAGATCTTGATATTGTCTAATAGGAGTATGCAACAAATAACTTGGTTGTGGACAGCAATGGTTTACAGATCCATACATAGGAGAAGATTCTTCACATACGTATTGAATGCCTGGGGGTTCTGGAACCATAAGAGCTTGCTGCTGTCTTGATGGTCTATGATGAATGAAGTTTCGGCCCGTACTAGGTTCACTGTCATCAAGGGAGGTGCTTTCTTGTTTATCTGCCACTTGTCTATGCCGCGGAGCGGGTAGTGCTGGAGTATATCGATCAAAGTCAAAGGCAATCTTCTCTGCTGATCTAATACGAGTTCTGAGTGCAGGCACGGGGGGAACTTGATCTTGGGTCAGTTGCCTGTGGGTTGAGGGCAGTTGTTGATTTATTTTTAACTGCTCTTGAATGCTTACTTGCATCTCCCATAAGCGCCTGATCTCCTTTCTCATGGACTGTGTAGTCTGTCTTAACTGTTGATTCTCAAGTTCAAGGTCGTGAATAACTAAGTTGTATCTCAGTGGTAAGAAATCAGCATCTTCTGTTTGAAGTAAAGGTGTTTTCACATCTTGTACATCCCACCGATCCACTGTAGTGTGCAATCTATTCTCTCATCCATAGGAACTGTACTGACTGGTAGGAGATTAGGCTGCATAGTGATTTGTTGACTTCATTGGGATGTAGTATTTATTGGTATACTCTTGATACGTTTCCTTATCAGGTGATGGGCGTGCTGTATGGGCCACAGATGGTAAAGGAACTTGACCAGGATACTGAACTTCAAATTCTTTAAGATAGGCTGGTGGACGGGTCAAGCCTCGAGGATGGTCACTGTAGGACTGATACTCTGACATCTTTCTTCTGTTATAAACACACTATCCGGCTCGAAGGACCAAATTTGGTAACAAAGGACCACTTTATCTTTAGTACGTTCAGGACTTATAGTGTTCACTCCGGAGTGTCGATCAGGACACTGGCAAATGATGCAGAGAATTCCACACAGCAGCTCAGATTGAAATTGAACTCATTTATTTGGAGATATACACCTGTATTCAAATAGGTATAGGTGTATTTGTATGTGTGGTCTACAATAAAAAAGAATACATAAAACTTATTGATAAAGTACCCAAAGTCCACTAGATGGCAGCATTACTGGAATTAAGCACTAGCCTACCGGCAGTATAGAATTCAAATCAATAACGTAATCAGTACATGTAAACGACTTTACATCTTAACATATAAAAACATAAAATACAAGTAAAATGCAAACGAAGCAACCTCTGGTCATCAACGCACACTTATCTTAACTCAGTACACTGCTGATTCTTACTTATATTAAACAAATGCGGAATTGACTATTGTGGCACTCGTGCACCTTCTTCATTTTTTTAACATCCCATAATAGACACTCTTGTGCGTGCTGGGAGGTGCACCTTTAAATGTGATCCGTATCTCTTTATAATTGATATCTGTCTAACACAAATACAGAAAACAACATGTGCGCACGTTCACGCATACATAACCTGTGAACGACATGACGCAATACACAGCGTGCCCCGACTTTTGTACAGGTAGCTCAAGCAGCACTTAACAGTAAATAGTCTAACAGGACGATGACTGACTGAAACGAAGATGCTGCGCCGCTACAATAAAGGTTCACACTGTCATTCTGCATGTTTAGATGGCGCTGATTGGCTGAAACTGTTTATAGCTAATTGTCCCAAGTTGGAAGTGCCATATCGTGAATTAGAAACGAAAAGACACATTGAGGCATGCTGCACAGTAGTTTGTTTTTCTACAATACAAATTCAGTACGACACCAGGGTCTCCAAACACACAAATATGAAGCTTATTACTTTTTACAGTGAAACTCTTTACATACACAATATAATTAGGGACATGTGCCCCCTGCCCGACTATGGCGGCCCAACCTTCCCTCGATAGCTCGATTCGTTCACTATCCGTCCAAGCTGAAAAAATTGTTAAATGGAGGAATTGAAAAAAAAAAAACTTTCACAAGAGGAGGTTCAACAACGTGAACCCCTGGTGTTTTTACTGAGAGACAGTTGCAATACCATTGAGCCACCTAATCAGCATAATTAACGAGCTCCCCACAACTGAACTACTACTACTGTTCTTACTGTGGCGGATGTAGAAATATGTTGTTTGACATATACACGTTAAATTGGTTTAATTGACATGAGAGCATCATTTTTGTATTCTTCTAATGAAGACGAAAAAATAATATTTATACTGATGTATACTATATGACGTATGGTTTTGAACAAAATTAAGCATTCCATAAAAAGGTTTCACGATTTACCTAATCTTTATATATATATATAAAGTTGATATATGACAATATATCTTTGACACTATGTATCAGACAAAGGAAATCACAGCAATCCACAAGAACAATAATTAATTTTCATTAACTACCTGAATTGTGGTTTAACTATATCAACTGAAGTGTGTAATGTCAATACGAATTACCAAATATAACTAGAGAGTTAAGTGTCAGATAGACTCTAAAAATATAGAGGTCAATGCTTTTGAGTGTGCTGAGGCTTCACAAAGATTCAGTAACCAGTGACCATGTTTGTTCGAAGCCCTGCCAATCGTACTACGATGTCTGAGGCGTTGGAATCATGATCTCAGTACTACGCATGTCTGAGGCTTTGGAGCCCCGTCATGATCTCAGTACTACGCATGTCTGAGGTTTCGGAGCCCCGTCATGATCTCAGTACTATGCATATCTGAGGCTTCGGAGCCCTTCATGACACAATCTCAGTACTACACATGGCTGCTCAAAGCTTTGACTCATTATTTATTTATCAAGCTCCTGTTTGAAGTACATATGGCATCAACAGAGTTCAAAAACTCGACAGAATTCCCATTGAAATGAATGTTTGTAGATGATCAATACATGTTAAATGATTGTGCCCGATAATACTTTGTGGCAAAAAATAAAATTATAAATTATACATCATACAAATGCCGACTTGTAGAATGCATAATGCTGCAAAGAAGAGCTTTAGTAATACGGGTGACGACACATCTCTCACTATAGTACTCTCATAAATATCCATTCTTCGCCTCATGCAACGTTTTCATGCAACACTGAACGTATGTCATATAGTATACAGGTACATCTATATATAATTGTTTTCGTCTTCATTACATACATACATGCATACATTAAAAAACATACATTATATCCACTCTGCTGAAGATAGTAGTAGTGCAGCGGTAGCGTTAGCGCTTCATAATAAGGCATATGTGGGTTCTGGTCCCATGTCCACCCACTGTGAATTAAGACCTGAAAGTGTCTGTTTTTCTTTCTTTTTTCATTAAACAGCAACTTCCAACCTGGACCGGGAGCGAGCAAAGCGAGAACACTAGGAAAGATATATCAAATGGAAATGTGCATATTGTTTTATGTCTATAACAAAAAAATGTATTTGAGTAATGATTTCAACTGATTTTGTAGTTGTTGATGGCGGGTTTAGTGGTTTAAATTTTTAAATATTAAATTAATAAGGTGGAATGTGTTCTTACTTTGAGTGTTTTCTACACGGTAAATGTGTTAGTAACTGGGATTGCGCCTCTACTACTGGAAGATTGCTTAGGAATGATACAGACTGGACAACTATATGTTTTAGGAAATGCTTTATTATTGCACTGTGTTGAGACTAAGACAACGTTTTACTGATCGCCTATCCGGACCTTGAACAATGTGTTCATGAGGGAGGGATGCTGCTGTTAAAAGCAAATGCTTTTTCAACAGTAGGTCCAGATGTGTTTATCAACAACTTTAACAACTTTAAAAGTGGCCTGAAACAAATTTACAAGCAGAAAACAACTTTACAAGTGGCCCGAAACAAAGTTACAAGCGGCAAATCAAACGGAAAGGGTAGGTACAATACAGAGGAAGTGCTTGTTGCTGACTTTTTGTGCCATTCAAACTGTTTTGCGAGGGGAAAATGAATAGAGTTTGTAGCGATTAAGCACAGACAGGCGACGATGTTTTGTCCATTTTGTGGTAACCATTTTAGCCAGCTGGTTCGCGTTTGTTATTCTTGTGGGAAATGTCTAGACTTTCTAAAAGAGGCTCTTCAGATGGAAGATGTGAAACGTTGTTGTATAGGCTATGCCATTGAAGGCCACTCCTACAATGTAATCGTTGACATGATGTCCTTTTTACATGGTGTAAACATTATCTTGCGGTGTCTTAAAACTAAATTTAGAGAAGCCGGGCTATATCGTAGAAAAGAGTATTCCTCCACAAACGCTGCCAGGAATGCCATCAGGTTGGTGCTTCGTGGACCTGGACAACTTTTTGGCTACCGAACGATGTGGCAAGTACTCAGGCAAAAGTACAATTTGCGAGTAAAGAGAGATGATGTTATGGTTTTACTCCGCGAGCTAAATCTTCGAGGATGCGAAAGGAGAGCATGCAGAAGGTTTATAAGTAGAACCTACCACTCGATGGGGCCGAATTATATGTGGCATGCTGATGGTTACAATAAACTAAAGCCATTCGGATTTGCTATTTCTGGATGCATTGATGGATTTTCATGTAAAGTATTGTGGCTTGTAAGTGGACCAACAAATAACAATCCATCAGTGATCGCTCACAGTTTCCTAACTTGTGTGCGACGCCTTGGTGTTGTGCCCATGAGACTGAGGACCAATTGCGTCACGGAGAATGGCATTATGGCTGCAATTCAATGTACCCTACGTGACCAGCACGCTGACTACTGCTCGGGAATGTCTAGCCACATGTATGGCTCATCCACAAACAATCAACGTATTGAGTCGTGGTGGTCCATATTCAGAAAGGGAAGGTACGTGACCTAAATGAAGTATCGCTCTTCATCATTACTGTTAGCCTACACATTTTACAACTGTGATGCATGTTAAGGAAAAACAACATATTAAGTTACGTTAAGTCTGCTTATTAATCACTATAAACGGGTTAAAAATTTATGGTGATTTAACTTTTTAAACGCATCCCCTAAACGTGTTATTTAGGATCCCTGGCCACCTACTGTCCTCTGTAGTGTTGTGTCAATGTTAAAAGTTATGTTACATTAGGGGGGCCCAAGACGTCGATCGCAAAGGTAGTGCAGGTAGAAAGTGTTGCATTCAAAAAAAAAATTTTTCTAAATGTTAGTCTATCATATATCCTCCCTATGGCACTTGCCACTTAATTGACATACAGGGCGGCCAGTCTGAGATCTCTTTTCTTCTAACACACTGGTCGTCCTGTAGCGTGAGCTACTGCAAAACTCCGGCTGTGATCTAGTTAGCCTTCCAATTTATATCGACTAAAGAAGGGATTTAAAAAAAATGTTTGGGGAGGGTATGGGCTGGATGTGGAATTGGAAGAGGATTTTTTTCTCACAATGTCCTAATCAAAGTGCGTTTGTCTGATCTGTCAATCTATCATTGCTGTTCCAAAAAAGGAAAATGTGGAAAGGCACATTCGAACTGTTTATAAAAATACGAAACTGACTTCCTTCCGAAAAGTGATCTGAGAAAGAAAAAGGAGAGGGAACTAAAATCGCAGTTAATCGGACAGCCGTCATTTTTCACTCAGCCGAATTCAAAAGCAAAGGCAGCATCACCAAAGTATCGTTCCGGGTGAGTCACTCGATCATTAAACATAAGAAGTCCTTCCAAGAGCTACCTCCTTGACTGCATTATTCGGCTCTACTTATTTTTTGCGCGTCAGCCTTTTCCCACATAAAGATTATTAAATCCAAATACTGTAGTGACCATAAATGTATTGAATTGTTATTGTGCCATAAAGGTTATTCAGTTAAGGCAAGGTACGACAACATATATTTTATGTATAACGTATACTCAATATATACAGTGGTGTGAAAAACTATTTGCCCCCTTCCTGATTTCTTATTCTTTTGCATGTTTGTCACACAAAATGTTTCTGATCATCAAACACATTTAACCATTAGTCAAATATAACACAAGTAAACACAAAATGCAGTTTTTAAATGATGGTTTTATTATTTAGGGAGAAAAAAATCCAAACCTACATGGACCTGTGTGAAAAAGTAATTGCCCCCTGAACCTAATAACTGGTTGGGCCATCCTTAGCAGCAATAACAGCAATCAAGCATTTGCGATAACTTGCAATGAGTCTTTTACAGCGCTCTGGAGGAATTTTGGCCCACTCATCTTTGCAGAATTGTTTTAATTCAGCTTTATTTGAGGGTTTTCTGGCATGAACCGCCTTTTTAAGGTCATGCCATAGCATCTCAGTTGGATTCAGGTCAGGACTTTGACTAGGCCACTCCAAAGTCTTCATTTTGATTTTCTTCAGCCATTCAGAGGTGGATTTGCTGGTGTGTTTTGGGTCATTGTCCTGTTGCAGCACCCAAGATCGCTTCAGCTTGAGTTGACGAACAGATGGCCGGACATTCTCCTTCAGGATTTTTTGGTAGACAGTAGAATTCATGGTTCCATCTATCACAGCAAGCCTTCCAGGTCCTGAAGCAACAAAACAACCCCAGACCATCACACTACCATCACCATATTTTACTGTTGGTATGATGTTCTTTTTCTGAAATGCTGTGTTCCTTTTACGCCAGATGTAACGGGACATTTGCCTTCCAAAAAGTTCAACTTTTGTCTCATCAGTCCACAAGGTATTTTCCCAAAAGTCTTGGCAATCATTGAGATGTTTCTTAGCAAAATTGAGACAAGCCCTTTTTGGTCTTTTGCTTAACAGTGGTTTGCGTCTTGGAAATCTGCCATGCAGGCCGTTTTTGCCCAGTCTCTTTCTTATGGTGGAGTCGTGAACACTGACCTTAATTGAGGCAAGTGAGGCCTGCAGTTCTTTAGACGTTGTCCTGGGGTCTTTTGTGACCTCTCGGATGAGTCGTCTCTGCACTCTTGGGGTAATTTTGGTCGGCCGGCCACTCTTGGGAAGGTTCACCACTGTTCCGTGTTTTTGCCATTTGTGGATAATGGCTCTCACTGCGGTTCGCTGGAGTCTCAAAGCTTTAGAAATGGCTTTATAACCTTTACCAGACTGATAGATCTCAATTATTTCTGTTCTCATTTGTTCCTGAATTTCTTTGGATCTTGGCATGATGTCTAGCTTTTGAGGGGCTTTTGGTCTAATTCTCTGTGTCAGGCAGCTCCTATTTAAGTGATTTCTTGATTGAAACAGGTGTGGCAGTAATCAGGCCTGGGGGTGGCTACGGAAATTGAACTCAGGTATGATACACCACAGTTAGGTTATTTTTTAACAAGGGTGCAATTACTTTTTCACACAGGACCATGTAGGCTTGGATTTTTTTTCTCCCAAAATAATAAAAACCATCATTTAAAAACTGCATTTTGTGTTTACTTGTGTTATATTTGACTAATGGTTAAATGTGTTTGATGATCAGAAACATTTTGTGTGTCAAACATGCAAAAGAATAAGAAATCAGGAAGGGGGCAAATAGTTTTTCACACCACTGTATATATATATATATATATATATATATATTTTAATGTAGGAGATCATTTCAACTTGGTCATTTTAAAAGGAGCTTGCAAGCTGAAAAAGTGTGGGCACCCCTGTGTTACATAGTCAAATTAATTTTTAAAGTAGCAAGTAACTTAATGCGATACTTACAGTATTTTGTTGAAGGAAAATATTAATGTTACTTAAGCCGCTCAAAAATGATAATGATTACTATTTTTTATTTCCTATAAGTACTGCCCTTTTCACAAAGTCAATGCCTTCTGAAGCTGTCACATAGTGCCTGCAGTTCTTCAGGTCGTTTGGTGAGCTGCATTATAAATAAATGGAATTCTGTTTGTTAATATCTTGCTCAGGAATAATGGAGTTCATGAAAACAGATGTATCTTTATTATAAGTATGGTTTTTGTATCTCTTACTTTAAAAAAAAAAAAGTGCAAAGAAAAGCACAGTTTGTAATGCATTAAATTTTATAAGTAACTATAACATATTTGCTTACTTTTTTTTTTGTAAGTAATAAAGAATGTGACTAAGTTAATTTTAAAAGTAACACACCAATTTTTTCTTTATCTTGATATCATCTCTTGATCTACAAGTGGCAGAATTAATATGAAGTTTAACCCAGTTATTCATATAGGTCTCAGTTCTGGATGGAGTTATTTGCAGCCCTCAGAGATGCAGGACACTTTAATGGAAGTCATGAACATCAGTGCTTGCTAAGATTTTGCTTCAAGGATGTCATACAGAAGGACCTGGATGAATGCACGACTCTGTGGAACAGTCACCGGATTCGCCCTTCTACAACTGCGTCATGTCCTGGAGGAGTGCCCAATGAACTGTACTACTTACCACACAGGTAATGGATTATCATTTCCCAGTAACTTTTTGTTTTCTTAGTAGCTTAAATGTAAATAAATGTTATTACTCCGATCCATTTCTCAATCTAGATTTGGCTCCAAAGACTGTGGAATTGGGATTGAATGTACAGAACTGGATACTTTCCCTGAATCAAATCAGCCAATGCATTCATGTGGTGACCTGAACATGCAGGAGTACTTAGACTTTGTTATGAAGCACAGTCACCTACAGAAGCCAGAGAACTGGGAGTCTGCATCAAAACTGTACGTACATCCTAAAGAAATTGCTCAATTATAATTCTTTGTACTACAGATGTAATAATGTACACATTAATGAAACAGTGTCTCAAGCATGTGAAGAGTAACTTGTGCTGTTCATGAATTTTAATTTTTACTGAAAAAACTTCCACCTCTGCCCTAAATTATTGTAAATAAAGTGTGAAATGAAATAAAGTGGAGTAAAAGTAAGGCAAAGTATAAAATATTTATTATACTATTTAAGTATCAAAAATAAATGTTTAATTTTAATTTTAAGTACTCTTGATTTGGCTTTATTACCAGGAAATCTCTCTTTCAGAGCTCAGGATCTGATGAAACAGTCCAAATGTAACATAATATAAACAAGAACACATTAAAACATCTTCAGTTGTAACTTAAATAAACAATAATCAAATGTGGTTTCTTCAAAATCTCAAATATAAAAAATGCAGCAGAGTTATATTACAAAATTAAATAATAACAGTGCTAAAGTGTGTCCACCAGCGCAGATGGATGCCAGTTCTCTAGCTGCAGTGATTTATCCACATCTAGTGGACCCAATCACACCTGATTTAAACACAGCCAAATCCTGGCGAATTCTGAATTCCAAAATCCATATGTGATTTAAACACATTGTATGAATCCAGCAGTGGTAATTTCATTGTGTTTGAACATGTGTTTGCCATTGGGAATGGTGAATCATCCAGGAACTCAATCCTTGGCAGCAGTTCCAATCCAGATGGGGGAAGTGAAGTTAGCCCAGTTGCAAACATGAAAACATCTTCCACGCAAACAGCAGCCTGACCTTCTGTAAAGAAACGGAATTGTTCATGCACATCTTGGCATATTGTTAAGTATTATGATGAGCTTCTTTCACATATTATCAGAAGTAATTCAATCTTTTACCATTAAGTGCACAGAGAAAACCTATTGCTATTGTCAATAACTGCCAAATAACATGGTTGCGTCTGATAAATTCCCCAAATTTACAGGAACTGGCTCTTCATCCTCTTCTTCAACACATGGTGCATAAAGGTTTGTATATTTACTGTAAAGAAATTACCATTCCTATGTTAAAAGACAACTCCACCCATTTTACACTAAAACATTCTTCTTAAGTAATTTCCAACCTAAGTAAATCCCTGAAGTATTTTTTGTAAGTTAATCATTCTACAGATATTTTACAAACAACTTGGCAGTTTATTTTTCATCTAATCTAAAAACATCTACCAAGGGAATAGTCACATTTTTTCAATTGTTTTTGCTTACCTGTAGTAAGTGGACTTAGTCACATTGTATTCAGGTAGATCCAGAGTATCCTCCGTATCAGATATTACTATCTGAAAAATAAAGTGACATGGGGAACTTAAATGTCCAACACAACATAAAACAAAACTGAAAGAAAAAAATATTATGAGGTAACATTTGGTTTAATATTTACCTGTCCAGCTTGAATCGTTGATGAATGTCTGGATGCATCTCTGAAACATGTTAAAATTACTACTTTAGTACAACAAAGTATCATGGAGTTAAAAAAGAAATTTAAAATTATGGTAAGTTATAAAAATCTAGATAGTTTTGCTAAATTTCACAATTTTCTTACACTATTTACAGCAAAAACTCAACATAAACTCAAGGGTATGTCAAAAACATGTGATTTGATCACATTACCAGCTTACAGATTACTTACATTTGCAAATTGGTACTTACACTACATCTTCTAGTTTGTGTTTGGGTGTACTTTGGTTACAGTCTTCAAAAACACGAGGGAATATACAGCCTATATTATTCTTCTGTTACTACATAAATACTTATCAATAAAATGTTGCCTGCTGAAACATGGCAAGTTGTTAGTATTTCTGACAGATAAACTGGCTGAACAATAATCAAAATGATTCACATGTGTTACACCAAATGCCATTTAAAATGTAAATCCTACTGTTTGTCCAAGTACAATGCAGGAATGTATTTTCAGACTCAATTACAGACGTTACTAAGTAGCTAGTCTCTGTTGAACCAAAATATTGGCAAGCATTATGCACAGAACAGCTCTGGTTAAGATAATGAATACGGCGATTTAGTATATAGCTTTCCTAAATTATTTGTTTCATGTTAACTCACCACAGTGTCAGCCTGATTGAGTTCAATTGTGCTCCAACTTGTAACAAAAATTTCAGAATCTGAGTCTGATTCTGAGCTAACATCCACTGCAGTTAAAGGAAACAAAATCAACACATTATACATTATTATGTACAGTATGTCACAGCACTGTGAAATATGTAAAAGTGCTAAATCATCAGATCCACTAACCTCTTCTAAAGTCTTTTTCAAGGCATATAAAAAAAGAGATCCTGCAATATGCCTTTCCTATTTCCTTTTTATATTCTGCCGATATCAATGGCCTTTCTGTCCCAGGCACATTGACCACCTCTGAGCAATCTGGATACAAAAGTATATATGGCCCTTCATCCATGTCCTTGTTAAATGTTCTCATTTTCTGGACAGCTAGTTTCAGCAGATCAGGCGCTGCTACCAGAGGGTCTGTAAATAATGGGAGTGTTTTCCCTCTTACAGGTTTCCATTTGGCACCATCAATCCTATGTTTACCTAGATAAATACAAGTAAACAGAATGAGTTTTCTGTAAATTATATATTTATAAGTTTGTTGCACAGAAAGTTAAACACCAAATGGGTCCACTGATTAAACAATAACTGTCCCTGCAACCATTGTCTTGTATACATGACACAAACAGTTAAGCCACCTAACTTGAACTGGTCTCTGTTCTTGTTTTAGTCGTCTCTTTGACCCACAGCTAAAGGACTGTCTTTCTTTTGATTTGAAGTTTCTGTAGTCCATGAACTGTTTATATGATGGGCACGGTTGTTCTTCTGGAATGAACAGAATTGAATATCAACACATTAAGGACAGAATAATTGTAATCATTTATGAACCATAAAATATATTGATGTGTATTTAGTTCAACTACTTCCACAATACTGTTTAGTATAATTACTCGTAATATGTGACCTTTAGTTTATGACCACTACAGGTAACATTGCTTGTTAAAAGATGAGCTACAAAGGTGTGCTTCTATAAGTTTTTTTAACCTAAAAAAAAACAAACACATAATGAATTTTCTTCACAATACTCTTAAAAGGCATAAATATACAGTACACTAGGAAAATTCATTCCATTACTTGTTGTAAAACCCATTTGTTAGTTAGATTATAATAAGTTGATATTAGTATTTTGTTGTTAAAATTTTGTGTATATATTAGTGCATAGTCAATGGGAGGTTCTATTATAATCCCTACAAGCTAAATTGTAAATGGAATATTCTAATTATTTCTTGACATTCTGACTACACACTATTTCATTTTATGATCTGTCTTGCAGTTGGTAGGGCACGGAGGGCAAACAGCTTCAAACCGTACTAACATACTAAAATGAAGTCTATGCAAGTTTGCAATAGAAACGTAACAAGTATAGAAAGTAATTTTTAACCAGAGAAAGCTAAGACTGTAATTAGACCGAGAAGACACATTTTTTCTGTTTTTGCCTTTTATTCTGTGTAATTACTTTTTTCTAAAATGTGATTTTTTTGTTTTTCAAATTTTCAATAAACATTATTGAAACGATCTTTATTGGACTGAGAAATTTCTTTTTGTACGTGTTTGACTCATGCTGGATCCTACCTTGCCAACTGATGCTCAACCTTTGGAACCAAAAAGACGCAGCTATATCTGTACTTTGAAATGTGCTGGCAATTGCTGAATGTTGAAAATAATACGAAACCAAATCATGTTTTATTTTATTAGGTTACAACCGTTACGAAAGTTAACAGTCCCAGTGTATGTTGCGGAAATAATTAAAAAAACGTAAATGACTGCATTAAGTACAACACACATATATACTGTATATCCCAACTTGCACAGAAGTTGTTTATTTGAACGGAATTCTGAATGACTCGTACTACGTCAACTGAGCAATAATATTAATAAAATTAATAGCCTTGGATAGCTGGACCTAGATAGCGTTAAGAGTCTACTTACCGATACTTTGATTAACATTTCAAGGTGGTTTAGACGTCGGCTGTGCATCTGGTTCTTCCGTGCGGGGAGTCTCTTTTAGAAAGTCTAAACATTTCCCACAAGAATAACAAAAGCGGGCTAACTAGCTAAAATGGTTTCCACAAAATGGACAAAACATTGTCACTTGATTTACCATCACAAACTCTGTTCAATGTTCCCTCGCAAACCAGTTTGAATGACACAAAAGGTCAGCAACAAGCACTTCCTGTGTATTGTACCTACCCTTTCCGTTTGATTTGCCGCTTGTAAATTTGTTTCGGGCAACTTGTAAAGTTGTTTTCTGAACTGTTAATTTGTTTTACCACTTGTAAATTTGTCTCGGGAATTGTAAATTGTTCTCACAAGATCTTGCCTGAAGAAGGGGCCTGAGTTGACTCGAAAGCTTGCATATTGTAATCTTTTTAGTTAGCCAATAAAAGGTGTCATTTTGCTTGGCTTTTCTCTACATTCATAATGGCTAACACGGTACAACAACCTAGTACTTCTCACTATTGTAAAATTGTTTTCTTAAATGTTAATTTGAATTTCCTTTGTAAATTTGTCTTAATGGTTATAAATTTGTTTTGTGAAATGTAAATTGGTTTTGCCCTTCTCGGCCACCGTACTTATGCGATCCTTCCACAGTATCTCTCAAAATTATTTAGTTCAAAGTGGTTATAAAGATTTCACTCCCGATCATTTTTTTATTATTGTTAAATTTGAAGAGCCTTTAAGTCGGATCGAACTCGGGCTAGCTCTATGCTCAGAATTTGAAAAGCAACCACCTTAGTTAGTTGAGCCACTGATGGCATAGTTTCTTTGTAGCAAACTCGTTACTTTTGTGCTCCACAAAATATTGTAAAGTATTAATAAATGAAATATTTCAATACTTGATCGAATAATTACAAATGTGATTTAAGGATTTCACCTTTTCCTTCTCAAATGTGCTTACCTATATCATGGCAAAGTACAGGGATAAACCATTATTTTCCATCTACTCCGTTTTAATTAAGTCAGACCAAAGAAAACATTTAAGGCTATTAAATGTGATCTCAAGAAAAGATGAGGCTTAATTAAAATACTAATAACAGGATCGATTATGATGATACAGTGCAAAAGTAAATACTAATTGAAAGAGCCAGGAATCCATGAATGAGGTTTAACTCTTGCTATCGTATAGTGCATTCTGCCTGTCAGCGTTAGTTATATAAAAATATAAATATTTATTTATATTTTTTAGACATCAGACACTAGAAGTTGCTGATGAACTCTTCTCTTCCTAGGCAATCTCTGGCAGCGAAAAAATAAAAGCAATAAGAGTTATAACAGACGTCATTGAAGTGGATCATGAGTTTGTGTAATGTTAATGAAAATGGCCAGGAGGGGTCACTAGAGAGGTGAGTGTCAAATGCTTCTAAGCTTCGATACGATTTCCGACACAATTGCTTCAAACGTTTTGATGCTTCGTGAGGCTTCACTCCGCTCATCACTACCGATCAGCACGGTGAATAGAAACACAACAGTCACGTAGATCTCGCTTGAAACGAAGTCTACCACGGAGATCGTCTAGTTTGTTGTCCATAGACTGGGTATTGGCCATGAAAATGCTAGGCCAGTCTCATTGAGATTCTGTTTTATATTCTTAATATGCAAACATTTTAAACAGAGCATTTATTGAACTGACTATAGCAGACTTATCATCTTCTTAAAATGACTTTGTTTATATGATATTGACAACAAATCATAAAAGTCAAAAATCATGGAGGGTATACGTTTGCATGGACTGTGCTGTTTCTTTTTTTGTGCATTACGTTAACAATGCATTCTGTTCTAAATGACAGCGCACAAGCTTTTTGATGTTTCCTACAGGCCAATGTGTCTCAGTTTTAATTTCATTAATATATTTTGACAGTGTTTTTAAATCAGAATTGTTATACACATATTATCCATATTCATTTCCCATGTAGATATGTAATGTTTGGTGAAAATAAATAAGAAAGTAACAACACATAATTATGTTGCATTGTTTATAATGAATACAACTGATCGTTTATCTGAAATGTTCTACTTTTTATTTTTACATTTGGCAATGGAATTCTTCAGTATACAGTCGGTTTATTCCACTGCTGAAAGTGTACATTGTCAGTATTCTCCATTGCATTTGCCTCCAGTGTAATGCTTGCCAGTGTAACTGAGGGACGGCAGACAAGTCTCACGTAATGGGAGATAAGGCACCTTTTCACCCTGATGCCCACTCTCTTCTCATAAATATTCATATCTTGTGGTTTTTCTCATTCCTGACACTTTACTGTTATTGTTATTGAACACGTAGGTAGAGGAAATGTGTGTCTTATTTTATGTGTATGAAAGGAAGGATGGTAAAGCTTACAGGTAGAATGAAACTGAGTGTTGATGCTTTGGGTAACAAGACATGTAAGGAGCTGGGAACTTTAAATGTGTCAGTTACTGCAGGAGATTGTGTCACTGGAAGATGGTTTAAGAATACAGAAAAAACAAAAGCTTATTCTTTCAATAATTCTATTTACATAAATTATTTACTCTGTTGTGCTGCAGTTCGGAAGACTACTTATTTACCGATTACCGCAGCCTTTGACAAGATTCATTCACAAGGAAAGGATGTAGCTGACAAAGTCAGGTGTTTTTTTTGAAAGTTTGGCTCCAGATGTGCTTATCCAGCTGTTCATTCTTGTCAGTACTTGAGTGATCTTTATGTCCACCTCTGGATGTTCGCAAAGTTTCTTTACAACTTTTCCAAGGCTTTCCCTAAATTGCAGAAGACAGTGTTGATTGCACTGATTCTGTTTTAAAGACAGATGTGATTAGTTATACAGCACACACTTTTACTCACATTGCTTTTTGGAAATCAATAATACATATCGGCTACAGATCTGGGAATCACTGAATACTACATTTAATGAGGAGTATCTTGCGCATATACTGGTGTAATAACGTCTGCTTTAGTGAAGCTTTTCGTAGCCTCTCTGATATGATCGACATAGGGTTGAATAGATCCTGGTTTGTGAATCGTTCATAATGTCTTCTAAACGTATTTGTTAACTTACAGACAAGTACTACATAACTGTTTTTTTTTTTTAAAAAGTTCTTATTTTAACTTTGGGCAGGGACCATCTGCGCGTCCCAACTAGGATGTGAACTCGTGTCAGCGCACTTTACATGTTCAATAAGACCAACTGCTTTTACGCATTGAGCCAAAGAAGTCCAATGGGTGAGTAGCTGATCAAATAGACAGTTGATTGCGCAGATATCAATGACGTTATGACACTAGTGTGCCTCAAAGTCACGTGACGGGTGCATTTGAAACAAGCTTTGAAGCGGCGAGAAAGGTATTGCTGCAGACCAGAGACATTATGGATGGATACAGAGGTGGGATAACTGTCAATCAAATTAGAGTTCAGCGAATCATATTGTGCTAATTCAGAATTTCAACTAATGAGATTGTTCTTACTGTATGACAATCAAATACTCACTTGTCCAATTATCAACGTTTGAAGTTGTCTATTAAGTGTAACTTCAACCAATCTTTTCACAGTTTGTGATCCCTGCTGCTTCGAGGTTGCGCCTTATAGAGTTTCCTCTTAAAAAACCTGCCAATGTACCAAGCGATGAAACTCCATTAAACAAAAGAAGAAAGCTAAATAGAAGCAGCAGCGACAAAACTCATTGCTCATTATTTTTGACAATGGAAGTAAGTCCATCCATTATACAACCCACTATATCCTAACTACAGGGTCACGGGGGGTCTGCTAGAGCCAATCCCAGCCAACACAGGGTGCAAGGCAGGAAACAAACCCCAGGCAGGGTGCGCACACACACACCAAGCACACACTAGGGACAATTTAGAATCGCCGATGCACTTAACCTGCATGTCTTTGGACTGTGGGAGGAAACCGGAGTACCCGGAGAAAACCTACGCAGACACATGCAAAATCCACGCAGGGAGGACCTGGGAAGCGAACCCAGGTCTCCTAACTGCGAGTCAGTAGCGCTACCCACCGCGGGACCGTGACACCCAATGGAGTCTGCTTCTAAATAAAAAACCTTTGAAATTTGCATTTGCAGTTTTCTTCGGATTTTTTTAATAACTTTGTTTTGTATGGTTATGTATATACCATTAAGCTTTATGTTTGTATTAATAATCATTTTCACTTTAGTAATTGATGCATATTTAGTGCTTGAAGTGGAGCTGCACTTAGCTGTACCGGCAACTCTTGAAATTTCACAAGGCAAGTTTCACGAGAACTCCTTGACTGTGCATGGAAGACAAAAAAAAAAACCTTTTACACGAGTCTTGGAAATGCTTGATTAGTCATTCTGATGTGAACCAGGCAAAGTGTCTAAATTGTAATACCTAGAAATCTGCCATGTTTTGGTACCGTCAATTTTAACAAAATTTCATGGTAGTTTTGTGCAGATGATGCCTGCCATTTCTAAACTGTTAAAATACTTTCCCGTAATAGGCAATGCACCACTATATTATACGTGAGTAAGACTGACAGACGCAATGTACACAGAGGCTTTACAATTTACAGGTGACTTTTATATATTTTTCCTTTTAGCCAACGTGCTACTAGAATATCTTCTGGAAATTGGATGTTAATGAAAAATATGGTAAATTGCAAATAACCATTTGTTAAATTTGTAATTCACTTGTAGTATCTGACTTTCATGTGTATCTTTTTTTTTTTTTCTGTCCTTCTTTTCCTGGGACATCCCTACTGGTTCAGTAGACTGTGGAATATACATGTTTGTAACGGTCAACTAAAATATGTGTATGTACCTGTAAGTTTGTACCTTTTCCCTTACTTGTTGTTGTGGTACGCCTTTATGTTTAGGGCTGGCCTTTATACAGAGGGAGGGGAGTACCTGGCTTGGAGGGCCAACAGACTGTACGGGGAGGAGCTATCCGAATGTAAATAGGTGGCGGGAAAAAGAGTAGAGAAGGAGGCCATAACAGAAAAAGGCACGAGGGAAAGGATTAACACCTCTTGGATTCGTCAGGTGAACCCGGGTTCATTCCAAGCAAATGATTTTTTCTTTCGGGAGGAAGGAGAATACGGGATAGGACTTGACGGGCAAGCACAAGGAATTGTTAATCAGAACGTTTCCCGGAACAAGAGATATGGTCGGCGTCTCATTCACCACTACAGACTGAGATCAACGCTCGTACAGATAAGATTTAAAAGACTATAAATCCATTGTTTTTTTGTGTTTCCATTGGCTCATGTCTTTATTAGTAATGTATGTTTTTATGTGTTGGTGTTATGATTTGTGTGGGAAGGGAAGCGCTGCAGCGATTTTATGTATATAAGGTTTTGTTGTTGTTACAGTGATCCTATATATTGTCTGCCAATAATCATTTTTTGCTTGATCCTGCCTTCACTAGTGTGTTTCTATAATTGAAGTGGGGAAGTAGAAAAGTAGTGTTGGTCACTCGCGCCCCGGATTTTTTTTTTTTCTTTTTGCTGCCTCTCAAATAGGGCAGCGTGCATTATAATCGTGCCGGTTCTGACAGCGGTACATGTTGTTGGTATTTGAATATTAATTAAAGGCTTTATGTAACCTTGCATTTGTGTTTAGATTGTATAGGATTTCAGTACTATTAACCTCTGTCAGTAAGCACTTTATCTGACCATGGAGGAACCCTTTGATTTTACTGCTGTCAGTCTTTTAAAGATGCTGATAATATATTTTTTCTTCATGTGTGGCATACTTTTAACCATGGCATTAATTTAACTTGCCCTCCACTATTATTGGCACACCTTGTAAAAATTAGTTAGAATTTGTTTTAAAATATGTATTTCTTGATAAGGGCTTTGTTTTTCTTTGAATGAACTTGTTTCAGTTATAAGCCAGATGTTTCTAATTTTTTCAGTGCAAGATGGCATTTCTTCAGCAAACAGGGTTTTTTTTCTAGCACTTCTTACTAATTTTTGCAAGGTGTGCCAATAACAGTGGAGAGCACTGTATTTATCCTTTTTATCTTAGGATGACATGCCAGCCATTAGAAAGTGGGGGTGCTTGCTTCTTCTGGAGAAACGTCTCATATGGCTGGTAAACATTTAGTATTTCCTTTTTTATATAAACAGTTTTTCCCATAATTTTGAGCTCGTATGGTCTGGCTTAGTGGGTGCCAAATAACCACTGCCATTTCAGAATACCTTACAGTTATTACTTGTTCTGAGTCTAACATTATTGACTGCTGGTACAGGTTCCCTGCTTTTGGAGCTGCTCCTTTTGGGACGCATGAACAATCTAAGGTGACACCTCACATCCATCTACAGAAAACAGTCAGTTTAAATAAACTTGGAATTTTGAATACTCTAGTGTTTAAATGAGGTCAAATAGTATAACTTTAAATACACCAGTGTTTGTTTTGGTATGTACAGGTAAACTTTTACTGGCGCTGTTTTATTCTGTCAAATAAACAACATCAATATTTTAATGTCAGGACAAAGAAGAACATGGCAGCAGTAAACTTCTTGAGCAAAATACAGATACAGCCACACCAAGGTATTAATGTAAAACTTTAAAAAGTTTACCATATTTTCATACTCTGTTTGATTTGAGCAAAAACCTTAAAGTTAAACATGACATGAAGGATTGTCATAAGTTTTGTCAAGGACCATTTGTCACCTGGGGAGTGTTACAAGTAGATTGGTCATTTTATGATTAGATTAAAAGTATCTACAAAGCTTTTCTGTGACTTGCATGTTACTTTAGGTAGCGTCCAGATTGGTGTATTCGTAATACTCTTAAATAATGGATGTATTCTAAAAAACTATTGAGATAACCACTAACGAGATTTTTGTAGTGAAGCACAGAATAATTCTCACAGTTTCAACTGTATTCCAATGTGTCCACTTTTCTGAGGAAACAGAAGTGTTCAGACCAAAACCTGATAGCTTGCACAAGACAAATACTACAGATGACAATCCGATGTATTATTTGTGTGTGTCCACAGTGTAGGAGAGCAGGCTGGCTGTGTGGCTACAGTAGGGCAGCTGACTGCAGAACTAGCGGCTCAGGTTTTTGCAGCTGCAGAGATCAGCATGACTTCCACACAACATGGACAACTGTTGGAGTTCATCATATATGACCATGGAGCAGATGATCACTTGCTGGTAAGTTAGTTCAGATAACAAGTAAAAGTTTGTTATTGGAATCTGTCTAGAAGCAAAGAGCTATGATGACTTTATAGTGCCAAACTCTTGAATTTTCTTGTCCAACAGGATGTTGTATCTCAAAAGGTGTCATCCAGATGGTTTAAAAATTATGAAGCTCCTAAAGGCCCCCGGGTAATAGCCTACAGTACAGTAGAAGATAAGGAGCTAAGAGATGGCCTCTACAACCACCTGGATGAAGTGCTGTGAATAGCTGTAGGCACTTTTGAAAAGACTGACAGAGTTCACATCATTTTGGGTGTGCTGATGCCAAAGGCTCATTTGGCTTCAGAGAATCTGTAATGAGTACAGAAGGTGTCTCTATGAGTAACTTCCTCTCTGTTTCTGTGTTTGTGATTGGCTCTTATTAAAGCTCTAGGAACAGTTGAGAGGATTTCTCTACCAGAGGCAGAAGGTCTGTTCATTGATGGACCAGCAGGCAGTGAGAGATACATCATGTGTTGTTATGGGGGGGAACAGTCCTTTCCTTTTATTTTCAGCACCATTATTCTGTTATACATAATACCATTTTATTTGTAGTGAATTTAGAGTAAATAAACTACAGGGAGTGCAGAATTATTAGGCAAGTTGTATTTTTGAGGATTAATTTTAATATGGAACAAACACAGTGCTATCAGTCAATCCAAAATGTTAATAAACCTGAAACCTGAATGTTTCACAACAGAAATGTGAGTGTGAACATCATCAGGGGAATACATATGTGCGCACAATTATTAGGCAACTATTAGTGTGCAGATTTATTATGCAACTAAAGGAAAAATGAAAATTTTCCCATCTCACTTGTTTATTTTCATCTGTTATAGTGAGAATAATAAACAAACACCTCAAAATTTACAAATAAACATCTCTGACATTTCAAAAAAAATAAATCAATCAATGAATGACCAATATAGCCACCCTTCTTTCCAATAACTGTCATAAGCCTTTCCATTCATGGAGTCTGTCAGTTTCTTGATCTGTTGACGATCAGCTTTTTGTGGAGCAGTGACTACAGCCTCCCAGACACTCTTCAGAGAGGTGTATTGTTTTTCTCCCCCGTAAATCTAGCGTTTAAGAAGTGCCCACAAGTTCTCGATAGGGTTTAGGTCAGATGAGGAAGGGGGGCCATGTCATTATTCCTTCATCTTTAAGGCCTTTACTGGTTGGCCACGCAGTGAGAACTTCGATGCAAGTGATGGAGCATTGGCCTGCATAAAAATCATGGTCTTTTTCCTGTATCACTGTTTGAAGAAAGTGTCTTCGAAAAACTGGCAGTAGGTTTGGGAGTTGATTTTGAGTTCATCTTCAATGCAAAAAGGTCCAACTAGCTCATCTTTAAACATACCAGCTCATACCAGTACCCACCTCCACATTGGAGTGGAGCTCTGTGCCCATTACTGATCCACAGGTCCATCCATCTGGTCCATCAAGAGTCACTCTCATCTCATCGGTCCATAAAACCTTTGAAAAAAATCTGTCTTCAGATATTTCTTGGCCCAGTTTTGACGTTTCAACTTATGTTTCTTGTTCAGTGGTGGTTGGGTTTCAGCCCTCCTTACCTTGGCCATGTCTTTGAGCACTGAACACCTTGTACTTCTGGGCACTCCAGGTAGGTTGCAGCTCTGGAATATGAAAGTACTGGAGGATAATGGGTTCCTGGTAGCTTCACGTTTGATTCTTCTCAAATCTTTGGCAGCTAATTTGCGTCTTTTGTTCTCGACACGTTTCTTGCGACCCTGTTGACTATTTGCAACAAAATGTTTGATGGTTCTGTGATCACACACCAATATCTTAGCAATTCCAAAAGTGCTGCATCCCTCTGAAAGACTTTTTACAATTTTTGACTTTTCAGAGTCAGTTAAATCTCTTTTTTGGCCCATTTTGCCTGAGGAAAACTAGCTGCCTAATAATTCTGCACACCTTGATATAGGGTGTTGATCTCCTTAGGCCACACCCTCCCTCATTACACAAATACACATCACCTGACGTGCTTAAATCCAATAAGCATTCAAGTTAATACAGCTTGGAGTTGGAATATACGCATGATGATATGGTCAAAATACTCACTTGCCTAATAATTGTGCACACAGTGTAGATTGGCTCCAGCAAACCCCTGCGACCCTTTAGTTAGGATATAGTGGGTTGGATAATGGATGAATATATAAATGTAAATATGTATATGTATAAAGTGAAATTTAAAATATGCATTAATACACTTTTAGTATTGGTGAAAGTAATTTTTTTTTTTAAGTGAGAGAGAAGAGTTTGACATTCTGTATTTGTATTGTAACAGTTGGAAGCACAAGGACAGCATCACTAAGGCATTTAAACTTAGGATTCCATCTCAACCCCTCCTCTAATAAACATGTTCCTTTCTTTATTTGTCTTTTGCCTTTTTTAGTTCTGAATGTGAAACTGACTGCGTAATAGAGTTGTTTATATTTGATTAAATTATTGATGTAAATAATAAAGGACACATTATTATTGTTAAAGATTGTTAATTAGGTTCTATATATTTGAAATTGTCTGCATATCTGTTTTTAGCCAATTCATATAATTTGTATTTTTTCTTTAATTTTTACAACTGCATTGTACAGTTTTATTCCTTTTTTGTATGTTACAAGCACACATGTCTATCCTTATAACATTGTTCATTTATTTATATACAGGTACTCCTCACTTTACGACCTATTTGCTTAACGACCACTCACACTTACGACCAATCGAGTTTCGACCTACAATTCGGGGAATCCCCTTTCTCAGCTTAAGTGTTGGTCAGTGTGCACTGAGCGTACTATAGGTTTGCTATGCCCTTTTTCAGTCAGTTTCATTCCTACAAGCAGTCAGTGTTTTTTTTTTTTACATATTTGTAACCCCAAAATAGTACAGATGTCGATGAAAAGAAAAAGTATGGCATCATCTGGGGAAATTGTTATGAAACAAAGGAAAGCTATCAACCTTGAAATGAAAATAAAAATCATACAAGACTACAAAGCTGGTAAAATGGTTAAAGAAATAGCATGTGACTTGAAACTGGCACATTCGATAATTTCAACGATTTTAAAGGATAAAGTTAGAGTGAAAGAGGCGATGAAATCATCGACAGGATTTAAAGCCATAAAAACTAGGCAACAAAAAGGTCTTATTAATGAGATGGAGAAATTTTTGCCAATCTGGTTTGACAACCAGATACAAAATAATATGCCGATAAGCCTTTTAATAATTCAAGCTAAGGCACGCAGTATCTTTGAGACTTTGAAGGCACATGAAGGCGAAAAATCGACAGAATCATTTACAGCAAGCCATGGATGGTTTCAACGGTTTAGGCGGAGATTCAACCTGCATAATTGGGGAATCAGCGGTGAGGCGGCAAGCGCTGATATAGAAGCAGCAGAAAAATGTGTTGACGAATTGGGTGGAATAATTAAAAAAGGCAGCTAGTGCCTGGAACAGATACTCAATATGGATGAAACCGGGCTTTAGTGGAAAAAAATGCCTGAAAGGTCCTATATGCACAAAGTAGCTAAGGCAATGCCTGGTTTCAAGGCTTTTAAAGACAGGATCACATTGTTGTTGGGAGGGAATGCCACTGGGTTCAAGTTAAAGCCTTTCCTGGCCTATCTCTCCGAAAACCAACGTGCATTAAAGAATGTTAATAAAAACAGTCTGCCCGTTTACTATCGTGCAAATAAAAAGGCATGGATGACGCAATCTTTATTTTAAGATTGGTTTTTTGAACTGCTTCATACCCTCAGTCCAGCATTATTGTTTGGAAATGGGAGTTCCTTTTAAAATTATTCTCCTGCTTGATAATGCTCCAGGCCACCCCCAGCATCTTGATGATCTATACCCAGACGTAAAGGTAGTGTATCTTCCTAAAAACACAACTGCTGTCCTACAGCCAATGGATCAGGGCGCTACACTGATCCTTAAACACTTAAATGCATAAAAAGTTTCGATCCTATATTCCCGGTGCAAGCTCATTGCTTATCGACCAATTTGCTTAGCTCGGTCGTAAAGTGAGGAGTACCTGTATATACAAGTGGGAATGCTGCAGTTTTAATACTTCAGCTTCAGTATATTCCCCAATCAGTCTGTTTGTTAATCTTCTTTGTGCATTCTTTCTTTCAATTCAACTTAACATCATTATTGTTAATTGTAAATATTTCTTGAAATGGTTGTACAATTTATACTGAATAGATATTAATAAAATTTTCTTTTTGATAGTGACAATACTGAATGTTTTAATTTGTGCTGGCCCAATCACCTCGCATATTAACACAACTAGAACTGATAGATTTGAGCAGAGCCTCTACTTGTATCAACATGGTCTACAAATGCATGGACTTTGCTGTACTCGCTGGTAATCCCACAAGATAAAACTGAGCTTCCCGATCAAGATTTTGCTATTCACTTACATGGTCTAGAACAATAAGGTTCTTATCTTTTTTAGGAGTCACATTTTCAACTTGCATTTTTTAACTGAAAATGCAGCTTTTACATATAGGAACATAATTAAAGGAAAAGGATTGTATATGTCTCATAAATGAAGAGTCTAAACTTTTGAAGCTCCGTATTCTTAAACCATGAATCACAACTAGAACCTTGTTATTTGAAGGTCTTGACACTAAGTGTGTGTCTGTGTTTATGTCCATCCATCATCCAACATGCTATATCCTAACTACAGGGTAATGGGGGTCTGCTGGAGCCAATCCCAGCCAACACAGGGTGCAAGGCAGGAAACAAACCCTGGGCAGTGCGCCAGCCCACTGCAGGGCGAGCACACACACACCAGGTACAATTTAGAACCTGCATGTCTTTGGACTGTGGGAGGAAACTGGAGTACCTGGAGGAAACCCACACAGATACGGGGAGAACATGCAAAGTCCACACAGGGAGGACCCGGTAAATGAACCGGTAAGCGGTCTTCTAACTGCAAGGGCTGCAGCGCTACCCACTGCACCACCCTGCTGCCCTGTGTTTATATACTGTTCAAAAAAATGAAAGGACCACTTTTGAACCTGAATATAGCATCAAGTCAATGAAACTTCTGGGCTATTGATCGGATCAGCTAAGTAGCAGAGGGAGTTGTTAATCAGTTTCAGCTGCTGTGGTGCACTAGAGGGGCAACAATGAGACAACCCCCAAAACAGGAAGGAATGGTTTAACAGGTGGAGGCCACTGACATGTTTCCCTCCTCATCAATATGCAGAGATGATCCGCTGTGGCAACCCCTAATGGGAGCAGCTGAAAGAAGAAGAAGATCTGTTTTGCCACTAGTTTTACATTTGGCTAAGGTCAGTGTCACTACTGGTTGCATGAGGCCATACCTGGACCCTACAGAGCTGGCACAGGTATTCCAATTTCTCCAGGATGGCACATCAATACGTGCCATTATCAGAAGGTTTGCTGTGTCTCCTAGCACAGTCTCAAGGGCATGGAGGAGATTCCAGGAGACAGGCAGTTACTCTAGGTGAGCTGGACAGGGCCCCTCATAGAAGGTCTTTAACCCATCAGCAAGACTGGAGGTACAGGATTAGCACTGCCAGAGCCTACAAAATGACCTCCAGGAGGCAGGCCACTGGTGTGAATGTATCTAACCAAAGTCTAAAGCAGACAATATAAGGGTGGCCTGAGGGCCCGCCATCCTCTAGTGGGCACCGTGTAGCTCGATTGGCAATACCAGAATTAGCTGGTCCACCATTGGTGGGAGCCCTGTGCTTTTCACAGATAAGGGACACGCTGAGCATGTGACAGACGTGAAACGGTCTGGAGAAGCCATGGAGAACATTATGTTGCCTGTAACATTGTTCAGCATAACCAGTTTTGGTGGTGGGTCAGTAATGGTATATCTGTTCAAAGTGTTCCTCTAATTTTAGCAGTTTATATATATATATATATATATTGATGTAAACCAGTTTTTCAGTATAAACCTATGCTTACCAGAAATATCATTGCCAAAACTAAATTCCTAGCTGTTCAGATTGAATTGTGAATTGGGTGTGAATTTATACTGGCGCTGTTAGTTAGAGTCAGATCAGGAGGGTTGGGTAAGGGTAAGAGTGTAAACGTGACTGAGCAAATAAAACTGAAAAAAAGGTAACTTTTAGAAATGCCATATATTTACAGCTTATCTGATGCTGTTCGTTTTACAAATAATATTACATTATTGCGATGATGTTTTCTGATTGGTACTATTCAGGTCATAAAACGATTTCTTCAAAATGTCACATATATTTGTTTCTTTCTTTTTTGCTCTGTGCTGTGTTGGCATTGTGCACCAGAAGCCGTGAGCTTATTCAGTGCGAGCAGGAGCAAGCAGGTGGCCTTTTTCTATGTGCTATAACATGCTTGACTTGGCGCCGATCAGTGCACATATACTGTACAAGGCATGCACGGGGGCCACAGAGAAAAGAAGAACATTATTTGCTCATCTTCCAGTGGAACTTTGTCATCAATTTTTACAAGAAAAGGTGAAGGATAAAGCAAAAGAGGATGCAACATTGACAAGCTTCTGTTCCAAGACAGCTGCTTCCCCTAGGAAAGCAAACTCAGCCAGTCAGTGCCAGGTGCTCCTTCAATGTAATAGGAACCACAGCATAGAGAGAAGTGTATACATTGCAACAAGTACACATGTCATAAACATAGAAAGGACAATCCTTGGGTATGTGGGAACTGTTAACATTTGAATCTGATGATTGCATATAGCGCGGAACTGACCTCTCTGTACTATTCTTTCCTCTGCATGTCCTGGAGTGCAAAAGAAACACCCCCATGCACTCAAAAGTGGACACTGGGAAGATCGAAAAAAAACGCTGTCACTGATTGCAAGCACAAGAAGGTATAAGAATGAATATGAATAATATGAATAATGTTGCATCAGTGCCACAATATTTTCCAAAATGTACTATGCAGGTAATAAAATTAGTTATTCCAAATATCATTTACTGTATACCTATGTCTCTGTTTTTTATCAGTGCGGCTTTGACATCATGGACCATAAGGTGCACACTAATTCAGCATGAGCAATAACACTCGAAAAAACTGAATTAAAAAAAATTAAAGTGACGGTGAGATTCAAAGAAGGCAGATTCACCAGCGTTTGTGTGTCAGCTTTTATCCCTCCAGATCAGAGAATTTCCAGTTCCATTGTCTCAAAGCACTACTCACATCTACAGTTATTCTCTGTTTCAGATATAAAGTTACTGCGTCAGATCTGGGGTGGAGGTGGGGGGTGGGTGGATGCTGTATCGTGATCGTGACTGAAAGAATAAAAGTGAAAAAAAAAAAACCATTAACTTTTACAAGTACTATAACTTTACACCGACTGTTACAGACACAAATGAAATGTATGTTTTTATTGTATAATATTAACAATAAGAGCAGCTCACTACTGAAAACGGTAAATTTGGCGGGGAGCTGGTTTTGAACTCATGACCTCCAGGTTATAAGTCACCAGTTCTAACCACAGCTCCATGGAAACCATCACATTGTGTTTGCACCTTATGTGAAAGTGTGTTTATTTGATATTTGGCCATCAGTCTTCACACATTATACAGTTCATGTCTACATTTTGTTATTTATTACTAAAACATGAAAAATGTTTCTGTTTTAATGATGTGTTTACCTAGATTGTTGTCAGACACAAAACACACATCAAATTTTTTCCCCTTACAATTCTGGGTAACTCACTCCCAGATAATCATTAAAGGCAGGAACTGGGAGAACTTCTTGCCCGTTCTGAGGTGGTGATGGAGAATGGTATAGCAGGTTGCTTATTGCTTGGGCTTATCAATACATTTAGAAGACAAAAGACGCTGATAGAGAGGTGCGAAGGGATTTAAGGTGGGCCGGATTTACAAGTTTATTCGTTGGCTTTGGTAATTCTAGTGTTAAGGTGACTTGTTAAATTTAGGCGACTATTTCATTTGGACATTCAAGTAAAAAACAACAGTCAAATATGTGTTTAATTTGACTGACTTAATCAAGTATAGCCCACACTTAAGTCTACGTCAATTCATTAAAATTAGGCGGGCACAAATTTGTACTGATATGTTCATTTCAATTTTCTTCAGACATTGTTTAGTAACAATAAATATCTCATATCCAAACGTTTATTATCATATAATTATTATCATTATTTTTTCAAAGCTGCTAATCATAAATGATGGAGGTAAAAATACTAATAGTGCACTCGACAGAGTACTATAGTGTAAGATATTGGCACAAGTAGACTACTGTCACAGATGTATTTTACGAATATACACTCCGTCTCTTACAGTCACTTTATCTTGACTGTCCACCTTTAGAAATTATTTTATACGTCCACCTTTAGAAATTACTCCCACCTTTCTTTTTACATATGTATAAGGCAATTGGCTAAAGTGGGTTATGAATGACAATGATTTGATGAATAAAAAGGTGATTGACCACAAAGTTTATATTTGCTATTGGCTGATCAGTGTCTGACATACGCAAATTTAATATATGATTGGTTGAAGTCGAAAGTGAAATGTCACATCCATTTTACTCTGGTCTGCAACAATATCTACTTGGAAGTGGTGCTTCTAGCACCTGTATCTAGCAGTATCTAGCATGTCAATATCAAGCAGCCCATCACTAACAGTACAATGAGGCTCTGGATTGGATGAATGAATGGACATGGTTGCAGTTTCAACCGTTCATTACAAATATGTGTGATGCTTCTTTTAGATTTATTTTAAAATACTTTTTCAAGTCTTGTTCTAATATTTGCTAGTATGGCCAAAACTTATTAAGTTCTAAAGTTCCATCTAGAAAACTGAATTTTAAACAATCACAGCTGAATGCATTTTCCTTCCCTTTATGCCTCTTCTTTGAACAACTGGAAAGGAACAAAAATCTATTTGTTACCCAAAAGACGTCTTTTAATAACTGGACTGTATTCTCTAGTCCTTCATCTGCCTGTACCATTTGTCAGCATATTGTCTTTTTTATTTGCCTAGTGCAGTAATTGTGAAGAAAAACTGGATGTGAGTGTCAGGTTTTTAAAAGTAATGATTTCAGACACCACTCACAATTTAATTTTTCCAATTTATCATTCTTTGAAAGCAGCCTTGTCATTCAGCAACGGCACTAAGTGATGTTGCATGTCAATCCAAATGCGTTTTTGTGCCAGTGTAGTCTGAACTGATTAAGTTTTCTATCAACTGGTTCTGTATGCAAATGGCCTGAAGTATTTGTTATGATGTCTGCCAAAAAATAACTTGTTCACATAAAGATTCGGGACTATTTTTGCAAACCAACAGTCTTGAAAATGCAAAACTGATTGCATCTAAAGAACTTGAATGCCAGTTTCAGAAGTTGTAGTTTCTAAGTATTTCAGTAACTGACAATCCTTGGTGAATGTTTGGCTCTTTCAGGCTCAAGGAAACAGGAAGCAACTATTAACATTTGTACAGCAATGTTTTTTTTTTTTTTTCATTAATGTTTCTTTTTCTTTTACACTGCATGTTGAACAGTTAAAATAATCCCTTGCACATTATTCCAGAAAACCTTTCTTCCATTAACTACAAGGGTCTTTACTTGCAAACTGTGACATTGACTGCCACTAACAGAAATTAAAATGCCCTGATCCAAGCTTGTGAGCCTCCAGGTGGCAAGTGAACTACATGCCAGTGCCACCTGCAATCAACAGTTGGTATGTCATGGTGATCTATGTTTTAAGTACGCAGATCTATCTATATCATTTGGCTATATTTTACACACAGATTTAGCTGACATTTATTCACACATATACTGTATAATTATTTTAGCTTGTACTGAGAATAGGAACTGCAGAACAAGGTCTTTTAAAATGTAAACAGCCAGAAAGAAACTAGAACACATTTAGACTAGAGCTCCACCTCAGCACCACAGTGCAGCTAAACATCTCTGAACAGCTGTGGTTGTACCAATTCACTGGTCAATCTTACAGTCTACCTCTACCATCACTCACAGACAAGACCCCAAGGTAATACCTCTATTTAGGGCATCTTTTCACACTATACCTATAAGGAACATAATACGCTTTTTTCTGTTAGACAATCTTAATTTGGAGGTGCCATTTCTCATTCCGCCGGCATCACAATCATTTATGAACCATTACGGAACACAAGTAAAATCTGATCAGGCCAAGATGGCATCATGATATACAAATAACAGAGATGCATCCATTAAGCTCAAACTGGATACTCTTCAGCTACACCTTAATACCCTATTCATGAAATAAATAGCAGAAGAGAAGACAAAATGTACCCCTGTCCTCCAACATCCATTCTGAACAGACACCAAGCACACAATCACAAATGTTGCTAAACAAATAAAGGGACAGAATAACATGCAATAGCAGCAAATGAACCACATAATTCCAATTCACTTTCCACATTATACTACTGGGTATTAGGTCATAAACCTTTTCCAAGCCCACAATGCACCCATAGGCAGGACTGGCAGTTTCTCATGACTCCTTAAATATCTTGTGAAGAAACCACATTGTTCATCTTCTACCTGAGTCTCTGTTCCAGTACCATACCATATGTTCCCCAAGTCATTCGCCATTGCCTCATCAAATAACATGCACACATTGCTTCAGTCACTGCAGCTGTCACCTCTCCTTCATATCTGGACACTGTTCTTCTAACATTGAATGGAATACTTCTTTATGTGACAGCTTTCCTAACCACTGGTATCCATCAGAAAGCCCCATGATTGAGACAATAACATACACCAACAATCTTACATCTACCCCCACTACAGAGGCTTTGAATGGGTTAATTTGAAACTGCATGTCCCTAATCTTTCCTGAAATGCGGAATGTAGAAGAAGCTCTTTCTCTAGAACTTATTCTGAAACAGAGGCATTCACTATTCATTCCCAGATTACCCTCTCTACTTATTTGTATCTTACAGATGTGTCCAGCAGGTGATCAGTTTGTCAGCTCACCAGGAAGTCTGCATCCAGAGCTAATATGTTTGGAGATGTGTACAACTATACAGTATTTCAATATAAAGCCAGGATTTCTCAATTTTATGTGCAGGAGACAGTCTGCATTTCCAAAGATAAATTTGCTTGTATCCACCTTCTCACCTATTAAACAATTTGTATTGCACTCAGTCCTTCACCTTGCCCACGTAACAGATCCATGCAGTTTGTTTTTCAGACAGAGCAAGAAGGGCTCTGTGGGTTACTCAGCAACCATAAGTTTGAAAAGAAAGAAATTATATTGTTTTCACAGAAAATTGTTAAAGCAGTTTCATCTACATAAATAAAATTGTAATCTGTTTGTTCTCCAATTACAAAAAAAGTATTGAACTGATGTTTTAGAAAATTTTCACATAAGTTGGCATTGGTCCAACTTAAAATATAGGCAGAATGGCAATTCCGAGAGAGGGGATATAATGGAGGGGTAAAACCCACAGACCAGACACAGAGATTATAATTCCTCATAGTAGGAGAGCTCTGTGGCTGATGGGAGGCAAATTTTATTAGCATGAACAAAGTTTTGTACCAGCCAAAGCATGATCTGATCTAAGACAGCAGGTACAATGTTTTCTTCTCAGTGAACGTGGGTAACAATTTTATTATTTCACTGGATTGCAGCTTTTGTCTAAGTGTACATCACTTTGCATCAAACTCCAAAATACCCTTCTCAGTGAGTTTCGCAGTTGTGAAATCAAATACTAATTGTCGTTTAGCATCAATTTCATGAAACTGTCTGTGAAAGGAAGCCTAGCTGTTTTGTTCATTTTGTGATTTATATTATACATAAGCAACATAAGATTTGGAATGCCAGACAAGGATGGCAGTGGCCTGGTCTTGTGTTGGTTAAACATTCAGATAGTACTGTTTACACGTGACAATAATTCTGAACTGAACTGATGACACTAACTTTTTTATCAAAGAAAAACCTTACACATTTGAAAAACCAAACCCTATCGTAATGTTACTTGCAAAGTCACTGTTTAGAATATTGTAGAAAGAGGGAAAGCAGGCAGCATTTCAAGCCTATTTTATGATAAGACACAACATTTTAGGCTTTGACAATGATACACCATCATGATTTGTGACAATTTTAAATCAATGTTGAATGATATCAACTTTGAATCATCTTTACCAAATTATGGAATACTACTACTGGTGCTGATTCCTTGAAGCAATGTCTGTGAATTCCAATCCCATTTAGTCCACACAAGATAGATGTGGTCCATGGATTCAATTATTCAACAACATGGATTCAATCATTTAACAAGTCAACATGTATGTTTTAAATCACTGTAAACCAAGAAATACAAAGAAGTAGGGATCATGGTCCCAATCCAACAATCATACCACAATAATAAAATCTAATCATGCACAAAAAGAATACATTCTCAACTCATGTGAGCAGAGAAATTGCTAGAAAGGTAGTGCTGTCAAAGGATGGGGTTCTAGTATTTCAGCCAGCATCAACAAAAGGTCACCATTTATATAACATCAGACATATCTGATGTCTTTCTTTTAACTAATTATACAAATATGCTGAGGCAAAACCTAGAACATAAAAAATGATTTTGATCCCCTCATTTTCTTACTCTGCTTAGTCCTTCCAGCCCTGCAAGCAGGTCCTCCAACTTTCAAGGTAAAATTTGGGGGTTGGTGGCAGGATTGGCACACCAGCTACTGTAAGAAACCTCCAACTGTTCCAGTGTGGTGCTGAGGTATCACCTGTTTCATGGTTGCACTCAAGTCACAATCCGGGTGGTTTGCTGTGTGGTGGGTGTGGCAACACGCTGTAATCAACTCATACTTCCAACTTTCTCCTCCCTCTCCTTAGTCCAATACTAAATCCCAGAACTGCATTGCCTATGCCAGTAGCACTGACGGCAGGAAAGGAAATATCCTTGGACTATAAACTATAAACCCATTATTGGGTTCTTTGTTTCACATGCAGGTTATATAGTGCCTACCCAACGTCACTAGTGTAGTGGACACCTCTGCAGCCTCCACGAGTCAGGAGGGGTCTCCATGTCTAAACGATCCCCTCACCAGACCTCCACATAGTCAGCCAAATGGTATATCTAATTTTTGCAAGAAAAATGTGCATTTTTAGGCAAAATGAAACAGTGACAAACTGGTGTGACTGATCATGTGACATTACAACCTACAAATGGGCAAATCATGAGAAGATCTGCAAAAGTTAGCGAGTTGACAACAAAGAGATCCATCATGATTAAAAGAATATAACTAAGGTACTACACAAATCAAACACTGGGAACAATAGTCCACAAACAAAACATCTATGCTTAAAGCTTCAGTGGATGACAGAGTTGGTTAAATGCTACCCATGTCATGGCAAGTGTGACTGAAGAGGCTTCTTCTGCTTGTGCTTCTTCTCCTTGCCCACCTCTTCTGAATGCAGATGATGACAGCAATGTACCTAAAAATCTGACAGCCCCAGACCAGGTTGAAATAAGGATATGCAATATTTGAATAGAAATAAGTAAAAAATTATATTGGGGTTTGAAAATGTTGCATTATTTTTTGCCACAGTAGTTTTCCTCCAAACAAGTTTAATGTAGACTCTAAACATTTGTTTGAATAGTTTTCATCTTCAGTGATGAGGCAAACAACTTTTATTTCCACTAAAGGTATTTTTCTTAGGATTAATGGTTATCCAGTTTGAAGTGTGGTTTGGTCTATTTAATGGGTTGAATTTGCATTGTCTTTTTTGTTGTTTCTGATTGTTATTCCTTTTCATGAACACTGCCAAGAGCAAGTGCGCATACAATCTCATATTTGAAACCAAAAAAGGCAACGTTAACACTGCAGCTAAATTCTCATTTTTTTCACTCATTTGTGACAAACATCTTATTTTTTAGAGAACTGTGATTAGTAAAAAAAATAAGAAATGCCATGGAATCAAAACATTACATTAAGTATTTGCACTGCTCTCATAACAGCTGTTCTGCATGCAAACCTTCCACATTGCTCTCCTCAGTCGTGTCTCCTGTCCTTACATGGACAGAATACCAGCAGAGATAATTTCTCAGCTCTTTTTTTAATTTCTTGATTCTCTTACATGCCATTTTCAGCTGATGAATTTGCACTCATCCTGCACTGAAATGATGTAATGTATCGCTCTAACCTGTCTGACAAAAGTGCATGACACATTTGGTATAGACAGATATGGATCAGTTATAAAAGAGAAAGCACCCCAGAAGAATTGTGTTTCATCAGATTAATGATTTTTTAAATCAACACAGTGCCATCTTAACATATGGGCACAATGGGCCCTGACTGGGGGCCTTTGGAGGATAGGGGCCAACGATGTTTCTAATGCCTATGTATGTTTCTGTTTTACCATCAAAACAGGGGCCCCAGTGCACTACTTTGCCCAGGGGGGGCTATGATGCTGGTAAGATGGCTCTGATTATCAACAACAGCATCCAAAAAACTCAAAATGTGTCAAAATGCAAAATATGGGAATGTTAAATTGTGGTTCTGTGTGTGTCATTTTTTTTCCAGGGGCCCCAACTCTGTTATTGCAGGGTGTGACGTTGCAGGTTCTGCTCCATGCTCCCTCTTCCAGTTTTGGGAACCTCTTGAACTTGACACTGTTGATAGTTGCAATAAGAATGTAAGTTTAATGTCACTATGCTCTGTACAAAAATTATTTTATACATCCACTCACATATACAGGCCAGGCCAAAGTTAGTACACAGGGGCTGTAAGCATTTAGAAACTGCTAGTCAGCATTTAGAAACTGCTAGCATTTGGAGAGTGAAGGAGACAACTGCGAAAATAGGCAATGTGCTATTCCTGTATGTTAGAGATGAAATTGAATCCTTTCCTTTTCTTGTTTGGAAACCAAGGAAAGGCCTACACATGGAGAAGACAGTATATAAAGACTTGGACAGCAGCCAAACACTTTGAAGCCGAAGGAATGGGTGATATCGTCATTTGTCCTGAAAGTCATTTCAGTGCAGCAAGGAAAAATGACTGTATACATCAAATTTCCACCTTGGTATTGTCATACTATGGCTTCCTCCGTCTGTAATGCCGCGTAAATCATCAGTAAAGAAAGCTAAGTTATTTTCTCTTATGTGATTTTTACCGCCGTATCATTATGGGAGGGATTTTGCCTTTTAATAGCATATCTCTATATTTTTCGGTTACTTAAATGCCGCAATTATGCAAGAATTTATTCCAGTTTGGGAGCTATTATCGCCCCTTAAAGGAATCAAAAGCTGTACAAATAAGGGTACCACATGAACCAACAGGAAGGTGCAAAAGTGTACAATGCCTTTATAAAAAAACAAACCGTGTCCAAATAAATAGTGCAGTGTTTCAAAACTTCCATAAATAAATAATACATAAAATGTAAAAAAGTGAATGGTAAAATAATTCAATAAATCCCATTAAAACAAGGTTTAAATCTGCTGGCAGGAATGATCATTTAAAAAAAAAAAATCTGGTGCCTTTTTCCTTTAACTAGCAGCTCCCCTTCTAATCCCTCACAGACACTGCAGCAGAGGAATCGCCCTATTTGCAGACACAGCTCACCTTCTGCACATCTGGTTGCCTTCTGTCCCATGGCTACATGCAGGCTCCATCACCAGAGTGAGACTTGGGTCCCTAACGGCCAGGGCGCTCACGCTGGGGCTCTCTGCCCCAAGCCTTAATCCCTGCTGCGAGCACTGGTCACTCCAGCTCCTTTGCAAAGCTCAGCTGGAACAATCGCTTTCAACTGCCCCCCGCTGAGTGTCGGCCTCACACTTCTTCTCAGGGCTCTTCTCCCAGCTGTCCTCCCCCCCTCCCTCCCTCTCTCACTCACTCACTCACTCGCTCGCTCTTTCTTCATTCCTCACACTTGCGCTTCTCTCTTATAAAATTGGGATGTGGCACAGCTATGATGATTAGCAGCTCCCAGTATCAATTGCAGCCACGGGTGATTCCGCACCTGTGCACTTAACTGCAGGATGGCCCACGTGGGAACCGCTCTCACAAACTACCACGTCCTTGTACTTAAAACTGCGAGTGCATTGATTATTAATTTAAAATGACAATCAGCCACAGACCTCACTTTACCACAAGGGGTTACATGTATATTGCTCTAAGCTAATTATAAATAGGAAACGGTGTTTGAAAAGGTATTTGTACTAAGGATCCTGGAGCTGTCAGACATCAGTGCTAACTGCTGCTCATTGTGGGACTTCCTGAAGATGTATCTACCTGCAGTGCGACAACACCATACATCACTGCAGGTCAACCCCAGCAGTTTCAGGACAGAAGTGACATCTACACATGTCTAGAGGTTGGCAATATGTTTATACATCATTACAACTCAAATTGATTGTCATAGCTGTGCCACACTAACCATACCAAACCCTAGCCTTAACAAAACTAACCCCTGACATTAACTAACCTTAACCACTAATTGTACACACTAACCATTCTAACTCCTAATCTTAACTTCCTTCCTATAACTGCTGGTCTCGAACTTCTGGCGTATAGTGCTTTGGCTCTGTAGTTGGATTTTATCGACTTCCTGGGAAGGTTTGGACCAATCGATGGCCAAAGACAGGATTCTAAGTGAACCAGCACCAGTTGACCTTCTCTAAATTCATACATTAGATAACATTTTTGTGCTTTAAGAACCTGTAGTCAAATTTAAAAGAATCTAGATCTCTGTGCGTGTTCCTATCTACAGCACATATTTCATGCTGTTTCATCTCCCTCTGTTTTTAATATGTGTTGCACTCTTTTAACTGTATTGATTAGTACAGGAAAAGAAATAATTCAGGGCTCTAATTTGTTAGAAGAGCTGAAGACACAATCTAACTAGTTTTTAATCATTCTGTTAGAGATTAGAAGAACTGTTTCATCAGACCTCGGCAGAAGAATTTAATCATTGTCTCTGGTGTTCTAAAGAGAGTGAATATTGCGAGAATCGGTTTAATCTTGGGGAAGCGTGGCAGCTCCAGCTTTATTTCTCATTAAGCTCTCTTAGGTAGATAGGAGCTCCGGCTGCCAGGGTTTACCTTGCTGTTCATAAAGGGACACATCTAATACGAGCTCCTGCATTTGAAGCAAGTGATGCTGCCAGGCGAATATGGGGTAAAAAGAGTAAAATGAAAGCGCTTCCAAGGAGTTGAGCAAAATGCCCAAATGAATATATTGGCATCACAACGAAATCTGGCAAAGGAACTGGCAATCTGTCCACATTAATTAAAAGGGGAAAAATGAAGACGCCTGGTAATTTTTGCTTTACTACAGATATGAACATCGGACTACTAAGTTGCCTGTTTTATTTCGCCACAAATGTGTGTCTGACCTCGCAGCAAGTCCTCCGAATCGGTAAGTCTAATCTTCTTTACTAAAGTAGTCCAAATCAGAGTGCGTGCGTGTCTTAAAATCGCACAACTATGACTCAATTTCCTGAGAACAATGTTTTTCAAAAAGTAGTATTTCTTTGTATATTATAGATGCATTTCAGCAACTTACAATGTAAGTGTTAAATGTTTGAAAACTGATTTATTTCAGAATAAAATAGGGAAAAGATGATTTTAGGAGCACAGGGGACATAAAAAAGGTTGGGGGGACATAAAAAAAGGTATTAAAGGTGTACCATGGGGACAGGCTGGGCCAACGATAACGGAAAATGGAACTTGAAACAGGACTGTTTAAGGAGGCTTCAGACGTGAGTAAAAGAGGTGCCTCTTTCAGGAGACCAATGAGTTATACTTGATAGGGTCTCCTGAGTCCTCTTGAAGAGGAAAACAAGTGCCAAGGATCTGGGGTGCTGGGCAGTCTTGTATGGGTGTCAGAGGTTACAAGTGTCATTAAGACATCAACTCAGAGTCTGACAGGTCCGCAATTCAGGGTTGTATGGGGCTGGAATCTACGCTGACCACTTTGGGAGCAAAGTGTGAAACATCCAGGAACTGCACACTGGTCCATCACAATCCCCACACATGACCTTGGGGATATGGAAGGAAAACTCATGCAAACGTGAGGAAGCTGAGCAACTCCATGCAGGAAACAACCAGGTGCAGGATTTTAACCTCTGTGTCACCCCAGATGTCAATGTTTACCTCATATTATACCTTTCATAGTCTCGTGCCAAGCAACCTACATTTAAGAAACAACTGCACAAAAATAACAGTAGGGAATGGTAACATTAACAATGAAGTAGAGTGTTTATGGAAAGCAGCGGCATACAAGGGTCCCAGAAGATAAGAAATTAGAGGCTCACACTGCATCCCAGATTTAAATGCCAGAGCAGCTCCACTTACAGAGAATGGCTGACATAAAGGTGAGTAAGCAACACTTGGAATATTTCAGACTGTTAGTCCTGTGAGCTGATCTGGTATTATTGAACATGTTAATAAGGCAAATCAGTGAAATAGGTTGTTATTGTGAAGAAGTTGGATTTTGGGGTTTCTCAAAACAATAGCCAGCTAATGTAGAAGAGACACCTGCAAAGATTATAGAATCCAGTTCTTCCTCTTATGCTGTAAAATAAAGAAGGAACTGTATAATTACAGTAGAAAACAATTGTTTTTTTGTGTGTGTATGGAAAAGAAAAAGCAATTGAATTTTACATTTTGGTAGTGTCTATTAGTCAAATCTCTGATTGTTTACAGGTGAAGAGTCTAAAGCTAGATCCATGATACAAGATTAATCCATTCATCTGAAGTTTTTCAATTAAAATGGTTACATTTTTAGTGCATGATGAAGAGCTTTGCTATTAAGCAGCTGACTTCAAGAAGAGTGCAATTTGAAACAAATTTACTTTGCTTTTTATAATTAGCATTTTCAGTATTGGTATATGTTTTCCACCTGTACACAAATATCAAACGTTGTCACTTGGTGGAGATCATATTTTTGGTGCTGCTCCTGTCTCATTAATCTCTTCATTTCACTCAGTGCTTTCCATGTAAAATGTAAGCTGCTCCATATGGCTGAATTTTCAATTAACATTTATTTGGATTAAGAGGAAATTGCAATGATTTAGATTACATAGTCTTTACTTCTTTACTTAGCCGTAAATCTTTTTCCAAATCAGTATAAACAACTGCCTATAATCTCCTTTAAAGAGAAATGTTTGATTTAACTGTTTTCCAAATAGAACACTAATAATCCAAGCATTTTTATGTTTTAGTCTGTCCTGAATTGTAGGTATTAAATGATTCTTTATTAAGTTTTTTGTAAAATTCATGTTTGCAAGATTTGCATTTTAGAGTAAAATTAGAATGTTTTTGCATGCCTTTTGATTTGGTGTAAAGAGGAAATCATAATCCATCTGTTTTCTAAACCTGATTTGTTTGGGTCAAAAACTGGGAATTTCACAGCTTTATTTAGGTAAAAATAAATTTACTACATTATATGCTAAACTGCTTTAAGTTACCAGTCACTTGACGTGCACTGCACCTGAGCCTTTTTCCTCACTTTGCAAACGTTGAACTCATATAGCGGCTCTTGTTGTTGTTTTTTTTTTTGACTGATTATGTGGGTCACCAAGCCACCAGGTCTTTGCTGAAAAACAGAACTCTCAGGTTTGGCATCTGGAGTGTTTCAAGTGTCCACTTTCTGGATGAAGTCCTCTTTAATTGTCTTATAAGTAGATTGTTTCTTATCTGGCCTTCCATGTTAGACAGATTTGCTATGGATCATCATATTAGGAGCTCATATCTCCAGATATCATAGTCCATTTAGGCACATGTAGGCAGCAGCGAGGAATGATTGGTATGCAGTGCATCCGTGCTGTGTCACATATAAATAGCCGGCAGTTCTTACGAAATATTCTTTTTAAAACAGCATATCTTTGATTTCTTCTTCTTCTCATCATTATTATTATTATTATTATTATTATTATGTTTTATTGCTCAATTTTCCTTTTATGTACATTTTTGCTTTTTGTTTTTATTTTTGTGCTGTATTAATCTGAAAGAAAGTAGGGCTGGAAACTGGGAAAGTTGTTTATTTCCAGAGATTTCTAGAAAAAACGGAGCAAAGCTTATAGTTAAAGACTGATTAATTTATGGGACAAAAACACTGTTATCCAACAGTGTTAAAAAAAGTGTTACTGCACCCTAGCATTTGGCACCCGACAATCGCTGAACCCTAGACATGTTGGAGCACCACAACTGCTAATCAATTCAACCCTGGGACTTTTGAGTTATTGTCCTTTATACCCTTCCACACTCTAAAGTACTTTGAATGCTACAACAGTACCTTGAGAATATAAATAGTGGAGCACAGACAGCACCTCAGATAACAGAGAGACAGAGAAAGATTGTGAGCAGTCTAATGGCTGCAGCAACATTCACCCTGCCGAGTACCCCAAAATGTCTTCAGGCAGAGCCTCATGTGGAGTATTCTGAATCATTCTTTGATACAAGCCAAGTATAAAATTTTTATTTGTGCTTTGACTGTTCTTTATTGTTGTTGTTGTGAATATTTTGTCATCATTTTGTCTTTAAGGCAGTACTGTAAACACAATGACCTTCACACAATGCATTCTTAGCCCTGAACCTGATCCTTTCGTGGAGTTAATGCTCACTGAAGGATACAGCAAATAGCCATCTCATGATGCCAATGTAAAATGATATTGAATCAAATTATTTCAATATGGATATTGGGCTCCACCATCAATGAGCAGCTAGCAGAGTATCCAATGTGGATTTTCAATTTAATTTTTTTAAATACAAATATACACTGTATATTAAAACATTAGAAAAAATGTCCCAAGAATAAAGATCACTAATCCAATTCTCTTAATTTCTCCAACATCAAGTCAATTTTTAAAGGTCCCTAAAGTACTATACACTAGTTCTTATTACCAAACTAGTTGGTAATGTATTCCTTGTGTCTATGGTTCTCTATGTGAAGAAAAACTTTCTAATGTTTGTGTGAAATTTACTCTTAATAAGTTTTCCTGAACGAAATTTTACAGTGATAGCAGCTAACCGTTGTTCAAATTCAGTTCATAATTTCCAGCAATTCCATAATGCCACCTGTTATTCTGAAATTGCTTAAAATGAAAAGGTTTAACTCCTTTAATCTCTCCTCATAGATCTTAGTCAACTCTTAGAATTAGCCTAGTCACTTTCCTCTGTACTTTTTGTAGCACTGCTACATCTTTTTTGTAATATGGAAACCAAAACTGCACATAATACTTCAGTTGAGGCTTTACTAGTTTGTTATATAACTTAAGTATAACTTCATTGGACTTGTACTTGACAAACATCACACTACATAATCTAACATTCTGTTAGTCTTCTTAATGAATTCTTCACACTGTCTAGACGTAGACAGTGATGCGTCCAATAGGACTCTTAAGGTGTAGTTTCATGTTTCATCTTCCATTGCATATTCTGATCTAACATTTTTGTTTCATACTTGCAATACCTTATGTTTACTTACATTAAATTTCATCTGGCCATGTCTGAAAGCTGTCTAAGTCAGTCTATAATGATTCAAAGGATTCTAGATAATCTGGCAATCCAACAACCTTGGCATCATCTGCAAACTTAACTAATTAGTTATTTAAAGATCATTTATAATCATTTATATATTAATATATAAAATATATAAAAAATAACAGTGGCCCCAGCTGCAAACACATGAGGGACACCATTTTTAATATTGCCTAACTTTGCTTCCTGTTTTTCAGAAAGTTTTACACCCATCTTCATACTACACCATGAACTTTAACTTAGTCTGACGCCCAACCTCTCATGTGGGACCTTATCAAATGCCATTTGAAAATCATGATAAATAGTATCATATGTTCCACTCAGATTGAATCATTTTGTTTCACCATAGAATTCCAGCATATTAATAAAACATGACCTTTCCAGTCTGAAATCACATTGACTATTTACTAACATTCCTTCTTTCCATGTGCTGCTCAGTATTTTCCTTAATAATTAACCCATGATGCACATTAAGCTTACTGGCCTATGGCTGCTTGGATCTGCTCAATCACCCTTTTTATATAACAACATAATATTTGCCATTTGCAGTCATTAGGAATTTTACCAGTGCACAGTGACTTTTGAAAAATATGCTTCAACGGTTTATATACTGTATGTACTCATTATCTTCCTTAAGCACTCAAGAACAACTGTTATCTGATCCAGATGATTTGTTATTTGTTTGATTTAATTTAAGCAGTACTTCTCCCTCTGTAATTTCCAAATCACTCACTCCCTGATACTGATGGGAGGTCATTGTCTTCCTCACATGTAAAAATATCAGGAAAAAAGCAAGTTTAGAGCATTTTCTATTTCAACCATAACACTTTCCAGTTGGTGGGTCAGTTAGTGGTCAAGCCACTGCCCTGTCCTTCAAGTTTTCAGCTGGTGCCCTCTTTCTTATACCAGCACCAGCAGGAGGATATTTTAGTCATTTCACAAAGCTTTCTGACAGCTGATTTCCTCTCCATGCCCTCTCTATGTCCAGGTGACAACAGAAGAAAGTAAAATAAAAAATCCAATCAGCAGCATCACTAAAGGAAATAAACCTCTGGGATTTCCATGGTCAGTTGTAAGAGACAAACTGAAAAGACAAAGTTACACACAGTCACATTCCCAGAGTCTTGGGCAAACACGTCACTCATCCCTTCCTGGGCATTCTAAAGTAAAGTTTTTGATGAGCCATCTAATCTGATGACAAAATCTTTCCATCTTTGGAAATCAAGCCTCCCAGTATTTCAGGTGTCTTTTCATGTGTAGGAAAACAGCTTGGCAGTAGAGTAGAGACTTAGTAACAGTTCATAATTATTGTAATGACTTATTTTTATACATATGACTATCAACCAGAAAAGCAATATTGTATGTGCAGCTGATCAGCAGCTCTATTCAGGCTATGCTAGAGTAAAGTCTAAACCACTGCAGTATTCAATCCTTTGCAGACATTAATTTCTCTATATTCTCCATATTTAGAAACATTCTTATTTTTCAATATTTTTATGCTGGAAAAACATGCTTTACTTAGTCTTGTAACATGTATTTTAAAAAACATAAAAACATTAACACAATTACTTAATAACACAATCAAAGAAATATCATTTAGACTAAAGAAAAGTATAGCTGGGTATCATCTATATATGATTGTGTAGGACTGTGATTTTTTTTGCAATTTCTCTAAATGAAAGGCCTATAATTCTAAGGGTAATAATGCTCAGTCTCATTTCAGTTGTTAATTACCATTTTCTTGCCATTACTACTGTTATATGATACATCATTTTTACTTGGACACATCTTCAGTGATAGAACCTAGAGTGTTTAAGGTCTTTCAAACTATCATACACAATCTTCCAGGTGATCCAACTGAGGTTGATCAGACCTCAGCCTCTGTCCAAGTGGCTTACTACAGAACCATGGCTCTCCTCTCTCAGCCAGAGACATTGGGAAGCTTTCTCAGCAGCCTCCATGTTATCCCTGATGGGGAGTGTTATCCACTCTGGTGGACATGCCGACACTTCTGTTGGTGCCTATCACTTCCTGATCTCTCCTGCCATTGACCTGAGCACTTTATTGCACATCATATCAGCCGTTCCCGAGACCTTTAGGGTAGCAGCTTAAGATATGTTCCAATGCTCCTTTCCCTGGACACAGGTGTCAGACTGGTGAATCTGTCTTACCCCATAAGGAAAGGTTAGGTAGGCTTGGTAGGACATCATAGACTCCTTAAATCAGGAAGTTAATCTGATGTGGATCTCCCTTCCAGATGTCCTCCCAGGTGATCTTCCACTCCAAATACCGCTCCCACCTCATCCGTGCTCCTTGCTGCTTCATGGCCACTGTTCTGTGGTTTCTTTACTCCTCGATGGCTGCTCGAAGTTCCCCCAGCACAAACTCCCTTCTTTTTTTTTCCTTTGGCAGTGTCATACCTTTTTGTCACAACGCTCTCAAGTCCAGCTCTACCCTGGGCTACTCTTCCTACTAGAACTTTGTGCTGAAGATGCGTCTCTGCTTGTCTCACAGCTTCGGCTGCCTTCCACTTCCCCCATGACCTCCACTAGCCAGCTTTGGGTCACCTGACTCAGTATATTGCAGATGCTCTCTCACTCTAGTGACCATGAACCCTTCCTTCACTGAGGTAAATGTTATTGTTAGCTTGTTGCTGTTACCATACAATGCAAAGCTATTCAAGATGCATGCAAACCTAATTATCTCCTAAAGTGGCTGCTGACCAATTATTAAAAACTTCAAACTTTCTACAGTGTAATATTGTCCAAGTAGTATTTCAGATGATGTAGCAACACAGTCTGTTTGAATGCTACTTTAAGACAGACAGAAGGTTTTTAAGTAATTAACAGAGGTTGGGATACCTGGGCAAATTGTTTCCTTCAAAGTGTAAGGTTTAATTTACTTTAATTGCTGCAGAACATCTGGACGTTGTAACCTATTAGTTGCTCCCCGATGAAGGCCCATTTGTAATATTCTGTTATTTCCTTTGTTTAGTTCTTGCTAACCTAACCATTAAATTTAAACTGTCAGTTTACTGTTTACCTTTTCACCATTTTAAGTTATTCATTGTATTTCAACTGATTACATTTGAAATAAAACTAGAAAAACTGAGGTGTTCTAATCTTTTGACTGGAAGTGTAAGATTCTTGTTTCATTCCCCTCCATTATCTCATTTTGCTCTTTACCTATCAAATTATAGCATAAATTGCCTGTTGTTGCAGGTATGAAAATGTATAATTCCATACAGTAGCCATCTACTTAGCTGTATTCTTGAGTGACACCAAGGGCTTACTAAATACTGGAAAAAGCAATACTCTTAGTTTGGTTGCCTGAATTTAGCAGGGATATAAAAGTAAAAGTCATTGTACTTAGTGTCAAGTTGAGAAGCTGACTCAATGTAGAGTCATTCTTCACAACCGTACTGCTGTCACGATCTGGAAATGCATTGGCAGACAGCTGTGTGAAGTAAATGACCAATAGTTCCTTGTTGTCATAGATTTTTATGAAGATTCCAAGAGAAAACTAAAAGTTTGTTGTTATTGTGTGGGAAAAGTACAAGGAAATTGGGGGAATTAAAGGACACATTTAAAAAAAGTTTAATGAGGAGTATAATTATCAAGAGAAGCTAACTTAATCAAATGTTAAAACCAGTGTGCATATTAGAATGAAAGTAAAAAAAAAAAAGCAATGTCACAACAGTCACAAAAGACTGACAAAAATGACTGACTGTCAGAATATTGGACTTTTGGACAATTTGATTGATGAGACAGATTAAGGGTTGGGGAGCCTTCCCGTATACTGGTTGTTGGTTCCACTGCTCAGCAACGAGGTCAAGGTTACAACAAAAAATTCGACACATTTGACAAAATCTAGGGGGTCAGGAGGCTTTTTATAGAGGAACAAATCAAATTAACAGAAGCGACGAAGAGGGATGGAGCTGCAGATGACATCAAGAATGGAGGGATGGAACTGAAGTCATCATGGCGGGAACAGAAGTGAGGTGATTCCCTGGGCTGGAATGGAGTGTTTTTGGGGGTGAGAAAATGTGTTGGAGATCGGTATACTCTTTGAGGTATGGACTTTTCATTCAGGCATCCTTCTGTAGGTGAAAAGGAGAGAAAAGCATTAATACCATGATCTGGATACCAATTTCTTGTAGTTTCACACACGATAGAACCCGCTAAACTGTCCCCTAATCGCATGTCTGTGGACACCCCTGCTGCATATGTTCTAGAGGAGCAACCATGGGCAGCTCAATACCTCCCCCGGGGCGCTTGGTGGCAGCCTCCCTGGCTGACGGTGATTCCCCAACCTCCCCCAGGGCTCCACATGGATTCAACAGCCTGGCTGGACGAGTCTTCAGTCCCACCCGGGAGTGTAATTGGGACCAGGTGGTCAAGCATGTGTGTACATATACAGTATATCTTCGGGTGATAGATTTGGTTGAGGTATATATACATATTCGGTGTTGGAATAGTTTTTCTTTTTGTATATCCACACATTTAAATTTTTCTTATACATATTTTTCCTCTATTTTTTAAACTTTTGAGGAGGTACCTGTGCCAGGGATAAAGAAGGAAGACTGCCTCTATTTTTGGTGTTTGTGTGTAGTTTTTGTATAGAGAAATAAGACACTGCACTACACTTTATATAAATACACTATTTTTTTTTATTTGCTTTTTAACTAAGTGAAACAAAGCCCGCCTGATACTGCTGTGTTTTTGTTGTAAAAAAGCTGCACCTTTCACCCTTCAGTTTTGGTCTGTGTATCATCTTCTCTTCTGATCCCATTTGGCTCATGAACTATCAAATATCCAGAGTGTATAGGTTAGGACCACTTTGCCCACTACGCAGGATATCATAATTGCTATTGAGTTTAAACTCAAGTTCTTAAGGCTCTTGAACTTGGCTAGCAAAACAGAAACATAAATTAAGAATCTCAGAAGGGAGAAAAACATAAAAAAAACTGCTTAAGAATGTTTATATATATATTTTTTATATTTGTACAGTTTATATTTGTGCTATTTTTAAGGTAATATATGCATATATAGCATAAATACTGTTGCTATCATCACTAAAATTTATCTACTTTTTTACAGGAGGAATTTTTGAAACCATGGAAAATGAACCAATAAGCATTGAAGAGTTAGCCTTCAAATTTGCTATTACAAATATAAATAGAAATAGGACATTAATGCCAAACACAACATTAACATATGACATTCAGAGAATTAACCTCTTTGATGGTTTTGAAGCTTCAAGAAGAGGTAAGTTATATTTAATGAACTAATTATGAATTAATTTTTAACTGTGAGCTATTTATTTGAATTAATAGCCTTAACTCATGAATAAGTACAACACTTGGTTGGTGCATATATCAGAAACCCAAATATTTTAGTTTCTTATTAGCATATGATAAATCAGGGGTCCTGGAGGGTGGCAGTGGCTGCAGGTTTTTGCACCAACCCAATTGCTTAATAAGAAGCACTTATTGCTCAAGTAACACTTCTGCTTCACTTTAGTTGTCTCGCTTGTTAAGATTTTGAACTCTTATTGCTTATTTTAGTCTTAAACAGCTGTATTCTTTAATTGCTCCTAATTAGCAATAACATGCAAATGACAAAAGAGACCAGCAGAGTTAAAACACTGACAAGCCATGAAATTAAATTATTGGCAAGAATTGCTTTCTAATTAAGCAACTGGGTTTGAACAAAAATCTGCAGCTACTGTGGCCCTCCAGGACTGTGATTGAGGACCCCTGTGATAAATGGACCATTACTTCATGGCAGTGTATAACTGGGGGGGTCTTGGGAGAAAAGCATGGCCCCACTGTCCATTGTTTTATTATGATATAGTAAATATGGCACCCATCTCTTGACTCTCTGTCTCTCCTTTATTGTTCTGTTCCCTATGTTTTGTCCTGTTTGACATATTTTTGTTATTATAATATGTGTAGATAGTCTGAATACTTTTATGCACAGGGATATAATCATTTAGTGATGAATTTAGTTAAGCTCAGAAGGTTAATTCATGGACATTTTTTTGTTGTCTTGGCATGCTTATCTGGGACTGATGACCACCTTGTGGAGATCAAATGTTATAGCAGCTGCTTTATGACTGGCTGGGGTGGGGTGGTGGTGGTAGGTTAGGTGCTCAGGAATATATGATGTAGAAACCTATCCCATGTCTCTGGAAACTCCTGATGTGAATATGAGAAAACACTCAACACAATTAGCCACAGTAATAACAAGGTCGAATTAAAAACTGGTGAGGCAGATGGCACAAAGCTTCTTGACTGGGTTGCCTACTTACAATAAAGTTTACTTATAGCCATGTGTTTCTTTTGTTTCTCTGTCTGTCTCTCTCTCTCTCTTTTTGTCCCCCTCCTTTTCAGGTCACAGTTGTTGAAGGATATTGTGTTGTTATAGTCAGGTAGTCATGGTTGTTGTTTAATGTTGGTAAATGGAACAAACAAATTTTGACAGAATTATGCTTGGTGTTGTATCCAGCAGAGAGCAATTGCATGGGCTTGTGAAATAAATTTTGCACATTACATTTGGCACAAATAACCTTCTTGCCACAGGTGTATTCTTTAATCTCTGGTCAGTAAACCTGTAAGTCTTCTTTATATACCTCAATCTTTTGTTTGCTCATTTGATTGAAAATTCTCCTGTGGTTTTCACAGCTGAGCAAGAATTGAAAAGTTTGCAACAGAAATCCAAACAAGTTAGAAAATGTATGTAGATGTGTTCATCAACTAAGTTAACTGATATAAAAGTTGGAAATAAAAATATGAAATGTTCCTTTACTGAAGACTCGGTTATCATATTTATGTTTATTAAATATTTTTGCAACAATAAATCATATTAAAAAATAACAGCAATATTTATACTAGACTACTGTATATTAAATATGTGCCTTTTAACAATACTTTACACTGGAGTTAAAAACGGAGCCCTAGTAGGCTTGTTGTGACTCAATAGCTTACACAGCAGATTCCAAATCAAATAATGTGAAAATGGCATCAATTTCTATGAATTAGTGGTGGAATGTCGGTGGCTGTTCAGTTTTCTTAAACATAGCATTTTTGAGAGTTGTAGCGCATGGCCGGGGCTCTTGCCCTGCTGGGATGCCTCCATGCTGGGATGAGCGAGGGAGCAAGTGTGGCCAGAGCATTACCTCTCCCGGGATGCTAGATGGCAACCTCTATGGGTTGCAGCAGTGCCTCAGACTCCCAAAGGGTTGCATGAGAGTTGGAGAACGGGCAGTTCTTCCGCCACACCCAGAAGTGCTGCCGGAAATGAGTAATCAAGTACCTGGAGGACTTCCGGGTGCATTATAAAAGAAGCCAGCAGCCACTACTCAGGGAGCTAGAGTCGGAAGGAGGAGCAATCAAGCTTAACCCAAGGGGTGAAGGAGGAGAAGGAAAAGAGTAAAGGAAGGGATTTGTTGTTTGTGCTGTGCTTGTGCCAGGTCTGTGTTATACTTGTGGGGAACGGGGAAGGCATTTCCCACAAGGGAAAAAGAAAATAAATCAAAGGTGTGCATTGAACTTGTGTCCCACGCGTGTCTGTGTCGGGTTTGGCTGGCGGTGCCAGCCTGGTGGACCACAGAGTATACCCAAAGGTGTAATATCCAATAGTTAGCTATTGAAGAATTATTAATTATAAAATGACGAATACTGTTATCTAATGAAAAGAGAAAAGCTACTGATATAAGCTCTCAATCTAGCTATTTATATTGTTGAAAACTTGTCTTGTATCATGCTAATTTAAGTTTGAAATGAAAATGTCTTGACTTGGTTATGGTGATGATCTTTTCACTCTACTTCTCTTCTGTTTCCTTGTCTCTGTGCTGCATGCTCTCAAAAGACCTTTCTTTACTTAGATTTAATAATGACTACATGAAAATAATCTTAATGTCACTGTTATGTTTGCATTACATCAGTGTTTTCTTTCCCAATTTGATGTCTCTTCTGATCCTAATTATCTCAAGCTAACAAATTGCAAAAATATGCCTTGCAATCTGTTTTTTAGGATTTTAAAAGAATGATCTGAAAGATGAGATTCAAATCAATTAAGATACAGATTTATATCCATACATAGCATTCATTTAAGAGATGCAAATATGCCAACAGAACAGTTTGATTTATAGTTCAGCAGTGATTAGTTCAATATGATATGTCAGAATTTATAATCTTTTTTAGTTTATGGAGGCTTTGTTTGAAGAAAAAAAACAATTTGGTAGACCAGTGTCCTTATTGCTTTCTGTTTAATCAGTCCTACTGTAAGTGCCACATGGTTCGGTTTTGAATGGTTTTAAGTACAGTGGAACCTCGGTATGCGAGTAACTTGGTTTACAAGTGTTTTGCAAGTCTCTCTCTCTCTTCTTATCTCGCTCGCGTGTGCCTTCCTCTCTCTTCTCTTGTGGGCAATCGTCTCCTATTCTCTGTCTGAGTCTGCTTGCCTCGCTCATATAGTCAACACCCGTACAAGTATATACTGTTTACTACAGCATTGTAACTGTGTGTGTGTGTGTGTGCATGTGTGTATGTGCGCGCGTGCTGTGAAGTGCGAGTCCCCGTCTTGCTCCCCAAAACACGAAGCTGAGTCTCAGTCCTTTAACAACACCAGCTTTATTCAGCTTGAAGCAGCAACAGCACGGTTATTTATTGTAGCGGGATCTTTATAATGTTCCTTGTATCACCAATCAACGGCAGGTGCTTATAGCATGTCTGTGATCTTTTTGGATACGCTTATATGCCGAACTGCTACAGTGCTGGGAGACTGCGATTGCTTTGGGACACTCTTTCGGGTGTCGTCCCGTTGGGTGGAATCCCACAAGAGTTTAGAAACTCACTCACACCAGCCATGATTCTTTTTAAAGGTAAAGTGCAGGTTAATTTGTTTTATGTATTTTTACTTTATATTTTGCATTAATCATTTTTATATAAATAGTTTTGGGTTGTAGAACAAATCATCCGAGTTTCCATTATTTCTTATGGGGAAATTCACTTTGATATACGAGTGCTTTGGACTGCGAGCACGTTTCCAGAATGAATTGTGCTCGCAAACTGAGGTTCCACTGTATCTGCAAAGTTCTAATTCAGATACCTGTATATATATTTCTAATTTATAGCTCAGAATTGTGAGTCACTGTGAGTTTTGGTGGCCGATTGAAAAGTCTGAGTGCTACAATATATGCTGACAAGAATCCAAGGATCTCCAGTAAATTAAGTTTCAGTGATCATTGATAGCTGGTCAGTTCCTCATTATGTGTTTGCAATTATGGCATACATTGAATCTAAATCATGGTCTTGTTTGTTGTGGGTGATTGACGTCTGAAGAAGATCTCCATTAGCGGCGGCGTTCATTTTTCTCTTATTTCAGAAACACACTATGTACCAACAGAATAACTTGTTGACTACTCAAATTTCAAATTTGAAAAGAATACCTGTAAAAATGACATTTTTTACACCAGTTTTTATGTGGGCATGCCCAGGGGCTTTTAGAGGGACCATTATCCACATTTTGGAACATATGGAAAAGTGTAATAACTTTTGAATGCTTCAACCCACATATATCAATGAGGGCTCTACTGAAAGCTTACACCTAAAGGAATCTATATCTACACACAGTGTCACTCTATTAGTTATGGAAATTCATGTTCCATAATAAAAACAATAAAAATACACATTTCTATGTAAAATAGTCAATACAAGTTATGGGCCAAAAATATATTTATATTTTTTATTTTTACTTTTTTTATAAAATGCACACAAACTATATATATTTCTTTTACAAACTGTTACAACACAGCTCAGCGTTTTTCCATGTGCCACTTGATGGCAGCAATCACTAGCAAGCAGAAAGCACAAGGGCGTGCACGTCGCTCTCTGCCATTAGACGTCTCCTTTGCCGGTTGAATACTTTCGCAACACGTACATGCATCTATTATTTAATCGAGCGTTTATTTACGTTTAAACTTCTACTTTTATTCATATTTAAAATGCGAAAAAACTTGGCGAAATCACAATAAACAACCACGCACCAACTCTGCAGACTGGCACAAATGCCACCTTCACGCAGCTCCGATCTTTTTTTTACAAGTTAGTATGGCAAGTTACATATCAAAATGCTCGGCTGCTCATTGGCTGTAAGTTTTGAGTGTCAGTCACAGTGTCCAATCAAACTGGTAGATTCTACCAGAGTTTGAAGCTTACGTCATCCTCCAAGCTTTCTGTGACACTGGTTGGCTATACGAGGGGCCAGTCAACCCCAGACCCGTCGTAATTGGCCAACTTAGGTGTCTTTCGGAAGCTAACACTTCCGTGTTTCATGCATGGTTATCGCCGACAGAAACAAATTACGTCTAATATGAGCAATATAAATGAAAAAATATATCCTGAGGTATCCTGAATTTACCCAACTCAAGTAGGTTCTATTACAGTATATGCAAACATATATAAATATGAGCGGTGAAAAAAAGAGGTTCAGAAAGAAATGGAAAAGAAACCCAATGATACACCCAAGCCCAGTCAAGTTCAACCTCAAGGTATGGCCTTACAGAGACAGACCCGGAGCAGATCTCATGGAACCCCGGGCCACTTCATTGTCTCCAGTTGAGAGTGAAAGTGGGAGCAAGTGATATAGGTCACGACAGCTTGTCAATTCCAGTTTCAAGTGAGCTTCTTCTTATAATTATAACCAACGTATTACCAACATAACAATAGGCTTCATGGCGATAACTTATGGGAAAATTGGAAATTAAGGTCAGAGATGTCTCACTTAAGACTACAAAATTACATCAAAAATTCAGAATCAATGTCTCCATGACCAGACAGTGAGCTTTGTGAACTGGAATGTTAAAGGCCTGAATTATGAATTAAAGAGAAAGAAAGAATTCTTTATCTCACCTAACAGGTCTAAACGCTAAAATAGTATTTTTACAGGAGACCCACTTATTAAAAAAGGATCAGTTATGGCTGCAAAAAAACTAGATTGGCCAAATGTTCCATTCCAGCTTTACAAAGAGGTGTGGGAATTCTTATACATAGAACAGTCTCATTTGTACTATCAGATGTAGTATCTGATCCTGAAGGGAGATATGTGATTGTCATGGGTAATTTATTTAACTGTGAAGTGATTCTGATAAATGTTTATGCACCCAATGTGGATTATAGGGACTTCATCCAAAATTTGTTTGCAGCCATTCCATAAAATTATAATGGCTGGGGACTTTAATTGTGGTTTAAATCCAGACCTAGATAGGTTTCCTCTCACAGGGGTGATAATATCCAACACTGCAAAGACACTTACACTGTTTGTAACTGACCACAACTTATCAGACCCCCTGGAGATTGATAAACCCAAACTCAACAGCATATTTCTTCTACTCACCAGTGCATCACTGCTACTCAAGAATTGTTTCTTTGTAGATAACAATTTCTTGCCTATGATTAAATCTTGCAAGTACAACACTATTGTTATTTCCGACCATGTACCCTTTGATCTTTGGAGCTAAAATCATACTCATCTCATACTCATGGCATCTTAACCCACTTTCATTAGCAGCCAAGAACTGTACAGAATGTATAACCAAACAAATCAGGTTTTTTTTTTCTAGAGACAAATACATCCTCAGAGGTCTCTGCAGGAATACTCTGGGAAATCCTGAAGGCCTTCTGAAGAGGACAGATTTTCTCATATCTTCCCCACAGAAATAAATTGGAAACCAAGAAGGTCTAGAACATGCCAGGTGTCCAAGTGAGGCTCTTCAAAGGAAAATGGAGGCTCTGTATTCAGAACTCAACCTCTTAAAGAAATTGAACAACTCATTTTTAAATTTTGACATCATTACTATGAACATGGAGAAAAAGCTAATAAGATCTTAGCTCAACAAATCCACAAGCAAGAAGTTCGCAATGCAATCCCAGCAATCAGCAACACAAAGACAAAATCATTGACCATAAAAATATGATGTACACATTTAGAGACTTCTACAAGTCCTTATACTCTACTGAGTTTAAACAAAACAAGATACAAGCTAATGCATTTCTGGATGCATTACAGATACCACAAATAGATACTCTCAGTACAAAGGAATTGGATAAACCTTTGGCACTATCAGAATTATTAGATGCTACAAACTCCCTTCAGAGTGGGAAAGCAGCAGGCCCTGATGGCTACCCTTCCGAATTTTATAAGAAATTCTCCACTCAGCTAGTTCCCCTTTTATTAGCAACAGTTACAGAAGCTAGAGACAATAAAATTCTACCTCAAACTTTTCGCCAAGCATTAATCACTATCTTTCCTAAACAAAATAAGGACTTATTACAATGTGCATCATACAGACCAGTTTCATATCTGAATAATGATGTTAAGATACTCTCCAAAGTCATATCTAATAGGATGGAGACATTGCTGCCTTTGGTAATATCACAAAATCAAACTGGATTTATTAAAGCCATATACTTAGCTTCCAATCATTGATGCCTGTTAAATGAAATACTGTATATTCACCCGCAAGGTCAAACAAACCCAGAGATATTATTATCGTTGGATGCAGAAATAACATTTGATATGATTGAATGGAACTTCCTTTTCACTACATTGGAGAAATTTGGGTTTGGCCAGAACATTTATGCATGGATTAAACTACTGTATACCAATCAAGAAGTTTCAGTTTGCATTAACAACATTAATTCAGACTACTTTAAAGCAGAATGTTGTACCAGACAAGGATGCCCCTTGTCACCACTGCTTTTTGCAATCGCCATTGAGCCACTAGCAGTTCACTGTCGAAATGCTTATGAGATAAAGGAGATTATCAGAAAAGAACATGAACAGAAAATTCCTCTATATGCAGATGACATGGCACTGTATATATCAGATCCACAAAATACTGTGCCTGCAGTCCTAACAGCACTAACAGAATTTCAAAAGATTTCTGGTCTCAGAATTAATTGGAATAAAAGTGTGCTCTTTCCAGTGAATTCTCAAGCACACAATATTAGATTGGACACCTTCCCTTTTATCATCGTAGATCAGTTTAAATACCTAGGGGTAAACATCACAAGTAAACATAAAACTCTTTATCAACAAAATTTCACCGTCTGTATGGAAAAAATCAGGCAAGATTTGCAAAGAAGGTCAACCCTTCATCTCACTTTAGCTGGAAGAATTAACATTGTTAAGATGAATATCCTTTTGAAGCCTTCTCTTTTTATTTGAAAACATTCCAATATACATCAATAAATAATCTTTTAAGAAATTAGATTCAACCATAACCTAATTTATTTGGAATTCTAAATATCTATGTATCTAAAGAGCGACCCTACAAAGACCTAAGGCAGAAAGTGGCATGGCTCTACCTAACTTTCAATTTTATTACTGGGCAGCAAACATACAAGCTATAAAATCCTGGACATGGACACAAATAGATGAACATACACAGGCTTGGTCAGCAATAGAAATAAAAACCTGCAGTGCTTCTTTATATTCCTTGCTTTGTACCCCTATAAACGCAAGTTATCGGCAATATTCTAACAGCCCAATTGTGCTTCACTCAATCAGAATATGGAGGCAATGTAGGAAGTATCTTCAGATAGAGAAGTTTTCATCTGTGGCACCTCTGCACGAGAACCAGCTTTTTCCTTCCTCACAAACTTATACAGTTTTTAATGTCTGGGAAACATTTGGAATTAAATCACTTAGAGATCAGTACATAGACAACATCTTTGCATCCTACAAACAATTACATTCCAAGTTTAACTTTCCAGCAAAAGGGCTTTTTCCGTCTGTGCACCCAGGCTCTGGAACTCCCTACCTTTAGTGGTTAGAAAAGCCACCTCAGTCGTCTCATTTAAATCACGCCTAAAAACACACTTCTTCACATTGGCTTTTACTTCTTAACCTGTCTCATTTCCACTTGTTTCTTCCTATTTCCCTATTTTATTGGGTCCTCTGGCCTGTTTTTAGTATCTCTGTTTTAATTTCTCTCTTAATGTTTGTGTTTAATATTTTGTTTTTAGTCTTGCTTCTTTTTAATCTGTACAGCGCTTCGGTCAGTTGTAATGCTGTGTTTTAAGCGCTCAACAAATAAAAATGGTATGGTATGGTAGCAATACATTTCGTTCACTATCTTCAAATCAGAAACTTTGTTAAACAGAACCTGCTCAATTTTCCTCACCTCCCACCTCCCTCTATGCTGGCGAAAATATTGCTCAGTCTTGAGGATTCAGACAGCATTTCTGCAATATATAAAACCATTTTACAGTCCCTTCCTTTCAAAGATCCAAGAGGACAGTGGGAAAAGGATCTTTCACTCAACATCTCATTAAAGGAGTGTAAGGGAACTCCATATGTGCAAAGCATACAATATCCAACTAAAAATTATATATTGAGCACATCTGTCTTGTTTAAAATTGTCCAAAATGTTTCCATGGCAAGACCCACCCTGCGAACGCTGCAATCATGTTCCAGCCTCACTGAATGTTTTGGGCCTGCACCAAATTAACATCATTCTGGATAAAAATATTTAACTGCTTTTCAGACAGCCTTGGTGTCCCAATCCCTCCTTACCCATTTACAGCTGTGTTTGGTATACTTCCAGATGGGCTTAAAGTGGAGCAGGAAAAACAAACTGTGATTGCCTTTACTATACTATTGGCACATAGACATATCTTGCTCAACTGAAAGAATCCCAACTCACTTATTCTAAGTCAGTGGGTAACTGATGTTATATACTATTTGAAATTGGAAAAAAATTGAATTCTCACTTTTAGAGTATCTGTGCAGGACTTTTTCAAAACCTGGCAGGAACTAATTAATAACATTTTTGAATAAGCTTTTAAAGTAATGATGAAGCAGATTTTCTCCCCTTTTCTTTTTCTTCTCCATTTATCTTTATTCACTTATTAATTCATCTATTTACTTATTTTCACTAAGCTTTAAGTTTTACTCTGCAAGCCATGCTCTCTTTCTCAGGGGTGGGGGTTGATTTGTTTTTGATCTTATCTTTGTAAATATTGATCTCTGGCCGTAGCCAACGACAGACCTTACCCCAGGCTTCGAAGCCCTGGGTTCTTAGTGGCCTTTCCGGGTCAAACTGCCACTCCCTCCACTCTCTTGCCTGCTGTTCCGGGGATATGCCGTAGCGCTTGAATACTTCAGATTTTAGAGCGTCATAATCAGCAGCCTGCTCCTCGGTTAAATCATAATAAGCCCTCTGCACCGTTCCTTTCAGGTAGGGAGCCAGTTGGTATGCCCACTCTGACCTCGGCCATGCGTTCTGCTTAGCGGTGTGCTCGAAGATCAAAAAATAGGTTTCAATGTCATCTGCTTCTGTTAAAGTAGTCAGTGCAATGGTTGGTGACCGAGCGCCCTCCGTCCGTATTTTTGCTGCATTACGAGCCTCTGATTCCGCTAATTGGGTCCTGGTTTCTCCCATTTGAATTTTTAGGGTTTGTAGGTCTCCCATAATGGTGGAGAGGACTGTATTTAGGTCTTGCTCCTCTGACATTCTGGAACAAAATCCTGCCGGCTATGCTAATTGTGATCAAATAAACTTCATAAAATACAAAATAAAGATTTGGGGACCGTCCCCGTAAATTGTCGTCAGACAATAAGAAAAGAATTGATTCAGAGTCTTTGAAAAAGCACAATGAACAATGAACTGTTTTCAAAATGGCGGTTATATAGCAAGAGAAAAATATGTGACAGGAAAATGGTTGGCAAGGTGGTGATGTGGCAACAGGAACCAGAAATAACGTTTTTCTGAAGAGCCGGAAGTGAGGTGTTTTGTGGGTGCCGGAAATGACGTCATCAAAGGTGGCTAGAAGTGAGGTCATCGCGGCCATTTTGGAACCCGGAAGTTGTGGTATTAGATTTCTTCTTGTTTTCTGTTGATGAGAGAAAAGAGTTCAGGTAAGTACCACATAGCAATCCCTTATCTCGCAATGTTTTACTCACCTTTAGGCTCTTTGACTGCCTCCTAATCGCCCATGTGTGACAACCCATATTAAAAATTTTATTTTTTCACCCATATTTTACATTTTATTCACAAACTGGTTACATTACTAATAACTAGCTGTTCTACTCAGTTTGGCTTGGAAGAGTGACAAACTGTACATTATATATGTCAATTTAAAAGCAAATCTGACACTTACGGCTTACGGCCTCATCGTGGCAGAAACCCTTGCATTTTCAGTATTATATAGCATCTAGTGCTTCTGTGCCTAATTTCTTGCAAAATTTTACTGTGAAATTAAGTGTAAGATTTAGAAAAAGAAAAGTAATTTAGCAGCAAAGAATAATTCATAAAACAATAATAATAATTATCCCAGTAGTTTAGTGATAATTTTGAAATGTTATAGAGCATGTAGAATGTACAACAGTCACAACTCAATCACCCACAAATGAGGGTAGAGCAGCACACACTCCCTCCTCTCTGAGCAAGTACGGAACGGGAACGGATGTTGTTCTGCTCATTTGTAATTCTTTTAAAGTAAAAATATCATAACATAAATATCATGTTATGTACTAGAGATAATGAAGTTAAAAGAAGCTAAGGTCTAGCTGATAATATCTTTTAGAGAGGTTATTTCAGTTTTTATTGTTTCTAGATATTGTGAACACGGCCCGGACACAGACAGGCGGACATGTTGTTGTTCAACCACCACACGTTTATTTACACTATATACAATATAAATTATGGTCACAAAGACCCAGTCCAATGGTCACACAGACCCAGTCACGTGCACAAACCCCAAAACAGTCACAGTCCTGGCCACAATGCCTTGTCTTCGGGCTGCCTCCACAGCTCCTCTTGCCTCATCCTCCTTCCACCCGACTCTAGCCTCGAATGAAGGGAGACGGCCCCTTTTATACAAGTCCCGGATGAGCACCAGGTGTTCCCGGCATTCCTTCCTTGGCCACGCCCCAGCGTGGCGGAAGTGCCGGCTGTCCTCCCGGCTGCTCTCCGGGCGCCGTCATAAATCTTCCCCCCAGCACTTCCTGGTGTGGCGGAAGTGCTGGGGTAACAGGTCCCCAAGGCATTGGGGCGCCTCCTGGCGGTGACCACGGGCCCCTATAGGGTAGGGTTTCCATGCCCTGTACCCGTGGCCCCCAAAGCAACCCGGAAGGCAACCCCCACATGATCCAGGGTGGGTGCAGACCCACATCCGGTCCTTCCTGTCGTCCCGGCCGGGTCATGGCCCCTGGCATCCCTGACAATATTTATATGAAGAAAATGTTATATTCTAAGTTAGATGATACCAGAAATAACTGCAAGGATTGGTAGAAATATGTGCAGTAGTTTTCACACATATATATTGTAAAAATAGCACAACAAACAAGTTGAAAGAGTTGCGGAGTCTGTCCCCGTATACTGTAAAACTGGTTTGTTCAATAGCATAAAGGGTGGAATAAATACTGTAAGTAATGGGACCTGGTGAAGGGATTCTGTTCCGTAAGGGGCAGACACACCTATAAAGAGAGTTACAGGAGAAGTTAGCAGAAATAGGAAGGTGCAACAGAAGGATGTTTTTAGTAGGGAGACTGGAGACAACAAGCAGGAGTGTTTGCAGTATAGAAAAAGAATGTGAGTGGCAGGAGATAATTATTAGCAGAGAAAGCTTTGTTTCTTTTTTTTTGTGTAAATAAATATGACTATGTGCTATCTGATCTGATGATCTACTGTATATCATTTTTAAAACAGCTGTTCTGTTATCTGTCTTCTGTTGCGGCCTGTATACTATATATATATATATATATATATATATATATATATATATATATATATATATATATATATATATATATATATATATATATATATATATATATATATATATATATATATATATAGACAGATACAGTGCATCCGGAAAGTATTCACAGTGCATCACTTTTTCCATATTTTCTTATGTTACAGCCAAAATGGATTAAATTCATTTTTTTTCCTCAGAATTCTACACACAACACCCCATAATGACAACGTGAAAAAAGTTTACTTGAGGTTTTTGCAAATTTATTAAAAATAAAAAAAACTGAGAAATCACATGCACATACAGTGGTGTGAAAAACTATTTGCCCCCTTCCTGATTTCTTATTCTTTTGCATGTTTGTCACACAAAATGTTTCTGATCATCAAACACATTTAACCATTAGTCAAATATAACACAAGTAAACACAAAATGCAGTTTTAAATGATGGTTTTTATTATTTAGGGAGAAAAAAAATCCAAATCTACATGGCCCTGTGTGAAAAAGTAATTGCCCCCTTGTTCAAAAATCACCTAACTGTGGTGTATCACACCTGAGTTCAATTTCCGTAGCCACCCCAGGCCTGATTACTGCCACACCTGTTTCAATCAAGAAATCACTTCAATAGGAGCTGCCTGACACAGAGAAGTAGACCAAAAGCACCTCAAAAGCTAGACATCATGCCAAGATCCAAAGAAATTCATGAACAAATGAGAACAGAAGTCATTGAGATCTATCAGTCTGGTAAAGGATATAAAGCCATTTCTAAAGCTTTGGGACTCCAGCGAACCACAGTGAGAGCCATTATCCACAAATGGCAAAAACATGGAACAGTGGTGAACCTTCCCAGGAGTGGCCGGCCGACCAAAATTACCCCAAGAGCGCAGAGACGACTCATCCGAGAGGTCACAAAAGACCCCAGGACAACGTCTAAAGAACTGCAGGCCTCACTTGCCTCAATTAAGGTCAGTGTTCACGACTCCACCATAAGAAAGAGACTGGGCAAAAACGGCCTGCATGGCAGATTTCCAAGACGCAAACCACTGTTAAGCAAAAAGAACATTAGGGCTCGTCTCAATTTTGCTAAGACACATCTCAATGATTGCCAAGACTTTTGGGGAAAATACCTTGTGGACTGATGAGACAAAAGTTGAACTTTTTGGAAGGCAAATGTCCCGTTACATCTGGCGTAAAAGGAACACAGCATTTCAGAAAAAGAACATCATACCAACAGTAAAATATGGTGGTGGTAGTGTGATGGTCTGGGGTTGTTTTGCTGCTTTAGGACCTGGAAGGCTTGCTGTGATAGATGGAACCATGAATTCTACTGTCTACCAAAAATCCTGAAGGAGAATGTCCGGCCATCTGTTCGTCAACTCAAGCTGAAGCGATCTTGGGTGCTGCAACAGGACAATGACCCAAAACACACCAGCAAATCCACCTCTGAATGGCTGAAGAAAAACAAAATGAAGACTTTGGAGTGGCCTAGTCAAAGTTCTGACCTGAATCCAATTGAGATGCTATGGCATGACCTTAAAAAGGCGGTTCATGCTAGAAAACCCTCAAATAAAGCTGAATTACAACAATTCTGCAAAGATGAGTGGGCCAAAATTCCTCCAGAGCGCTGTAAAAGACTCATTGCAAGTTATCGCAAACGCTTGATTGCAGTTATTGCTGCTAAGGGTGGCACAACCAGTTATTAGGTTCAGGGGGCAATTACTTTTTCACACAGGGCCATGTAGGTTTGGATTTTTTTCTCCCTAAATAATAAAACCATCATTTAAAAACTGCATTTTGTGTTTACTTGTGTTATATTTGACTAATGGTTAAATGTGTTTGATGATCAGAAACATTTTGTGTGACAAACATGCAAAAGAATAAGAAATCAGGAAGGGGGCAAATAGTTTTTCACACCACTGTAAGTATTCACAGCCTTTGCTCAATACTTTGTCGATACACCTTTGGCAGCAATTCCAGCCTCAAGTCTTTTTGAATATGATACCACAAGCTTGGCACAACTATTCTTGGCCAGTTTTGCCCATTCCTCTTTCCAGCACCTCTCAGGCTCCATCAGGTTGGATGTGAAGCGTCGGTGCACAGCCATTTTAAGATCTCTCCAGAGATGTTCAATCGGATTCAAGTCTGGGCTCTGGTTGGGCCACTCAAGGACATTCACAGAGTTGTCCTGAAGCCACTCCTTTGATATCTTGGCTGTGTGCTTAGGGTCGTAGTCCTGCTGAAAGATGAACCGTCGCCCCAGTCTGAGATCAAGAGCGCTCTGGAGCAGGTTTTCATCCAGGATGTCTCTGTACATTGTTGCAGTCATCTTTCCCTTTATCCTGACTAGTCTCCCAGTTCCTGCCGCTAAAAAACATCCCCACAGCATGATGCTGCCACTACCATGCTTCATTGCAGGGATGGTATTGGCCTGGTGATGAGCGGTGCCTGGTTTCCTCCAAATGTGACGTGTGGCATTCATACCAAAGAGTTCAATTTTTGTCTCATCAGACCAGAGAATTTTGTTTCTCATGGTCTGAGAGTCCTTCCGGTGCCTTTTGGCAAACTCCAGGCAAGCTGCCATATGCCTTTTAATAAGGAGTGGCTTCCGTCTGGCAACTCCACCATACAGGCCTGATTGGTGAATTGCTGCAGAGATAGTTGTCCTTCTGGAAGGTTCTCCTCTCTCTACAGAGGACCTCTGGGGGTCTGACAGAGTGATCATCGGGTTCTTGGTCACCTCCCTGACTAAGGCCCTTCTACCCCGATTGCTCAGTTTAGATGCCCGGCCAGCTCTAGGAAGAGTCCTGGTGGTTTCGAACTTCTTCCACTTACGGATGATGGAGGCCACTATGCTCATTGGGACCTTCAAAGCAGCAGAAATTTTTCTGGAACATTCCCCAGATTTGTGCCTCGAGACAATCCTTTCTCGGAGGTCTACAGACAATTCCCTTGACTTCATGCTTGGTTTGTGCTCTGATATGAACTGTCAACTGTGGGACCTTATATAGACAGGTGTGTGCCTTTCCAAATCATGTCCAATCAACTGAATTTACCACAGGTGGACTCTAAGCTGCAGAAACAGTGCAGCCCTCCTTCGGTTCTAGGCCGTCAGTCATACACTGCGCTATGTACGGGGATTCCAGTTTCCTCCCCGCACGCTCGTCAGCCTTGCTGTCAGTCATCACAGCAGCCTCTCGTGTGGTGAGCGGGTCCGCCTGACAGGCAGTATTGACCAACGCTGCTGCCGATTTGTCCCGCCCCCTTTTCTCTGCGGTGCCGGCTTCACTTACCTGCACCGCTTTGTCCTGCCGGTGGGAGGCTGGCCACCCGCCGTCACGAAACCATTCAGACAGGGCCCCGCACGGGATACCAAGCTTCTTCTCCAGCCCCTCCTTCGCTTCCCACAGGACCTGAAAAACTTGCAAAAGGGACTGTAGGGCGAGGACAACAGAGTTCACCTCCCCTACGACCCAGGAAATATTAATAGTGGCGGCCGGCGGTAGATTTGGGCTCTCCGTGTCGCCCTCCGCCGACCGCGTGCTAAGAAGACCCTGTGGATCCCCCACAGGCCCCTTCGGGTAGTCTGGAGGAGAAGGAAGGGCGTCCGTCTTCTCCGCCAGCCGATCCTCCTCGGCGGGTGATTGACACACGTCCCCCCCCCGTTTACCTGTATCACGGAGCCGCTCCTGCCCCACTTGCAGGGGCGCCGCGCTGGGAAGCTCGTCCGGGCTCTCCTCCGCCAGCCGCTGGCTCAGGCCGAAGGGAAGACACAGCTCCGCCTCGCTCTCCTCCGAGCTGGCTCCGCCGTCATGCCATGGACACCCGTCCCCCTGCCCGCACCGGGTTCTTTGCCCCTCGGCGTCCAGGGGGTAGGTCGACCCACATGCAGAAAAACAAACCCGCGGCCCGTCACCTACCTCTGGTGGCATCCCGTGCGGCAGACTGGCGTGGCGGCGTCTGCTAGTTGGCCTCTGTGTCCGCCCGGTTTTTTTCTTCCCCATTGCAAAACGCCTACAGCAGCTCCTTGGCGGCTTCAGTTGGATACTCCGCGCTGGCTTGCGCGTGCCTGCTTGCGGCCCCTGCCACGTGTGCGCGCTTCGCGCTGTACCGCGTGTTCTGGCTTGCGGCTCCTGCCGCGTGTACGCGCTTCAGTGCGCTATGCTGTGCAGTCCTGCCTGACTGCTTGCCTGTAGCTGTGTCGGGAGCGCGCTCTCCGCCGCTGCTGAGCCGAACGCGAATAATTAAGCAGGTTCCGACCCAAATGGACGGGCCGGGATCCTGCCGGCTACGCCAGTGTGATAAAGGCGCTATATAGCGCCTGACCCGGCACAGACTACGCAGAGGCACGTGTTCACACTCAATACTTTTTTTATTTTCTTTCTTCAGCCATAGGCACACGTTTTCCCCGTGTTCCACCGGCCCAACACAGTCCCAAGCACAAAACACACAAAAACCACACTTTCTTGCTCCACCACTCCTCCCAGGCAACCTCGTCCTCTTCCTCCCGATTCTGGCCTTGATTGCTGGGAGGCAGGCCCTTTTATACCCCACCCGGAAGTGTTCCAGGTGCCTGACCAGCTGATCTTAATTGCACCTCCGGTTGGGGCTGATAAACCGTCCAGCGTGGTGGCTGGTTGTCTGCAGCACCCCCTAGCGGCCACCCCATCACCCAACCGGGCTGCTGTGGTGGACTCCATGTCCCATGGAGCCACAGGGAAGATTGAGGAGGGATCCACGGCCAGGGAGGCTGCCCCCAAGCGCCCCGGGGAAGGTACTGCAATGTCCATGATGGCTCCCCCGGGACGTATGCAGCAGAGGCGTCCCGGCCGGGCATGGGACCCGGCTGTCCGTCACAACTGTTACATTTTGGTCTCAACGAATTACACAGTATTTACTCAGTAAAGATTATCCAGTTGAATATTGGGTTCATCAAGATCCAATTTGTGATCTTAAGTGTTATCTTAATTTTTTTTCATCAGTTATAGTCTGGAAGCAAAAAAAGATTTTCATAGATCTGAATAGTAATATCTCTTTTCTGTACTATGCATATTTGGGTTTGGTTCTAATACGTGTGTTTGGATCAGATTACTGTATTATAGCCTAAAGCATCTGTCTGTATAACTACTGTAATATACAGTACTTCAGAATTTTGCAAGGATTTATTAACGCTGTTCGAACTTAGGTTTGCCAAAATCCTACTTGTTTGATATTTCAAAATACAGTACATGAGGAACAACTTTGTACTGAGCACTTGTTTAGGTAAATATCATTACACATTTCCCAGGAAAGGCTGACTGTTTTGGAAATGCTGGACAACAATTAATTCATAAAGTTATAGAGTTGACAGAGATGGAATAATATTTGTCACAGATTGTGTACACTGTGTGATCACTACTATGATGTACCATCTGCTGTCATTCAAAATGAAATTGTAGCAATACATGTAAAATGTAGCTTTGCAATAGTGATGATTTGTGTATGTCAAAACCAACCATTTCTTCAATTCTGAACCAAATTTTAAATGCTCTTACAAAGCAGCATGTAATAAGCAGATTCATACATTTCCCTATGACTCCATGTAAGGGAATATTGAAGCAAGCATTTATTCGTACATGTGTGGGCGAGTATGCATAAATCATATAAGTGATTATATATAATAAGTGAATCACAAGCCATTTCACAGTATCAATACGCAGGTGGATCGTGGGTGCAAACTATATTGCATAGCCAGCATATTACCCTGATCATAAGTAGGACTAAAAGGGTGATTGACACCAACATGTCACACAAATACCAGTGGCATAACTAGAGTTCATGCTGCTTGGGGTGGGGCGGTGCTTCGATTTGCCGCACTCCAACATATCTGAATATGTTAACCTATTTAAATAGAAAACTAAAATCACGTATACAGAAAAATTAAGATCATTTTTGCATAGATTTATTCATATATAGAGAAACAGCAATCATTTTCACATTTTATTATTTATAAGCATCAACTAGGCAAGAACATAGTATAGATGCACTGATAGCCCATATTCTAATTATTAGTTTAATATAAATATGCTGTGAAAACCAGAACCAATGTAATATACAAGTGATATGTGGGGATGTTTTCTGCACAGAGCAAGAATGCATTTGGATTGATAACAAAACAAAATTATAAATTGTAAATTAGTTGTTTATCTTCTTAGTAATTATTATCTATATAAATTTCAACTGCTGTGTCTGATGCCGTCACAGAACAAAAATGTGCCATTTCAGTTTGGTAAGTTGATAGTGAACTTGCATTTCAGACCTGTCAGGCATTGTAGGAATGACTGAAGCAATGAGGTCTTACCAGGACCCAACACCTTACATCCAATATTACCAGACCCAAGCAGGTAAGCAGCTTACCGGGATTCTCTGCCTCACCTGTAATGTACAGTATGGTGGGGGTATTGGAGGTATATTTCGGGGGTTGTTTAGAAGAGCTTTACCTCTCCTGAAAAAAGGTTTTGACATTGCAAAATCATATATCAAATCCGCTGCTAAAAATATTGTAAAAGATGTGATCACTGGGGCTAAATCAAGTGCAGCTGGTGGAGTCCAAGAAAAGCAGGAGGGGCCGGGCTTGATGGTAATGAAAAAGACAAAATGCAAGAGACCACCGGGGTCACATGAGGGCCCATCAGTCAAAAAGGCAAGGCGCACTATTTTTACAGAATTTTCTAAATGCTGTCAGAAGAAGAAGAACAAGACTAAAGCAAGCAAAAAGAAGAAGAGAAATATTTTTTATGAGAAGATGACTTTCGTACATAGAATGTCCAAAGAGTGTGTCAGATCTGAACTGGACTTGTTTACTGTGCCTTTCACTCAAACGAGTGTAGATAAAAGTATATATGTTGAAGTCCCACTTCTCTCAGTACTCTCTGAAGTAGTGACGCTAGGATTTGTCAACTACCCTGTAGCCAGTTTGTTTTCTCAAGTTGATGTTACCCTGGGGGACCACCTAATATCGCAGAGTTCAAATTGTTATCCTTACAGAGCTTTCTTAGAAGGCCTGCTAAATTACAGCCAGGAGACTTTTTATTCTCAGTTTGCTACAGGCCTTTTTTTTTACCAAGATACACTTCACAAATTGGAAGAGACAGATCCTGATAGAGATAACATCGGTTTTAATAAAAGAAGCGCCTATGCGGCCGGGAGCAGGACTGTTGAACTTTTGGGGCACATACATACCGATCTCTTTTTCAGGAAAAATTAATAATGAACGGCAGAGACATGAAGATTAAAATGGTTCAGAACAAAGATGAATTCTGCTTAATGTCTGGTTGATGCCAAACGTTACAAAGTAAACATAATGTCAACCTACATGTTTGTTAAAAAAGTAAAAGTTTCACGGGTCGTGAAATTAGGGCACGCTCATGCCCTTACATCAGCCAGTGCTAAATACCCTGTGGAAAGGGTGAATATGAAAGTATTCAGTATGCCCGTGGGTAATCAATCAATGCAATCAAGTAAACCTGTTTCTGGGTCAACTACCAAAATATGTGGTAATTGGCATGGTGGATAATGGGGCTTTTTCAGGTTCTTGTACAAGGAATCTGTTCAGTTTCAAACATAACAACGTAGAGTTCCTGGCTCTGTACATGGACGGTGAACAGATTCCTGACAAATCTTTTCAACCAGACTTTGCAAGTGGCAACAGTGCCAGAGAATACTATAACCTGGTATTGGCCACTGGTAAGCATTTGAAGGATTAAGTTCTGTCTATCAACCGTTCAGAGCTCTTGCAAGGATATACTTTTTTTGCTTTTGACCTAACCCCCGATCAAGAATGTGGTGATCATTTTTCATTAATTAAAACTGGAAACATGAGATGTGAATTAGGCTTCCGTGTCCCTCTCCCTCGGACCGTCAATCTAATAGTATATGTAGTCTTTGACAACATCATCGAAATCAGCCAAAGACGTAATGTGCTGTATGACTACTAATAAACACCACGAATACAAAACAATTAACAACACTGCTGTCCCAAGATCCCTACACCGAAAGGTATTTCTGCGGGGAGCTGGTGTGTGATCAATTACTGGAAAAAAATATTGGAGTGCCAACCATGTTCGTAGTGAATACTCACCGTCAAACCCAACACTGGATGGGGATTTACCTCACTGAAGATGGCCATGTAGAATTTTTTGATTCCTACGGAAATCCTCCGGACTTTATTTACTTCCCAAATGACAAAGCAAAAACTGTAAACAAATCATTTACAATAACAGGCAGCTTCAAAGTTGGTTCTCTGACACACGCGGCCAACACTGCCTCATCTTTCTAAATCAGAGAAGAAAAGGACTTTCATATGCTTCTGTAATAAAAAAGTATTCTGATGATATAAACAATAATGATGTTATGGTATTTAAACTTGTTTGTTCCTGGCTTCCTTCACTGGGACGTTGTTTTTATCGGTATCTTTGCAGGCAGAGATCAGAGACCTATAAATATTTCAAAAGATGGTTAAAAGATGATGACACTCTGCAATGAAATAAAATTGTATTTAATAAACAAACAATTTTACAAATTAATAAGCAATCTAATCCAGTCTTTTTTTTCTTGGTTTCCATCGGTAGGAGCGGACTTTAGCCTCCTGCTTGCCTTTTAGATGAAGCCTGATATAGTCTGAGAATAGTTCAGAAGTACGTTCGGGGTAATGCCAAATCTTGTGCACTTTTGAAACTTTATAAACTTTGTCAATGGCCTTTGATATTTCCGCACTACACCGAGTCCCTGCTAAAGCTCTCTCATCCTCTGTGTGACAACAGTCCACAGTCTGAGATTCTGTTTCTGTGCAGGTGCGACAGAGGGTGAACAATAATTTCCTGCAAAAAGGCAGAACTGGAAAATTGAAACCACGTGGAGGCTGAACAGTGGCTTTAATTTAACCAAATTGCTGAAAAATAATGGTGGGATGACCAATCGGGTACATTTTTGTTTTATTCACATACGGGTACAAACTAGTGAAATCATAATAGTGAATCTGCTCAATGTCCCTGACCTTGTGGTAGAATTTTATGACATTGGTAAGGCTGCAGAACAATGAATCCCTCGGATTTATATGTAAAGGGAAATCGCAATGTTTTATAGTATCAATCAATCAACATTTATTTATATAGCACATATTCATACAAAAAAATGTAGCTCAAAGTGCTTTACAAAATGAAGAATAGAAAAATAGAAGACACAATAAAAAATAAACATAAGTCAACATTAATTAACATAGAATAAGTAAGGTCCGATGGCCAGGGTGGACAGAAAAAAAAAAAAAAAACTCCAAGAGCTGGAGAAAAAAAATAAAATCTGTAGGGGTTCCAGACCACGAGACCGCCCAGTCCCCTCTAGGCATTCTACCTAACATAAATCAAACAGTCCTCTTTGTATTTAGGGTTTTCATGGAAGGACCTGATGATGATGGTCACGTAGACTTCTGGCCTTCAGTCCATCAATGTTGGTGCATTCTGATGCTTTGAGTAGGTGTTGGTGGCGCAGGCCGCCACCACAAAGAAACCGGAAAAAGAAACAGAAGAGAGAGTTTAGGGTCAGTACGGATTTTAGAGCCACTATGAATAGTTATTGTGATGAATTGAACATACAGAGTATCAGTATTGGGTTAAAGTGAAGTTATGAGAAGGCCATGTTAAAGTAATATGTTTTCAGCAGTGTTTTAAAGTGCTCTACTGTATTAGCCTGGCGAATTCCTATTGGCAGGCTATTCCAGATTTTAGGTGCATAACAGCAGAAGGCCACCTCACCACTTCTTTTAAGTTTAGTTTTTGGAATTATAAGGAGACACTCATTTGAAGATCTAAGGTTACGATTTGGAATATAATGTGTCAGGCATTCCGATATATAAGATGGAGTGAGATTATTTAAGGCTTTATAAACCATAAGCAGTATTTTAAAGTCAGTCCTGAACGACACAGGCAACCAGTGTAGTGACATCAAAACTGGAGAAATGTGTTCGGATTTTCTTTTCCCAGTTAGGATTCTAGCAGCTGCATTCTGCACTCGTTGCAAGTGATTTATGTCTTTTTTGGGTAGTCCTGAGAGAAGTACATAATTCAGAATGTTCACACCCGTTTCTTGACGACTTTCAAAATCACCCCTTCATCCATCCATTATCCAATCCGCTATATCCTAACTACAGGGTCACGGGGGTCTGCTGGAGCCAATCCCAGCCAACACAGGGCACAAGGCAGGAAACAAACCTCAGGCAAGGTGCCAGCCCAACGCAGTTTCAAATTGATAAAACACGGATTTTTCACACAGCTCCCCAGACTTCAAGGTTTGTATAAACCTTGCATTATTTTCTGCTGTTTTCTGCATTATTTTCGATTTTTGATTTACAAACATGACATTCCTTAGGGCGACATTTATGGGATTTTGAGGCGGCATTCAATGTGTAAGTTTTGTAACACAAAGGACACATTTTTGCAGTGTCGCAGGCCGCTTCCATGTCATTGGTTTTGTCATTAAATTTAGGAATCATAAGCTGTATAAAACAAAATTGGGACCAACAGTAGCGTTGCAATCATCCATTTATAAGCTCTTCAGGGATCGGTCTGCAATCGGTGGAGAAACAGATGTTGCAGTGGCCTTCACAGCGATGGCTAAGGTTTGAGTGGTAACCTGTGTAACAGTAGTCACACAAGTATTTTACACCCAGAAAACCCTTTAAATTCAAAATGCCATAATAATGGTTATCATGCAAAAACGTAAAATATGTTTTAGGGTTTCTACCGCTGGAGCTTTCAAATTTAAAAAAAAATGTAATTTCTTGGGCAACTGTACCAGACAACAATTTTAATATCTATCAAGTTTTTGAATTTATGAACGTCCGCAAATGACACTTTTTCATGCTCAGGTAATCCGGCCATTCTCTGAAGGTTGTACGCTTCACGCATACATAACTGTGGATTTTGCATATACCGGTCTTCCATTAGGGTAAGCAGATAAAAGGCAAAACAGAGCTGGTTCCCATAATTATGAGAAATAATTAAATGCCTCATTTTCTTTCTATTTCGTAATTGAGTAGAGCGGATACCTTGCGAGCGCCGTTAGCCCCCCTGCTAGATGCTCTAAAAATCTGTATGACTAGCATGAGAGACTCATCAGCTAATACACTTGCGTGACTGTGAAGAAGATTCTCTATCTGTTGAAGAAACTCATCTACACTAATATTAGTTCCAGTCATCTGTATAAAAACACTAATAGGTAAGGAATCAGCATGCAGTTCTAACTGTACAACATCTTGTGGATTTAAAGTAGCCGAAAAACAATCCAGAATTCTTTGCAGCATCTCATAAATACTGTTAAACACCTCCTCATAAGACTCCAGTTCATAGGCAACAGTGAAATTTAAGGGGTGTCTTATTTCTGTATTATTAAACGATAGTCTGTCGATCTTATTGTCACCACTAGAGACAGCTGAGGGACCGGCCATAACTGTTACACTTGAAGTAGAAGTGGTTGAGGGTTTAGACACAACAGAACCATGAGACATAAGTGGTATGACAAAGGATGTACCCAGGTAACACAAAGGAATGCCTCCAGAATACTTCCAGTGAAACCTGTGAGAACATTGCTGTATTTTTCAATCAAAAAATTAATGATATTAGAGATAATATAGTATATCTCCCCAACACTGCAGAACCTCCAAAGCCCCGGTACTCCATTATAAACAAATTAAATGCTTTCACCAGGATAGATTTACCTGATTTACATAGAATAATCTCTCAACTGAAACCCTCCACCTGTCCTTGATCCAATACCAACCAGGTTTTTCAAAGAAATATCAGGCGTGCTAATTGGCAATATTCTGGACATAGTTAATTCGTCATTAGATACGGGGGTCTTTCCAGACTGTCTTAAGACTGCTGTAGTTAAACCCCTGCTCAAGAAAAATAATCTTGACCCCTCTGCCTTTGAAAATTTTAGACCCATCTCTAACCTGCCCTTCTTAAGTAAAATTCTAGAGAAGGCAGTCATTATGCAGTTAAATGACCACCTAAATAAACATGCTATTCTTGATACATTTCAGTCAGGCTTCAGAACAAATCACAGTACAGAAACTGCACTTGTTAAAGTAGTAAATGACTTGCGGGTAAATGCAGACAGAGGCCATTTATCTGTTCTCATCCTCTTAGATCTGAGTGCTGCATTTGACACCATTGATCATAATATTCTTAGAAATCGCCTTAGTCAATGGGTGGGCCTCTCTGGCAGTGTCTTAAATTGGTTTGAATCCTACCTGGCAGGGAGAAAATTCTTTGTGAGTTGTGGTAATCAAATCTCAAAGACACATGATATCCGATATGGTGTTCCACAAGGCTCTATCCTGGGTCCGCTGTTATTCTCAATCTACATGCTTCCGTTAGGTCAGATTATCTCAGGTTACAACGTGAGTTACCACAGCTATGCTGATGACACACAGCTGTACTTATCTATAGCACCTGATGACTCCGACTCTTTCAATACACTAACACAATGTCTTACTGGTATTTCTGAATGGATGAATAGTAATTTTCTCAAACTAAATAAAGAGAAAACTGAAATTTTAGTAATTGGCAATAATGGATTCAGTGAGGTTATCAGAAATAAACTTGATGCACTAGGATTAAAAGTTAAGATGGAAGTAAAAAACTTAGGGGTAACCGTTGGCTGTAATCTGAATTTTAAATCGCATATTCATCAGACCACTAGGACAGCATTTTTCCACTTAAGAAACATAGCTAAAGTTAGACCTCTTATATCATTGAAAGATGCGGAGAAATTAATTCACGCTTTTGTTTTCAGTAGACTAGATTACTGTAACGCACTCCTCTCAGGACTACGCAAAAGAGGCATAAATCATTTGCAACGAGTGCAGAATGCAGCTGCTAGAATCCTAACTAGGAAAAGAAAATCCGAACACATTTCTCCAGTTTTGATGTCACTACACTGGTTGCCTGTGTCATTCAGGATTGACTTTAAAATACTGCTTATGGTTTATAAAGCCTTAAATAATCTCGCTCCATCTTATAAATCGGAATGCCTGACACGTTATATTCCAAATCGTAACCTTAGATCTTCAAATGAGAGTCTCCTTATAATTCCAAAAGCTAAACTTAAAAGAAGTGGTGAGGCGGCCTTCTGCTGTTATGCACCTAAAATCTGGAATAGCCTGCCAATAGGAATTCGCCAGGCAAATACAGTAGAGCACTTTAAAACACTGCTGAAAACACATTACTTTAACATGGCCTTTTTATAACTTCACTTTAACTTAATACTGATACTCTGTATGTTCAATTCTTCATAATAACTATTCACAGTGGCTCCAAAATCCATACTGACCCCTACTCTCTCTTCTGTTTCTTTCTCCGGTTTCTTTGTGGTGGCGGCCTGCGCCACCACCACCTACTCAAAGCATCATGATGCACCAAAATTGATGGACTGAAAGCCAGAAGTCTACGTGACCATCATCATCAGGTCCTTCCATGAAAACCCTAAATACAAAGAGGACTGTTTGACTTATGTTAGGTAGATTGCCCAGAGGGCAATTTTCCTGCTTTTACCTTTGCAACTCATATTACCTGCCATTATTTCCGGAACAAGTTTTATCTATGATTTTAATATGAACACGCAATTAAAATATCTATCTCATCTTTGCTTTATCACTTACAGGTCCATCCTTTTCCATCTCACAGAAATTCCTCAACCAACATTGAATCAGGTTTCCCAGTGACAGACTCTGCAGTAAAAACATTCTTAGCAATGAAGCAGGTTTCTCAGAAAGAAATCAGTCAGCCCCGCTTTTAGCAGACCCCCTTGCAAGCAGGCCTGTGTGCTGTGTATCTCTCTCTCTCTCTTAGAGCGCAGACACGGATTGAGACAGCCCCTGCTGCAGCGTGGAGCGCGATTGCCTTCACACAGTTGTGTGCTTCGAGCACCCATTCCCGCGGGGTGAGCCCCTGCGAGATCGCCTGCTTGTCAGGAGCTGTCTGTAAACTCCCCTACCCCCATATGTCAGCGGGCTTGAGACCGCGCAGACCCTCTGTCTATGATTAAGATTAGCTTGTAAAGCTTGAGATAACTGCTAGTTCAGCCCTTTAAAAATCACACATAGTTAAATAATATGCCGCAGTTCCCTTTTAAATCACGTTTCAGATGTCTAAAAAATCTAGCCTGGGCTGATTGGTGGCTGATATCAAAAATGTTCACATATATACAGAGCTTAACCTTAGGCCTTATTTTCTGGGGTCTGTCTAAAATCAGACAAAAGAAACCTCTCTAAATACACTTGTGCATTTAAACTGAGATTTATAAGAAAGCAGGTTTTCTACCTTATCCCAGTTTTGTACATGCATGTAAAAGCACTTACTGTTACAGTAGCGTAAAATTTTGATATTTTCTGTCTACTCAAAAAACTTAATTATTTCTATTTACACAGGTGATAATTAGAAATCATTTTACTATATTTAATTAAAAAGTTAAAAACAGAAAAGCCCAATTATGATTTTTGTTTTGTCATGGTAGGGCCCTAGCGTGACACTTTTCCCTTTATACTCTTACTTATGTAGACCTTAAAACATATTCTTACCAAAATAGTTCATCACTTCCCAATTCCTGTAACATCAGGTAATTAGACAGAGCTCCATGACAGGCAAGAGAAGATTATAGGTCAAATACACAGTGTCATAAAATAAAATAAAGTGTGAACACCGCGCAGACCTCGGCACATGACGGATGGATCTTTTAAAGTTAAGGGATTTTTAAACATTAGCTTGTAAAGCTTGAGATAACTGCTAGTTAGGCCCTTTAAAAATCACACATAGTTAAATAATATGCAGTAGTTCCCTTTTAAATCACATTTGAGACGTCTAAAAAATCTAGCTTGGGCTGTATAATTTGTAATTTTTGAGTTTTTTATACTCTTTGAAAAGCGACTCCCGCCCCACCGGCCTGATTGGTTAAGGAAACTGTCAAGAGCATTTTGATGGATGTCTCTTATTCGGGTCAGTGAAAGGTACTTCGGCATAAAAAACCTAAGGTCTCGGGGTTATGGTCACTGTGAATAGTGAATACAGTAAAGAGAATACAGAACACATGCCGCACTCGTCCTATCTCTTCTGAAAAACCCTAGGTGAATTTTGAACATCATGTCCTATGACCGGTTAACCCTGCGGACCCAGGCGCTAGATCTCTGTCATATGGACCATTACATAGTAAAGATTAGAGAATCTTTTGCAGTCTCCATTACAAGATCCATATCACCCGCAGGAAGCTGGACAATTAAAATCAGACCCTTTTAGTTGGTCAGAATCATGGGGTTAGCGCCCAGGGCCATATTCTAAAATATCTTAGATTATATCTATTTAGTTAGCATGTCGGCACTGTTCATTTTCAACATAGGTGGTATATTTCCCTGACCAGGGGTTTCTTGTCAAAAGGTTAAAATAAAACAGACATCCGAGATACTCTTTGTCAGCCCTTGCATTCTAATTCTTAAAGCTCTATCAAACTATTGTTCATTTCAAAGCAAAATGCCAACAATCATTTTGTTTATAACTAAATGAAATAAACCTTCTAAATAGATCCCGGTGCTTGATAATACTTAACCCTAATTGATATCATTAAATGATATTTCTGTGATTTACTTAGATTTAATATTTTAAATTTGCCTTTTTAAGTTTTATTTAAAAATGAACTCTTTAAGACACATTCAGACTATTCCGGACTGCGCATGTCAAAAAAGCTTATTATTTATTTCAAATGTTTTTATACATCACGGCAGTTTTTCAAATTGTAATCACTCCACTTTTTCATGTGGTGTGATCCGGTCTTAAGATGTTTTTTAATCTCCTCTGTGACTTAGTAATAGTACATTTTAGTTTGTACTGCCTTATTTTTGTGATAGGGGCGAGTCAATGTTTCATTTTGGAATAATAATGTCTAGCGTAATTCTGCCCCTGACTATGATCCCTGCACAAACCCTGGTCCTTTGACTCGTATTCAAGAAGATTGCAGACACTTGTTGACTCTTGGAATCACAGTTTAAACTTACGTCCCCTTGACCCTGAATGCTACTAAAACCAAGGGCGCTTTTTCACAAACAGAGGGAAAAGCAGTTTTCAATGACAGCTGTCCTATGTCACCTGGACTACCTAAAAGAAAGAATAAAACCTCATAGTTTTAGTAAAATTGTAATCCTTGTGCAAATACATATAATAGATATAATGTAACTATTCACTAAAAACATTTTCCATCCTGATTGGCCTAATGTGTCCAAAGCCTAAGCATCAGCACTGTAGTGTACAGGTTTCTATAACCTCCTATAACCATTCTTATTTTCAGGGGTGCATAACTAATGTAAAATGGAAGGCTATTACCAAGCATTCAAAGAATTTCTAAAACGTTGTATTATACAAAGGCCCCCTGAGTACCAAAGTTTTTATAACCTGTTGATGAAAATGCTGTTTTAAATTAAAGCCTGAACAAGATAACTGTTTTCTTATCATCGTATATAATGCTTAGTAAATAAAGAGAGGCTAAATACAATTTATAACAAAAATGGAACACCAATGGATGGCTGAATAAACAAGGGAATCTAACTTAGCTTAAAATGCCGCAGAGTGTTTTACAAATAAAACCCTACAACAGTGGTTCTTAAACTCTGGGTGGACCACGCTAGGGGGTGCGAAGTAACAAAAAGGGGACTCGAAGATGTGAAAAAAAGAAAACAAGAATCGAAAATATGAAAAATACACCTATTGAACCCAAAACAAATTAACTTAAACTACATTCTGATACAGAAAAATAAATATAGAGATAGATAAATCTCGATACAAGTTAAGTAGGTATAATAAAATATGCAAATAAAGTGTCATGAGAATAAAATCTGATTTTTTCATGATTAGCAGGCCAAAGAACTGGCCATTTGAGAAAAAATAATCGTACATTTGTGTTGTAAGCAGAATCTGAATGACTTGAGCTGGCAAGAAAAGATATATGGTAGAAGATATCAGATGTCTCCAGTTCCTTTAGGGACTTTATACTGGCTATTATCATTTAAAATGAGTACAGAAATTAAGTTCTATGCTTTGTTTGGGGAGGATGTGATCAGAAAGGCACTAATGCTTTCAAAGATCAGTCAGGAAAACTGTTGGAAAAAGGGGCAGAACTCTTTTGGAAACAAGGATTTTTCTTATAATGTTTTACAATCGGACCTTTACAAAGATGCTTTATTTTCTAAAGATGCTTTATTGTCATGTTACAGCAACCGGTCGTTTTACTTGGCTACTGGACATGTATTTAATTAAGAATTACCCGAATATTTGATCATTAGTTTGAGCAGAAAGAGTAATTAGCTCTGTTATTTTGTGAGCTATACAAGCGTGCTGAGCTGTTGGCTCCCATTTATGAGGTCACTAGCATGAGCTAAAGCTGCTGATTTTAAAAACATGATTTTAGTTCGATGAACTTCGGAGGTGCAAAAAGGGCTTCTTACATCCCCTGCCTCTAGTTAAACCAGCACACCTCACTATGGCCTCCTGTGCATTCTTATAAATCTGCGTTTAAATGCACAAGTGTATTTACAGAGTTTTCCTTTGTCAAAAGGCTCCTAGGTGATAGAAATGAGCTAAGCAAAAAAATTTAATTCACTGACTGCAGCAAATCCAAAAACACGTGGAATCTGTCTCTCTTGTGCGGTGTGGGATTACTTTTAAAAATAACTTCATTATATTATACTTACAAAATGAGTAACCAAACATGTTATATAGTGTAAGGGACGGCAGATATGGGCTGGCATCTCGACATGTACAGGACCTTGTTCATTAACCTGGGTGCAAGCCCCTATTAAACCTGAGGCCTCAGAAAGAATAGAGAGCTTTTACAGGGAGAAGTGTTAAAAAGAGACACAATGCGTTTGTAGCACGAGACTGCTCCATGTCTTTAAAGGTGATAAATCAAAGTGGAGTTTGTACATGACCTAATCCTAGCAAATTCATGATACTACCAGCCAGTGAGCTCTCTTAGGGTCACCCAGCGGGTGGGTGGGGGTGGGGGGGATCGAAACAGGCGGGCTCAGTTATTTGCAAGCGAAATTGCAGAGTCCTCCCCCCGAATGGGGTGCTTGCAGAGCCTGACTTTACTTTCTGTGTGTAGAGAGAGAGCAGGGGCTGCTCGCAGGGGGTTGGCTAAAAGCTGACTGGGTCTGTCACTTGGTCTTTCTCTCTGGGAAATCAGCTTCATTGCTAAAACTGTTTTTTACTGCAGAGTCCGTCACTGGGAAACCTGATTTAGCTGAAGTGTGAAATCGGCCGTGCTGGAACCATCACCCCTCCCTGAGCCATGCGGGCCGTTTGCTTCCACAAGATGTTTCCTTAGGGTCAGCTGAAGATACCTGTATTTAGAATGTGGGGTGAGTTTGAATAGAAAAAGGGCTTGTTTTAGATCGATTTTTATACAAATTATAATTATATTAATTAATATAATTACAAATTATACAGCCCAGGCTAGATTTTTTAGACGTCTCAAACGTGATTTAAAAGGGAACTACTGCATATTATTTAACTATGTGTGATTTTTAAAGGGCTGAACTAGCAGTTATCTCAAGCTTTACAAGCTAATCTTTAAAAATCCCTTAACTTTAAAAGATCCATCCGTCATGGGCGAGGTCTGCGCGGTGTTCACACTTTATTTTATTTTATGACACTGTGTATTTGACCTATAATCTTCTCTTGCCTGTCATGGAGCTCTGTCTAATTATCTGATGTTACAGGAATTGGGAAGTGATGAACTATTTTGGTAAGAATATGTTTTAAGGTCTACATAAGTAAGAGTATAAAGGGAAAAGTGTCACGCTAGGGCCCTACCATGACAAAACAAAAATCATAATTGGGCTTTTCTGTTTTTAACTTTTTAATTAAATATAGTAAAATGATTTCTAATTATCACCTGTGTAAATAGAAATAATTAAGTTTTTTGAGTAGACAGAAAATATCAAAATTTTGCGCTACTGTAACAGTAAGTGCTTTTACATGCACGTACAAAACTGGGATAAGGTAGAAAACCTGCTTTCTTATGAATCTCCATTTAAATGCACAAGTGTATTTAGAGAGGTTTCTTTTGTCTGATTTTAGAAAGACCCCAGAAAATAAGCCCTAAGGTTAAGCTCTGTATATATGTGAACATTTTTGATATCAGCCACCAATCAGCCCAGGCTAGATTTTTTAGACGTCTGAAACGTGATTTAAAAGGGAACTGTGGCATATTATTTAACTATGTGTGATTTTTAAAGGGCTGAACTAGCAGTTATCTCAAGCTTTACAAGCTAATCTTAATCATAGACAGAGGGTCTGCGTGGTCTCAAGCCCGCTGACATATGGGGGTAGGGGAGTTTACAGACAGCTGCTGACAAGCAGGCGATCTCGCAGGGGCTCACCCCGCGGGAATGGGTGCTCGAAGCACACAACCGTGTGAAGGCAATCGCGCTCCACGCTGCAGCAGGGGCTGTCTCAGCCTGTGTCTGCACTCTGAGAGAGAGAGAGAGACAGAGCACACAGGCCTGCTTGCAAGGGGGTCTGCTAAAAGCGGGGCTGACTGATTTCTTTCTGAGAAACCTGCTTCATTGCTAAGAATGTTTTTACTGCAGAGTCTGTCACTGGGAAACCTGATTCAATGTTGGTTGAGGAATTTCTGTGAGATGGAAAAGGATGGACCTGTAAGTGATAAAGCAAAGATGAGATAGATATTTTAATTGCGTGTTCATATTAAAATCATAGATAGAACCGAAGAAAATGCTTCACTTTTTTATACAGCACTTTCAGAAGTGGCCGGGAAGTGGTGGGGAGACCAGCCGCTAGGTGCGGCCTGACCCCGGGGGACCCAGAAACAGGGTGCGATCACGCTGACTAACTCAGACCGTGCCTTTGATCTAACAGTTTTTTATCTGTGTGTGAGATAGAAAAAAAAAGCAGCTTGACTTAGTTTGAAGCAAAGATGAGATGTTTTAATGGTGTGCTCATCTTAAAATCGTAGACAGAACAAAATGCTTCGCTTTTTAGGCTTTCGGCAGGGAAGTGTGGGGGACTGGGAAGTGTGGGGAGGCCGACCGTCAGGTGTTGCGGCCTGACTCAGACCGTGTCTTTGATCTCACAGTTTGTTATCTGTGTGTGAGATGGATAAAAAGCAGCTTGACTTAGTTTGAAGCAAAGATGAGATGTTTTAATGGTGTGCTCATCTTAAAATCGTAGATAGAACAAAATGCTTCGCTTTTTAGTCTTTCGGCAGGGAAGTGTGGGGGACTGGGAGGTGTGGGGGACCGGGAAGTGTGGGGAGGCCGACCGTCAGGTGCTGCGGCCTGACTCAGACCGTGTCTTTGATCTCACAGTTTGTTATTTGTGTGTGAGATGGATAAAAAGCAGCTTGACTTAGTTTGAAGCAAAGATGAGAACAAAATGCTTCGCTTTTTAGGCTTTCGGCAGGGAAGTGTGGGGGACTGGGAAGTCTGGGTGACCGGACAGTGTGGGGAGGCCATCCGTCAGGTGCTGCCTCGGGCCTAGGGGGCGAGGCAGGCCCTTTAGGCCGGCAGGGTACGGATGGGAACGTCCTTGGGTGCTGGGGCGACTTTGGGCTTGTCTGAGCTGGTCAGGACAGGCCCCGGGCATGTCTGGGCTTGTGCTAGAGAAAGGGCGGGGGCCGAGGCAGGCCCCGGGCATGTCTGAGCTGTTCAGGACATGCCCCGGACATGTCTGAGCTTGTCGAGGTAAAGGCTGTAACATGCCTGGGCATGTCTTTCGGGAGAGGGGGGGGCGGTGGTGAGTTCAAACAGCGGTCAGACATCTGTCACACAGACCGTTGACAGTTTATTTCACCCGGCAGCTGCGGGGCGGGTTCAACCAATGGTCAGGCCGCCATCAAACGGACCGTTGACAGTTTATTCGACCAATCAGGGGCCAGGGACAGGTTCAAGGAGGAGTCTGGGCGGGGACGGGAAGCCCTAAACCAATCCGACGCTGGGGAATTTGACGTGACGTCATCAGGAGGTGATGGGGCGGGACTTCCGGTCTTGCACCATTGGGGCGCGACTTCCGGTGTGACGTCACAGGAAGTCGCGCCCTTATGTAATTAATCATTTTGATTGACAGCTGTAATTGCGATTTTGACAGTATGTGCCCGCCTATAACTACTACTGTGCCATGCAATAATGAACTATTGATAATGTTTAGAATAGGCGCTGCAAGAACATTCATTGCACTTTTTACTAGTTTTGTTGGCAATGGATGTAGGGAATAAGTAGTGGGTTTTATTTTAGAAATTAAAGTTAAGACTTCCTGCTCAGTTACTGGATTCAAATTACTAAAGTGCTGAATGCAATGTGAGGCAGGGTCTGATAAGCTAGTATTTGTTTTGTACTGTGATGCTGAGATCTGGGATCTTATATTTTTAATTTTCTCATTGAAGTCTGTACTGCTAATATCTGTTGGTATTTTGCACTGTAGATCTGAATTCCCATTTGTTAATTTAGCAACTGTTCTAAACAGCACCTGAGGATTTTTATTATTGCTATTATTGTAGAAAAGTATTCTGAGTGAGCTTTAAAGAGAACTTTTTTATATTTATTTAACACAGTCTGTCTATGCAATTTGAAAGACATATACATTTGTTATTGGTTTTGTTGTGGTTTGATCATTTTTTTTAAGGGGAGCCACTGTGTCCAGAGCATCTCTCAAGGTCACATTATAATGTGATGTTAGCTGATCTAAATTGTTTTCCACGTTTACATTTGATGTTAACTGATCTAAATGGTTTTCCACAATTACACTCGACTTACTCAAAGTATCTATACATTTTAAAGCAGAATTACAATCTAGATGTCACACTGTCTTTATTTTAATCTGTGAGTGCATTGGCAAGGGCAGGACTAAATCAAATGTAATTAAGTAGTGTTCGGAAATAACTTCATTTAAATTCAACTTTGTAAGTTATAATTAAATCTAATGTGTGGTTATGATTATGAGTTGGACCTTTGACAATCTCACAAAATCCTACTGAATTTTACAAGTAAGTAAAACATTGGCTAAAAGTGTCAGTTTCCACATCAATGTGTACAATAAAATCCCTCATCATTACTACGTGATCACAAATTATAGCCAAATTAGATAAAAGTTTGCTAAATTCAGTCATGAACAATGAATATGGCCCTGGTGGTCTGTAGACTAGAACTATAATTGTGTTGGAATCTGTTTTAATATTTAAAATGAATGCCTCAAAGGATGTAAAGTTGCCTACATTTTTAGACATGATTTGCATTTTGTTACAATGAATTATTCTAAGGTCTCTTCCTTGACCAGAATCTCTAGACTTATGAAGGAGCGAGTATCCATCTGGTGATGCCTCAGCTAGGGAAACAGTGTCACATTTACTAAGTCAGGTCTCAGTGAGAAGACACAGATCAGATTTTGTACTAGTTTATAGGTAATAGTTTTACTACCAAAACAGCGAATGTTCAATAAGCAGCATTTAAAACTGCATGCTTCTTTCTGAGCTGATGATATATTCCTTGTTTTAATTTGAAGTAAATTTCTATAACAGATGCCCCTGGTGGAGGGTCTAGTTTTATACCTTGGTCTAATTATACACCTTATTTTTTGGTTATCGAGTAATTTAAGGTTTGCATTAAGACTAAATTTACTGGATGCCCCACAATAGGGATTATGGGCAACAGCTTCAGGATAGTAACAGGTGGGATAAACAACAGACTGTGATTTAAGATCACATGACTGCGGCCTGGATGTAGTGCTAATCAGTCAACCAGGCAGTATTGCTGCCATATTTTGGGATAATACATAAGATCCCCTCCAGTTAGGATGAAGACCATTTCTTTTGAAAAATCCAGGCTTTATGTTGGCTTTAAGTTTCCACCACCCACTGAGCAATCGACTTTGATTCCTCAGTGCCGGTTATTTCTCCTTGTCAGCTGTCGGCTTTACTTCAGTTGAACTCAGGTGTTTGTAAAGGGCTACGTGTCTGTGGAAGACTCTGCTGCTCTATGCTTCTGCTGCTTCCGCTCTCTGCTACTCCAATAACTCCAATCTTCCCAGGAGTTATTGCCCTGAAGGCTATTGTTACATTGGCATTTATAATTACAAGGATTAAAAAGATAGATACCCTCCACACATGAGGCTGGACCCCACTTCCCAAAGTCCCAGTCCTCTGACATACCTAGAGACAGAGCACGTCAAAAACAAAACAAACCCATCAGCAGCGGTGTATGAGGAATAAAATTTAGATATTTATTTCCAATACAGTTCAGTTACTATAAGCATAAAATCTAATCTTAAGCAATCTTGAGATAGTAAAATAGTAAGCCCAGGGAATAGTGTTAAAAAGTGGCCCTGGATAAGCATAGTAAACCCTAATATGATAATAACAATAACAGTAAACCAAGGGTATGATGTTAAACAGTCTCCTTTAGAAGAGTAGAAAAAAAAGAAAAAAGAATTATTAATTTCTTTGACATATACAGTACATTCATATACGCATATAAAAGCCATATAATTGTAATTAAAGCATAAAGAAAAAGTGTCCGAGAAGAGAAAAGGATGTATAGTTACAGTACCAGTATCATTACAAGCAGATCAAGCAAGATCTTCTTTGCCATGCCATGACAGAATGCGACACACGATCATATTTCAAAAATCTTGCCTGAAGAAGGGGCCTGAGTTACCTCGAAAGCTTGCATATTGTAATCTTTTTAGTTAGCCAATAAAAGGTGTCATTTTGCTTGGCTTTTCTCTAAAAAAGTGTCGGAATCAGCTTTCTTAACTCTTCTTCTGCTTCCTCCATAGTGGTAAAGATGTAATGCTTGTCTTGAATATCCACTTTCAGTTTGGCAGGGTACAAGAGGCTGTATCTGATGTCGGCTTTCCGTAAGCACTATTTAATGTTGTAAAAAGCTGCACGCTTAGCAGCTGTTGAGGGTGAGAAATCTGTGAAAATGCGAATGTGGCTATTTTCAAATATAATCTCTTGTTTTTGTCTGAGAAGTGACATTACTTGTGATTTAATTTGTAATTTCTCGAAGTGTAAAATAAGACTCCTATTTTTAATATATTTAAATAATTAAGGTAAGTTTATAAGTAACACACTGGTTAAATATCCAGATGATATCAAGCTTGGTGAATCAGCAGAATACCTAGAATCCATTGAATCGTTACAGAGCAGCTTGGGCGGATTTGTGGCAGATGAAGTTTAATTTAAAGAATTACATGTAAGAAGTACAAATGTTAGGTTTGAATATACAATGGGAGGTTTAAAAATCGAAAGTATACCTTATACTATAGGTATAGTAGGGAGTAGGGAACTATAGGAGATGAATCATGAGGAAGTATTAAACAAGCTGAGCCTTTAAAGTTTGAGCAATAGAAAATTTAAAGGAGACATGAGTGAAGTGTTTAAAATTATAAAGGGAATTAGTACAGTGAATAGAGACTGTTATTTTATAATGAGTTCATCAAGAACATAGAGATGAATTTGGTAATAATTTTCGCACAGACATTAGAAAGTGTTTTTTTTAACCCAGAAAAATGTAGACATATGGTGTAAGGTACCAAGTATTATGGTAGACAGTAGGATTTTAGGAACTTTTAAAACGAGACTTGATGTTATTTTAGAAAAATTAAGTGGATAGGAGTGGCGAGCTTTGTTGGGCTGAATGGCCTGATCTTGTTTAGATTGTTCTAATGTTCTAATGTACTGTTGAAAATGTATTCTTTGTTAGGCCATTATGATTTCTTAAGTACACTGTCACAAAAACGACAAATAGACATCATAAAGGTTTGGGGCTGCCACCCGTATAATGTACCTTGGCTGCAAAAAGGTGTTTCAAGATAGTGAGTTGTTCACAAGACTGAGTCCAAAACAGAACTACTGTATTGATTTAAGATAGAGGCTTTAAAGGCCAGTGTAGGAAGTTATGTCTTCGGGGCCGGAAGCGGAAATGACATCATCATAGGCGGGACCAGAAGTGACATCATCAGAGGTGGAACCAGACGTGACATCATCAGAGGCATGCCCAGAAACGTGATGTCATCGAAGGTACCGGAAGTGATGTCATTAAAGGCGCCAGAACTCTGCGGGATTTCCCAAGGCAGTTAGTGTACCCCGCTGCCCCCTGGTCGGCGGTGGAATTGACATTATGTTGGCCCTTTAGTTGACTCCTACTCGCACGTGTGTGACAACACATAAAATAGTTTTAGTTTGCCTACCTTCATGTATATTTTTTTCTTAAATGAAATTTGTCATATTCTTTAATAGGCAATGCAAACCTGGGCATACACAATTTTATATACTTAACACTACTTATAGTGTGTTAAGATTCTGGAGTTAATTATATGTACATAACTTTGTTTTTTTTATCGTAATTCACTCATCTAAGCCTACCACAGGGCAAACTTTAAAAAAAATATTTGCTGAAAAAGGTCACCAGCTAAAAGAGCATATTTGCTACAAAAGATGCTTTGGCAAATTTCTTTGATCAACACTAGATTTGTTAATGGTCCAAAGATGATGTTGCACTATCAGTAGCATCTAAGTTTATGGATTAAAAACAAAATATTGTGGTGGATTTACCTACTGAAAATCTTTTGAGTTTTATGTAATGTTTTTAACTTTAGTATATGGTATATTGGTATATTTTTAGTTTTCTGACTACATGTTCGGCATGGAAGTTTATTAATTTATTTTTGGGTTAACTTTTTGCATTAATTGCATATTGCACATAATAAATTTAGCCTACTTTGAATTTTTAGCCATATTTAATGGTTAGTGGATACTAATCATTAAATAAATGCTAATAAAATAATATTAATAAATGCTTTTTCTTTTTTTAGCTTGTGATCAGCTTGCACTTGGTGTTGCTGCTGTATTTGGTCCATCTCACAGTTCTTCTGTAAGCGCTGTACAATCTATCTGCAATGCCCTAGAAGTTCCTCATATCCAAACCCGCTGGAAACATCCATCTATGGATAACAAGGACACATTTTACATTAATCTTTATCCAGATTACTCATCCATCAGTAGAGCTATTCTGGATTTGGTGCAGTATTTCAAATGGAAAACAGTCACAGTAGTATATGAAGACAGTACAGGTATGTAGCGATCTTTCAAAAATCTTAATATATGTAATCACATTAAATGTTAAATACAGATGAGTGTAAATTTTAGATATATATGTTTATGGCATTTGAGAAACTTATTTATAAAAATGATCACTGATGAAATATATTTAATTTTGCTCATTTTTAAGCCATGCTGCTGAAGTTAAGTAATTTACTTTGTCACTTTTAGAATGTTAGAAACATTATGATGAAAACAGGCTATTTAGCCCAACAAGCTTGTTTGCCCTATTTACCAAGATTGTCCAAAATAATTTTAAGGTCCTTGAAGCCGTACTCCCATCACACTACTTAGTAATTTTTTCCATGTGTCTATTGGTCTTTGAGTCAAGAAAAACTTTAACATTTGTCATTTATTTGAGTAACTTTAAAAAAAAATGTACTTCTAAGAGTAGTTTTACTGCACAATACTTTTTTACTTTTATTTGAGTACATTTGTGAAGAAGAAATGCTATTCTTACTCCACTACATTGGGCAACACTCGAATTGTTACTTTTTTTCCATTAGATATGTTATATTTTTGCCAGGGAGAAGCCACCAGTGGATCTACTGCATGACTGTTTTACCAATCAGACATAGCACTAATAATCATAAGACTCCATTTCACCAAGCAGACGTAGCAACAATAATCACATGGCTCCATTTCACAAATTACATATAGCCATGCAGTCACATGACCACACACAAACTGTGGCGGCATAGTGGCATAAACTCCTCACAGACAGCGGACAGGAAAAGAAAGAATATAAGTGGAATCTCGGTTTGTGAGCATAATTCGTTCTGGAAACGTGTTTGCAATCCAAAGCACTTGTATATCAAAGCAAATTTCCTCATAAGAAATAATGGAAACCCAGATGATTCGTTCCACAACACAAAACTATTCATATAAAAATGATTAATATAAAATATAAAACAAAAATACATAAAACAAATTAACCTGCACTTTACCTTTGAAAAGAATCATGGCTGGTGTGAGCGAGTTTCTAAACTCTTGTGGGATTTCACGCAATGGGAAGACACATGGAAAAGTGTCCCGAAGCAACCACAGGCACCCAGCACTGTAGCAGTTTGCCATAAGAGCAAATCCGAAAAGATCACAGTCTTGCTATAAGCACCTGCCAGTGATACAAGGAACATTATAAATGTGCAGGGCACAGTATTACTTGGCCACTAACCTGGGCATGACCCTGCCTGACTGCTGTGTCTGTGTATAGGAGTGTGACAGATCACGCTACAACAAATAACCGCACTGTTCCTGTTCCAAGCTGAATAAAGATGGTGTCACTAAAGTATTGAGACTCAGCTCTGTGTTTTGCGGAGCAAGACGGGGACTCACACGTCACAGCACACACACTTGGTCATAATGCTGTAGTAAACAGTATACGCTTGGACGGATGTTCACTATATGAGTGAGACATGTCGACTGACGATTGCCCACAATTCCGCAGTTAGAAAGAGAAGAACCATCAGCTCAGTTGTGATCACGTGACACTCAGCAGACAAAGCACATAAAGACTACTCGTATTGCAAGACCTCGCTTGTTTATCAAGTAAACATTTATTAAAAATTGTAGCTTGTCTTGCAAAACACTCACAAACCAAGTGACTCGCTATCCAAGGTTCCACTTGTACATGAAAAATGAGAGCCAACTCCTGCTGAAGCTTAACCATCAGTTCACTGATTGAAGAACAAGCACGTTTTAACCAAACATGCACAGACACAGACAGTCAAGGTAAAGTAAGACTTCTTGTTGTGCACAAGCTGCCTTGTTCTAATGTTATTTTCTATCAGCTCTGCTATTTGGAGGGCAAGTGAATATGCAGTATTATACTGTCAGTGTACAGTATATCTTGTCACTGTAAGTAGTTTGCATTGTTCAAACATACATATTACCTACTGTAGGTATTGGCTTCAAAAGCTTTGTTGTGAAAAACTGAGATTTGGAACTTTCTTATTTGTGCGTCTTTTTATTGTAAAGATGTTATTTATTTTTACTCATTTTTTATTTTATTATTTGGAAATAGCAGAATTTGCACATTATTGTTGTCTGTCTTATTACATTTCTAAAAAATAAATAATTTATTATAATCAAACAGTTACTCAGTACTTGAGTAGTCTTTTCACCAAATACTTTTTTACTCATACTTGAGTAATTTTTTGGATGACTACTTTTTACTTCTACTTGAGTAATATTATTTTGAAGTAACATTACTCTTACTTGAGTACAATTTTTGGCTACTCTACCCACCTCTGCTCAAACCTCTTAGTCCTGGAATCGGCCATGTCACTCTTCTCTGGGCTTTCAATAGCGTGTCTATGTCTTTCTTTTTAATATGGAGACTAAAATTGAACATAGTACTCCAGGTGAAACTTGCTAGTGTGTTAAATAACTTAAGCATAACCTTCACTGACATATATCATGGTGTGTATAACGTAACATTCTATCCATGTTTTTTGATTGCTTCTATACACTGCCTGGATGTAGATAGTGATTAGTCCTCAGTGACTCCTATTGTCCTTCTCATAAGGTGTACTTTGAGGTTTCAAACATCCTATTGTATATTCAAATTTAACATTTTTACTTCCTGCCTGTAATACTTTAGATTTTCTTAAATTAAATTTCATCTGCCACAAATCTGCCCAAGCCCGTATGCTAGCCAGATCTTCTGCAACAATTTACCTGTGTCATTATGTGGTATCATCTTATGATTTTGTTCTCGCCCAGGTTGTTTTTATATAATAAAAACAGCAGCCGCCCTAGCACTGATCCCTGAAGGACACAACTTTTAATATGTCCTAATTCTGAAAAAGTTCTCCTTACTGTTACCCTTTGTTTCCTGTATTTGAGCTAGTTTTGCACCCATCTAGAGACCATGCCTTAAATTTATACTTCCTTTAGTTGGATCATTAATCTTTCATCTGTTATACGATACAATACAATTTATTTTTGTATAGCCCAAAATCACACAAGGAGTGCCACAATGGGCTTTAACAGGCCCTGCCTCTTGACAGCCCCCCAGTCTTGACTGTCTAAGTAGACAAGGAACAACTCCCAAAAAAACCCCAGTAGGGAAAAAATGGAAGAAACCTCGGGAAAGGCAGTTCAAAGAGAGACCCCTTTCCAGGTAGGTTAGGCGTGCAGTGGGTGTCAAAAAGAAGGGGGTCAATACAATACAATACAATACAATACACAGAACAGAACAAATCCTCAATACAGTATAAAAATTTTAGAAGTACGTAATAGAATTTGACAATGGATGACATCACATAATATGATTTGGATTTGCTTATAGTCCTGGAGACCTCATCCATCAAGCTGCCTCCCCCATTTGGCCATTCCACGGCTCAAACAGTGCTGGGCCAGCCAATCTGATGAAAGGACCTCTCTTTCCCATGATTCCAGCGATCCTCCATCAGGGATGACTTTACCATAAGCAGGCACAACAACTTGGCAGGTGGGCCATGGCACCAAGTGCCACATTTGAGTACCGAGAAGAGAAACAGAATAGGTGAGGGTTAGTATTAAATTATAACTATCATGTTACTTATATTTTAGTGCTAATGACTAACAGAGATGCAGTATGTACAGTAAATCAGCAGCTATATTCAGAATATGCTAAACTGAACTAGTTTTTCTTCAGCTGGGATTTAAAAGCTGAGACCGAAGGGGCATCTCTTATTGTAGCAGGCAGACCATTCCACAGTTTAGGGGCCCTGTAACTAAAAGCTTGAACTCCTACTGTTATTTTATTAATCCTTGGAATCATAAGCAGACCGTCATCTTAAGATCTTAATGTGTGCTCTGGTTTGTAAGTCATGATAAGTTCAGACAAGTAAGCCGGACCTTGGCCATTTAATGCTTTATATGTTAAAAGGAGGATTTTGAAATCTGCCCAAAACTTAACTGGGAGCCAGTGTAAGGATTTAAGAACTGGAGTTATATGTTAGTATTTTCTTCTTTCTTACAGCAGCATTTTGGATTAACTGGAGGCTGTATAAAGAACAGTTTGAACATCCAGTGAACACCGCATTGCAGTAGTCAATCCTACTAGAAATAAATGCATGAATTAATTTCTCAGAATCCTGTTTATTTAGAAAGCACCTTAATTTCCCAACATTTTTAAGATGGAAGAAACATGATTTGGACAACTTTGTAATATGTGCTTTAAATGACATGCTAGAGTCAAAGAGAACTCTGAGATTTTGGGCTGATTCAGTAAAATTAATGGTGATTCCAACTGAGTTAAACAATGACAGAATATTGTTGTGATCAGCGTCATTCCCTCCAACAATTAACATCTCTGTTTTATCTGTGTTTAAAGACAAGTAGTTCTCATCCATCCAGTCCTTTAATTCACTAACACAACTAATTAAAGACAACATTGGAAAAACTTCATTTGATATAAATGAAAGATATAACTGGGTGTCATCTGCATACGAATGAAAATTAACCTTATGTTTCCTAATGAGAGATCCCAGTGGAAGTATGTAAAGTGAAAACAATAAAGGTCTCAGTACTGAGCCCTGCGGGACACCATATTGAACTTCTGTGTACAATGATGGAGTACTGTCAGCACATTTCTGTACATACTGGAATCGATTTGATAAATAAAAACCAAGCGAGCACAGTGCCTGTAAGCCCAACATAATTTTGTAGCCTTTGCAGTAAAATAGAATGGTCAATGGTGTCAAATGCTGCACTTAAGTCTAACAACAAAATTACAGTGGAGTTTCCTTCATCACAGGACATCAGAATATCGTTTACAATCCCCGTTAGTGCCGTTTCTGTACTATGACCAGTGCAGAAACCAGACTGGAATTTCTCAAATAAATTGTAATGCGTAAGATGTGACTGAAGCTGATTGGCAACTACTTTTTCTAGTATTTTAGAGAGAAAGAGTAAATTTGAAATAGGCCTATAATTATTAAGTATGTGTGGGTCTAGGTCTGACTTTTTAAGTAATTGTTTAAAGACTGACACTTTTAGTGCTTCAGGTACTGTACCATGCAATAATGAACTATTAATAACTAGCCAACCCGCGGCATACCATACGGTGCATAATCAGGCCAGTTTTTTTAATGATTTTTAAGCACAGGGAGAAAATTAACATTTGAAAAATTGGTAATGTAATAAATCAGCAAGAAAAGAAACATTGTAACAATGCACGGAACGAACCAACACACAATCGTCCGTGCGACGCTCAGGCGCGGAGGGTGGAATGTGAGGAGAGGAGAAGAACATCCACTCCGATCCCTCCGTCATGCTAGTCTGCTGATTTCTCATGCAGTATGCACTGCCTGCTCATGTGCCCACCTCCAACTCGTCACTCAAGTCGTTGTCATCTTTGCACAATCCAGATGCACATGTGACTCACGTAGACTTTTCATTGCTCTGTGCGGTTTTGGCTGCTTTTCTATATACACTCACCTAAAGGATTATTAGGAACACCATACTAATACGGTGTTTGACCCCCTTTCGCCTTCAGAACTGCCTTAATTCTACGTGGCATTGATTCAACAAGGTTCTGAAAGCATTCTTTACAAATGTTGGTCCATATTGATAGGATAGCATCTTGCAGTTGATGGAGATTTGTGGGATGCACATCCAGGGCACGAAGCTCCCTTTCCACCACATCCCAAAGATGCTCTATTGGGTTGAGATCTGGTGACTTTGGGGGCAGTACAGTGAACTCATTGTCATGTTCAAGAAACCAATCTGAAATGATTCGAGCTTTGTGACATGGTGCATTATCCTGCTGGAAGTAGCCATCAGAGGATGGGTACATGGTGGTCATGAAGGGATGGACATGGTCAGAAACAATGCTCAGGTAGCCTGTGGCATTTAAACGATGCCCAATTGGCACTAAGGAGCCTAAAGTGTGCCAAGAAAACATCCCCACACCATTACACCACCACCACCAGCCTGCACAGTGGTAACAAGGCATGATGGATCCATGTTCTCATTCTGTTTACGCCAAATTCTGACTCTACCATTTGAATGTGTCAACAAAAATCAAGACTCATCAAACCAGGCAACATTTTTCCAGTCTTCAACTGTCCAATTTTGGTGAGCTTGTGCAAATTGTAGCCTCTTTTTCCTATTTGTAGTGGAGATGAGTGGTACCTGGTGGGGTCTTCTGCTGTTGTAGCCCATCCGCCTCAAGGTTGTGCGTGTTGTGGCTTCACAAATGCTTTGCTGCATACCTCGGTTGTAACGAGTGGTTATTTCAGTCAAAGTTGCTCTTCTATCAGCTTGAATCAGTCGGCCCATTCTCCTCTGACCTCTAGTATCAACAAGGCATTTTCGCCCACAGGACTGCCGCATACTGGATGTTTTTCCCTTTTCACACCATTCTTTGTAAACCATAGAAATGGTTGTGCGTGAAAATCCCAGTAACTGAGCAGATTGTGAAATATTCAGACCGGCCCGTCTGGCACCAACAACCATGCCACGCTCAAAATTGCTTAAATCACCTTTCTTTCCCATTCTGACATTCAGTTTGGAGTTCAGGAGATTGTCTTGACCAGGACCACACCCCTAAATGCATTGAAGCAACTGCCATGTGATTGGTTGATTAGATAATTGCACTAATGAGAAATTGAGCAGGTGTTCCTAATAATACTTCAGGTGAGTGTATAATCCACCAAGACACCCGACCACGGTAGTAGCAAGGTGGGAGGGGGGTGTGTACAAAGGGTAGGGACGTAATGAGTGGGAGAGTATCAGTCGCACTTAGTGGGAATTCCACGGTTTACAGCCCAAATGGGGTTCAATGGCTTACCCATGCCTCTCTGTGCCGGGTAGACACATGCTCAATCTCATGCATAATTATTTATTGAATGTTAAACATTTCTGGAAAGACACGGTTGTCTAAAACGGGTTGGTGTGAGAATACAACAGAAAGTGAATGAAAAGATGTTCAGTATGCACTGCCTGCTCATGTGCCCAACTCCAACTCGTCACTTGAGTCGTTGTCGTTTTTGCACACTTCAGATGCACCTGTGACTCACGTAGACTTTTCATTTTTCTGTGCGGCTTTGGCTGCTTTTCTATATATAATCCACCAAGACACCCAACCACGGTAGTAGTGAGGTGGGAGGGGGGTGTGTACAAAGGGTAAGGATGTAATGAGTGAGAGCGTATGAGTCGCACTTAGTGGGAACTCCACAGTTTGCAGCCCGAATGGGGTTCAACGGCTTACCCACGACTCTCTGCGGCGGGTAGACACACGCTCAATCTCATGCATAATTATTTATTGAATGCTAAACACTTCTGGAAAGACACGGTTGTCTAAAACGGGTTGGTGTGAGAATACAACAGTAAGTGAATGAAAAGATGGAACTCTGGATAGAGCAAAATACAACACAATAGTGAACCCGCGACATAACAAACGCCGCGTGGCTCAGACGTGCATGTGATCTTTTAGCACAGACGAAAGGGACTAACTGGGTGGTCTGTGAGTTTTTGCGTCCGGGCAAATGGGCAGGCAGTGTGAATGCCTAGAGAGCGAGGGTAGATGCCGGCCGGTGAAAAAGGAGTGTTGGTGGGCAGGGAAACGTCTTCCGTGTTCCTGCAGGAGCATCTAAGAAGACGCATGTTTGTCACGGATGCGAATAGCTGTATGTAGCGTGTAAAACAGTTTGCTGAGGTGCACGCGGTCGTGCGTCATAACCGAAAACTCGGTTTTTAAAGACTGCTTACTTCATTGCGCTTTAACCTCAGTTGTAAAGGATTGTTTTAAGGATCCCATGGGATACCCCTCGCAAACCGTTTCACACGCAGCATATGGTGATTCACCTCCGCGAGAAACATGCCTCTATGAACAGTCAATGTAGCTCGGAGGTGCATGACATGCACATGACATTAACCTGACCTACACTGCATGTAGCCTCTACGACAGACGAATATAAATGACGCCATTTTTTCTGTGTCGTCGCGTCCGAGTTGATGGGCGTGGCCCTGTGAGTTGTCGTCATATCCAATGGTCTTGGAGTTGGTGAGCGTGGCTCATCCTGCGTGCGCCATAGGTGTCTCACTTGTCGGTGGCTTAGTAAATCCACGCTCCTTCCAGCGTGCTTTCCATGGTTGTCTTGCCTTAGTGAATTATATATATAGATGTTTAGAATAGGCGCTGCAAGAACATCCATGGCACTTTTTACTAGTTTTGTTGCCACTGGATCTGGGGAACAAGTAGTGGGCTTCATTTTAGAAATTAAAGTTAAGACTTCCTGCTCAGTTACAGGATTAAAATGACTAAAGTGCTGATTGCAATGTGTGGCAGGGTCTGCTAAGCTAGTATTTGTTTTGTACTGTGATGCTGAGATCTGGGCTCTTATATTTTTAGTTTTCTCATTGAAGAAGTTCATAAAGTCTGTACTGCTAATGTCTGTTGGTATTTTGCAGTGTAGATATGAATTTCCATTTGTTATTACCATTTGTTATCTTATCAAAAGCCTTCTGAAAATCAAGATATATGTCTATGCGCCTCTTTTTTTCATATGTTTTTGTTGTTTCCTCAAAGAATTTCAGCATTTTTGTGAAACACAGCTTTCCTTGCCTGAACCCATGTTGAGTATTTGTTTATTCACATGTTCTATACATGTGCTGCTTGATCTTTTCCTTAAGAGTTGCTTTCCTTAATGTATGTGTGTTTCATATTACACTTACTAGCCTACAGTTACTTGGATTAGCCAGATCACCATTTTATTATAATGGGGTAATATTTATTAATTTCCATTCTTTAGGAATCTCTCCATTGTGCAGAGATTTCTGAAATAAATTATACTGTATATGTACTTACCAGCTAACCCTTATGCATCTTGATATAATAACATACACTCAGATTTGTAAGATGATAAATTCAGATAAGGAAGTAGGGCTTTGTTCTTCTAAGGCTTTATATGTTAAAAATGAGGATTTTTAAATTTGCAATAAACTTAACTGGAATATTATACTGTATGTTCGTACTTTCATGTTGTAGTAATTGTTGCAGCAGAATTTTGAATTAACTGAAAGCTGTATAAAGAATAACTTCAGCAGCCAGTGAACACCACACTTCAGTAGTCAGTCCTGCTAGAAACAAATACATAAATTAATTTCTTAGTACCGAAATATTTACACCTGAAAGCCTTATTTCAAAACCCCGATAATAAAAATTAAATATTTTTATCAGTTACAGCTGTTAAACTTTGCCACTTTCCAAAATAGTTTCAGTCCAGCTGAACACACAGTGACACTTTGCAACTATCTCATTGCCATGATGTCCTCAGTGTCCTTCCTACTGCAGGTTACAGACACACCTTCTGTTTGTCACACTTTGAAGAAAGACAGCCTCTTAATTAAAGACCATATTTAAGCTAGTGTCTAAACTGAGCATAAATGGTCGGATGTTGTTCTGAAATTTTAGTTTAAGCTTTCACTCACTTCTGATACCATCCCTTTATATTCTAACCTGTGATGGTATGCTAAGTGCTGGTCATGTACCTTGTAATTTTAAAATTAGCAGTTTTCTTTTTTTTCTAGTGTGTGAAAACCCAAAAAATGTGTAAGAAAAAAAAAACAACCTTTGATTACCACATTCAATCACATATTGGAAGATTTTGATAATGTGGAAGAAGGAGTTCAGATTGGTTAATTTAATATAGGGCAAGAGTTATTCTATTCAAAAGTTGCATTGAACTGTTCAGTATGAATATAGCAATGTACTTTGAGCTTGTGCCTATGAAACAAGCTTTCATGGTTGGAGGAAAAAAGAGAGAATGTAAGAAGCAGAGTTAAGCTGCAAAAATACAAGCATATAAATCCCTTATTACCTGTTCTCTTTGTTCATCATGGTTTAGACGCAGACTATACTGAAAGACTGAAAGTCAAAAGAAAGATGATTCAGCATGATTGTCCACAATTCTAGACAAAAGATGAATTTGATTATTTAAAAAAAGTTAAAGTGGAGATGCAGCTATAAAGGTGAAACACTATATTAAAAAAGAAGAATTCAACTTGTGTTGGGATGAGTGGAAAAAATAGAAATGAGTGAAACCTACCTGTATATACATTTAAAACATCATCATCTACTAGTCTTTTGACTCTTGACTGTATGCTTTCTTTTAAGCCAGGTAGATTTTGTTTACTCAATCCTGCTTATCAAACCCCAGTAACTTTTTGTGCGAGACCTAGACCTCCCAAGAATCTGATTTTGTGGTTAAACAAAACCTCTACCAATGAATTGCTTATCCTTCCGCTTGGTCTGCTAATGTTTAAGTTTGAAAACTGAACAGTAGGACAGAATGTCGACGTTTAAGGTAATTAAATATCGCTATGTTCAAATTCAACATAATTATTTAATACATTAATAATAATAATAATAATGGATTAACTCTTTTAGGGCTGATGTTGACTTTTGTCAAAAGGAGGAGTTGACAATGGTAATTAACTGTAAACTGTGCCAAAACAAACCGTTATGTTTTAGTTGGACTCTCATTGCTAGAAGGGAAGTTATCTTCATTGGTTTGACCGATATTTTCTGTACTCGTGTGAGTAGTAAGGTGCAAACAAGAGCAAAAATGGCACTGACATAATGGTGAGAGATCAAAGTGAATGCGTAAAGCAAAATACTCCGTGGACAAAGTTTTAACTATTATCTCTGAACTGGACTATGACTTGCCGAACTCTGATTTTGATACAAGTGATCGAAAACGAATGTGAGGTTCCAGCTTCAGCTGACTGGTCCCTAGCTAAACATGTAACTGACACGCCTATGGCAATGTTTACCAAGAAGACTGCCACTTAACAATGGGAAGAGGTAGAAACCAGATTGCGGTGCACTGTGACCGCAGCATGCAGCAACAGACATTTAAATGTTGATTTCTGTGTGAAACCATTGCTTTTCAGAAACTGTTTTTTGAAAAAAATATTCAGCCCTCAAAGAGTTAAAATAGAATATGAAATTTAACAAAAATAATAGAAGAAAACCAGAAAGTCAATTACAATTACTTCCAGAAAAAAATAACTAATAATAATATTAAATAAATATAGAAAAAAAAATAAAGCCTTTAATGTGAGTGATGGGCTGTACCAAGGGTATATCCTGTCAACTCATATGTCCATAATTTCCTTGGATAGGACATCAGGTCACAACCAAGGTTTGCAGGGTATTTGACTTGGAGACCTGAGAAGTGTATCTCTGCTGCTGTTGTCCTCATCAAATTGATTTCTAGTCCTAACAGTAATGATTCACAGTTGAGTAGGGTTTGGTTGGGATGAAAATGAACACGTCAGAATTTGAGGCCATAGTCCTTTCTTAAGCAATCCACATTAATATCTGAGTTAAAACATAGTTCATCTGTTACAGAAAAGTCCAATATAACATTTTTTTTCCGTAAGAAGGGAGCTATTGCATTGGGATAACAGGTGACCTCTGTATATGAGAGCAACAATCTCTGTTGTGAACTTTTTATTTATTTATTTATTTATTTATTTATCTTTAACGGAAATACCATTTAGATTTTGATGCTCCTGAAAGAAACATAGTGCTAAGAAACAGGTTGCTGAAATTGAAAGAAAGGGCCAGTTCTATCAATTGATAAAAATGTAAAATCTCTTTTGGAGGACTAGGCTGGATTGATAATGCATTAATGTTTGTGTTTAAAACATGGCTGACAGATGAAGGAAATGGCCTGGCATGATGTGGGGTAAACTTAGGAAGAAGTAATTAGGTGGTAGACTATCTAAAAGAAAGAAAGGAAAACAGGCTACAAAGGCATTTGCTTCAAAACCCTAGTTAAAAAGTAAACAATATGAAATACTGTTCGAATTGGAAAAAATTTTGATAAATTTAAGTAAGTGTAGGAACAGAATACAAGGGGGGTTGTTTTTTATTGTGGAAGAGCTGGTCATTCACAAAACATACCCAACGCTTTAGAGAAACTCAAACTCACACCGTGATGGAGTTCTTAGGGTGAGCAGCTATCTAGGTCAAAGTTCTAGTTGCCTCACCCTCCCAGTAAATACTGAAATTAAAATACAGTACACAGAAGTAGTGGCAGGTTGTGATGCTGCTAAAGATTTTTATTAGTTCTGTTTTGGGTGTGGAAACCCTTGAAACCTCTCCTTCAGGTGTTTCTTACTTACCTGTTTCTTCTATGATGGCCCCTCTTTTGGGTACCTTCTCTTCAAAGATCCAGTCTAGTAAGGGGAACTTACCTGTAGGGTCTACTTTAGATATTCCTGCTTCAAAAGACTTACCTGTTTTTCTGTCTGATATTCCTCAAACTGGCTCTTCCTAGGCTGCTTCTTCATTGTTGGGGGCATGATCTTCCACGGTTAATTCCCGACTTTTATCTACAGCAGACACCTATTCCTTTAAAGATCTTCCTTTTCCAGTAGGTTGTTTTTCTGAAATTGTAAGACAGGATAGACAACAGATTAATATGAGTTTACTTACCTCCACGACTCCTTCTTCTATAGATCCTCTTGAACATAGTACTATTTCTTTGGCTATGCAGATATGTGCTATCAATAATGTCCCAGCACACAGGAGTTTTACCTGTTCAGGAGAAAAACACTATACAAACATTACAAGTACTTATCTCTGGTGTAGCCACTGATATAAAGGAATGGGATGTTGTCCAACCCCTTGAAATTATAGGACAAATGGGACAGTCCATAAGTATGGATGTTTTTAGGGTTGGGGATGATGGGACAGAAATAGGAGACAATAATATACACCTTGCAATTTCCCTCCTAGGTTTGATGACTCCTGTCACTGATCCATCTCAGAACTTAAATATTAGTAGCAGTAGCTCATAACTCTCCAATTTATCATTTATTATCGTGGTGGAGGGGTTTGCGTGTCCCAACGATCCTAGGAGCGCTGTTGTCTGGGGCTTTATGCCCCTAGTAGGGTCACCCAAGGCAAACTGGTCCTACGTGAGGGATGAGACAAAGAGTGGTTCAAAAGACCTCCTATGATGAAGAAAAAATTTGGATGGTGTTTTCCCTCGCCCGGACGCGGGTTACCAGGGTCCCCCTCTGGAGCCAGGCCTGGAGGTGGGGCTCAATGGCGAGTGGCCGGGCCTGCACCCATGGGGCTCGGCTGGGCACAGCCCGAAGAGGCAACGTGGATCCTCCTTCTCATGGGCTCACCACCTATGGGAGGGGCCAAGGAGGTTGGGTGCAGTGTGAATTGGGTGGTGGCCTATGGCGGGGACCTTGGTGATCCAATCCTCGGCTACAGAAGCTGGCTCTTGGGACGTGGAATGTCACCTCTCTGAAGGGGAAGGAGCCTGAGCTTTTGCGCAAGGTCGAGAGGTTCCAGCTAGATATAGTCGGGCTCACCTCAACGCACAGCTTGGACTCTGGAACCAATCTCCTTGAGAGGGGATGGACTCTCTACCACTCTGGAGTTGTCACCGGTGAGAAGCGCCGAGTGGGTGTGGGCATACTTGTTGCCCCCCAACTTGGAGCCTGTACATTGGGGTTAACCCCGGTGGACGAGAGGGTAGCCTCCCTCCGCCTTTGGGTGGGGGGACAATTTCTGACTATTTGTGCGTATGCGCCGAACAGCAGTTTGGAGTACCCACCCTTTTTGGAATCCCTGGAGGAGGTGCTAGAGGGCATACCTTTTGGGGACTCCCTAGTACTGCTGGGAGACTTCAATGCTCACGTGGGCAATGACAGTGAGACCTGGAAGGGCATGATTGGGAGGAATGGCCCCCCCGATCTGAACCCGCGCAGTGTTTTGTTATTGGACTTCTGTGCTCATCACGGATTGTCCATAATGAACACCATGCTTAAGCATAGGGGTGTTCATATGTGCACTTGGCACCAGGACACCCTAGGCCTCAGTTCAATGATTGACTTTGTGTTCGTGTCGTCGGACTTGCGGCCACATGTCTTGGACACTTGGGTGAAGAGAGGGGTGGAGCTGTCAACTGATCACCACCTGGTGGTGAGTTGGCTTCGATGGTGGGGGAAGATGCCGGTTAGACCTGGTAGACCCAAATATGTTGTGAGGGTCTGCTGGGAACGTCTGGCAGAGTCATCTGTCAGAAGTAGCTTCAACTCCCACCTCCGGCAGAACTTTGACCACGTCCCGAGGGAGGTGGGGGACATTGAGTCCGCATGGGCCATGTTCCGTGCCTCTATTGTTGAGGCGGCTGACCTGACCTGTGGCTGTAAGGTGGTCGGTGCCTGTCGTGGCGGCAATCCCCGAACCCGTTGGTGGACACCAGTGGTGAGGGATGCCGTCAAGCTGAAGAAGGAGTCCTACCGGAACCTTTTATCCTGTGGAACTCTGGAGGCGGCTGATAGGTACTGACAGGCCAAGAGGAATGCGGCTTCGGTGGTTGCTGAGGCAAAAACTCGGGCATGGGAAGAGTTTGGGGAGGCCATGGAGAACAACTTTCGGATGGCTTCGAGGAGATTCTGGTCCACCATCTGGCGTCTTAGGAGGGGGAAGCAGTGCAGTGTCAACACTGTATATGGTGGGGATGGTGCACTGCTGACCTCGACTTGGGATGTTGTGGGTCTTTGGGGGAGTACTTTGAAGACCTCCTCAATCCCACTAACATGCCTTCCAATGAGGAAGCTGAGCCTTGGGACTCGGAGGTGGGCTCCCCCATCTCTGGGGCTGAGGTCACCGAGGTGGTCAAAAAATTCCTTGGTGGCAGGGCCCTTGGGGTGGATGAGATACGCCCGGAGTTCCTGAAGGTTCTGGATGTTGTAGGACTGTCTTGGTTGACACGTCTCTGCAACATCACATGGACATCGGCAACAGTGCCTCTGGATTGGCAGACCGGGGTGGTGGTCCCCCTCTTTAAAAGGGGGGACCGGAGGGTGTGTTCAAACTACAGAGGGATCAAACTCCTCAGCCTCCCTGGAAAGGTCTATTCAGGGGTCCTGGAGAGGAGGGTCCATCAGATAGTCGAACCTCGGATTCAGGAGGAACAGTGTGGTTTTCGTCCTGGTCGCGAAACAGTGGACCATCTCTACACCCTTAGCAGAATCCTGAAAGGTGCATGGGAGTTTGCTCAACTAGTCTACATCAACAACAACAACATTTATTTATACATTTACATGTGTTTTGTGGACTTGGAAAAGGCGTTCAACCATGTCTTTCGGTGAATCCTGTGGTACCGGACCCCCTGATAAGAGCTGTTCGATCCCTGTACAACCAGTGTCAGAACTTGGTCCGCATTGCTGGCAGTAAGTTGAGCCCATTTCCAGTTAGAGTTGGGCTCTGCCAGGGATGCCCTTTGTCACCGATTCTGTTCATAACTTTTATGGACAGAATTTCTAGGCACAGCCAGGGTGTTGAGGGGGTCTGGTTTGGTGGACTCAGGATTGGGTCACTGCTTTTTGCAGAAGATATTGTCCTGTTTGCTTCATCAGGCCGTGATCTTCAGCTCTCTCTGAATCGGTTTGCAGCTGAGTGTGAAGCAGCTGGGATGAGAATCAGCACCTCCAAATTCGAGACCATGGTCCTCAGCCAGAAAAGGGTGGAGTGCCCTCTCAGGTTTGGGGGAAGAGATCCTGCCCCAAGTAGAGGAGCTCAGGTATCTTGGGGTCTTGTTTACGAGTGAGGGAAGAATGGAGCGTGAGATCGACAGGCAGATTGGTGCGGCGTCCGCAGTGATGCGGGCTCTGCATTGGTCTGTCGTGGTGAAAAAGGAGCTAAGCCATAAGGCAAGGCTCTCAATTTACCAGTCGATCTACGTTCCTACCCTCGCCTATGGTCATGAGCTATGGGTAGTGACTGAGAGAACGAGATTGTGAATACAAGCGGCTGAAATGAGTTTCCTCCGCAGGGTGTCTGAGCTTTCCCTTAAAGATAGGGTGAGAAGCTCAGTCATCGGGGAGGGGCTCAGAGTAGAGCCGCTGCTCCTCCACATCGAGAGGAGTCAAATGAGGTGGCTCGGGCATATGATCAGGATGCCTCCTGGACGACTCCCTGGTGAGGTGTTATGGGCATGTCTAATCGGGAGGAGACCCCGGGGCAGACCCAGGACATGCTAGAGGGAGTATGTCTCCCAGCTGGCCTGGGAACGCCTCAGGATTCTCCCAGAAGAGCTAGAAGAACTGGCTGGGGAGAGGGAAATCTGGGCCTCTCTGCTCAAGCTGCTGCCCCCGCAACCCGACCTCGTATAAGCGGAAGAGGATGGATGGATGGATGGAATGGATGACAGAGGACCATACAAGTGAAAACATTTTGTGATGTTGGGTCCATATCTGATCCTTCTAGTATATCTCAACCTTAAACAGACCAATTACAGATTAGACAGCTTGAAAACCAAAAATACCTAGGGGAATAACAAAATCAAAATGGACAATTAATCCGGTTAAACCATATTTATTTATCGGGGACTCTAATTTAGGTAGAATTGAAGATTTCATAAATGATCAAATAGTAATTAATAGTTACCCAGGAGCTAAAATTTGTCACATAGAAGCAATTTTAAAGAAAATAACTAGGACGAATAAAATTAAAACAGTAGTGTTCTTGGTAGGAATTAATAATAGAGACAATTTAGAAACTAGTATTAAACAGAATTATCAAAGTTTGATGAGGGAGGCAAAGAAAAAGTCCACTAATGCACAAGATTTTTATCTCTAAAATTCCTTATAGTAATAATCAAGACTTAGATATCATAAACTCAATTGTAGATATAAATAATATAATACATACATACTTTAATTATTTAGAGCCACCAAAACCAGATGTGTTATAAATTTGCAACGATCAAATACATTGGACACCAGAGACAGCTAGACTGATTTTTGGATCATTGGCAATAGGAATTTAAACTATTTGATGGTGTAAGTGACGTAATTTTGGCCCAGGATGCAAACATTTTCAACTTCTCAAAAACATTTAGGCTTACAGAATCAGAGATTTTCCTTCTTCAAAAGGGCTTAACATTCATTCCAGCCCCACTATAATAGATAATGAACAAATCTGTAGAGACATCCATCAGTATCACCGTAAATTAAAATCATTAGATTACTTTGATTATGAACCAAATCAAACTCCACCTCCATTTAGAGAACCCTCTATTTGGACACCAAAAAACAATTTCATTAGTGACCCGATTTTACAACTAATTAAACAGGATTGGCAAAAATTAGATCATACGGTCTATCAAAATAATATCACGGATCACTTAACAGAACAAGAAAGTACAGCTTTAAATGACTTAAAACAATGAAAAAATATTATTATAAAACCAGCAGATAAGGGTTCTATCACAATAATTCAAGACAGGGAACAATATTTGTTTGAGGCTTATAGACAACTAAATAATCCACAGCATTACTTACCATTAAAACAACCTGGACAAAACATAACAACAAATAAAATAGCAGTAATAATAATTAGATTATTAGAACAAAAACATATTACTTACAAACAGAAGCAATATTTCTCTGGACCTGCTAATCTATTGGCCCGTAAATTTATTGCCAAAAATTCATAAACCTCTGCAATCTTGGACGGTACCTTTTCAGATTCCATCAGGTATCTATTGTATCAGACAGTTCATCTGAGTCTTATAAAATTTCAGTGCATAGATTATTTTCTAAATCCATTATCACAGAAACATAACAGTTATATTAAGGACTAGCAAAATACCCGTGCTTTGCAGCAGAGAAGTAGTATGTTAAAGAAGTTATGAAAAAGAAAAGGAAACATTTTAAAAATAACATAACCTGATTGTCAATGTAATTGTTTTGTCACTGTTATGAGAGTTGCTGTCATCAAGGATTTTATTATCATTATTTCTTTCAATCAGGTTCGTATTTGGAGGACGTGTTGTGTTGAAGTTGCATTCCGTGTTTGTCAACCGTTGTTAAGATAACAGGTTTCATTCATCAAAGTGTTCACTACCCAAATCGCTACTCGTGAATGTAAGATGTTTAACAGGCATTCCTGGTATTAACTTGTGGATTTGCCTGCGAATATTTAGCGGCAGCGTGTCTACGAACTTGTGGAATCTCTTGCAAGTATTAAGGGACAGCGTCTTGTAATGTTTGTCACATATTTTTTTATTGTGTGCTTTTAACTGTTTCTGCCGCGTGCTTCCTTTTAGAGATTATGTCCCAGTAATTAACTGTCTGTGGGATATCTGTTTAAGAACAATTGGGGGCAAACTACGCCTGTGGGTCCTTGCTAAACGTACCATGGTGTGACGTAAGGGGAACTGACTGTAAAAAGGCAAGGAGGCGCTATTTTGAATGAAAAGGGAGAAGACAGCGAAGGAGCGGAAAAGTGAGAAGGAAAACTGTTTAAATGAAGACCTGGGAAGGTGAATGGAAAGAAGCAGCCAGCAGTAAAGCAAGGAAGACTCCATAATAAGAATGGTTGGGTGCACGTAGAAAGTGTAACAATAAGATTGTTAAGCCTTATGATAATGTTCCCGCACGGAGGGTTTAGAGAGACGCACCGGGAGAAGTATAGAATAGGGAAGCCCATGTGACTGTTCTGCTGTTCTCCTTTGACAGTTCTGTGGCTCTGCATATTTGTATGCAAAGTCAGTTTTTCTTCTCTCAGTAATCTTTGTCGCAAACTTGCATCACTGGTTCCACACACAATTTGGTCACGTATAAGGGAACTTTTAATCTCCCCAAAATTGCATGTGCCTGCTAACACTCTCAGATCTGTGACGTAGTTGTCTATATTTTCTCCCCTTCCATGATTTCTTGAAAAAAATCTGAACCTCTCTACAGTCTCATTTATTTTGGGTTTTTAGACACTTTTTCTATAGTGTCGTTTCTTGTGACTGAAGACAGAGAGATATAATTAAAGTTAGTAAAAAATCTTTTATTAATACACACCAGGCAAGGGTAAAATGACAGAGAAGTACAGTCCTAGGACACCTGCCCTTCATCTGCCCAGAGGGGTCGGTGTCTCAAATCTTTTATAGGGCAAAGCTTTGTCTTATGACTTTAGTTGCACAAGAATTTCAAAACATTAAATCTTTACAACAATTTGCTTGGATCAGCATTTACAACATTTTTAAAGTTCATCAGTTGGTCACTTGTGGTTTTTTGTCAGTTAGGAAAAACAGGCTTTTGTCATGTACACCAGATTGATCAATACTGATCAACTTTTTATTATTTTTCCACATTCCCCCCTTTTGAACAATCTGGGTATGACAAGGAATAAAGGAAAATTAGACAGTGGAGGTAAAGAGTGGGGAAGGAGGAGGAGAGGAGGAAGGGGATGAGGAAACTGAAGCAAATTGGAGCATACGTTCCTCGTGTAGCATATAGGCCTTGGCCATAGAAGCAGTGAAATATTTGGATATGATATAGCGAATAAGAGGAATAATGCAGCAGTCAACAAGGAGAAGAACAATAAATACTACTGCCAAAGAAATAAATGCTGATTTTAGCCATTGGCCCCAGGACCCGAAAGTGGACGTAAACCACTGATCCCAAGGGTTAGGGATGCCAGAGTTAGCGGCAAGTTCATTAGAAAGGGCAGTGAGACCGGCTAATGCACGAGTGATAGAGCCATCAGGAGCAGTATTATTGGGAATGTAGGTACAGCAAGTGTCTCCAAACATTGCACAGACACCACCTTTCTCTGCTAAAAGCATATCTAGGGCCAACCTGTTCTGCCAGGTCATTAGAGAGGTACGATCCAACTGCTCATGAATTCCTTCAACGGCATCTTTTGTGAAGTTGAGGAATCATTGTTGGTTATAATACAAATAATTGATCCAATCGACATTTTTATTGATGGTGATCTGAGGTATTATGGACTCGAACCCAGCAGCTACCTGATCCCTGGCTTTAAATTTATCTGGGACTCCTCTGGGGACTCCTATGGAATCAATATATACTCCTGGGCTGTGTAGGGAGAAACTGGAAGAAGAATCTGGGAGAGAACGGGTTCGGCGGGAAATAGTGGAGAGCTGGGAATAAGAGGGGTGATACGGAGAGTGTGAAGAGGGTAAGGACAGTAATCGGAAAGGCATAACCAGCTGTATAGGGGCACAAGTGCCAGACCAATCGAAAGGCAAGATATCAAATAGTTTTGACCTGCGGCACATCCACCAAATATCAGACCTAGGGGTAGTTTGGGAAAGCAAAAACTTTGAAAGAGTGGAATTAAAAGAGGAGGAGTTAACATGGAAGGTCTGGGAGCAGAAGGAAGAAGGTAATTCTCCTACCCAAGCACCTTCGTGAGATTGAAACATGGGGGTAATCATATGACGGGTGGGGGGAAAAAGGGTAGATAGATTAGCACATTCGGAATTAGTGGGGATTTTGGGGCTAGCAAACAAGTAGAGAAGACAATGTAACCCAGTGGGGTCAGAAATGTTGGATAGTGGGAAAGGAACTGTAGCTAAATGAGAGCGTGCGGCTGCGCAAGCGTAGCAATGTGAACGGTTAGATTACCCATTGCAACCATCTATTTTGATCCCCATAGCCTGTCTCCACAGAGAAAGTGCTGGTTAAGATATTTAGATGCAAAATCTGAACCAGGGGTGATTCGTCGTGTGGAGATACAGTGGTGAGAAACTGATTAAGAGAGGGGGACGAGGGAGAGAGAGCAGGTGTCCTAACCTTAATTTGAAAAAATCCTCAGGGATCATAACCACTTGCATATGCAACTAAGACATAAGTTCCTGAATCATGAAGAGAAGGATTCTTCAGAGTAATGATTAATGAATTACAATGATTCTCGGCACACTCATGAGGGACGTGTCCCTTTAAAATAGAGAATCGAGTTTTCAGGCCATGCTGTGTAGCCTGCCAAGGTTCATAGCCCCAGTCATTTGGTCCTGTATTTGCAAACACATCGCTCCAAAATCCACATTCAGAGTCCTCTGAGGAGGAACCTGAATCAGAGTCATACCAAGGGTAGCTTACACAAACATATTTGTCAGGCCATTCCCATTGTTCCTGTCTGCCAGTACAGGGGGCAATTGCACAAAAATCAACCTGGAATGAGGCAGTTTCTTCCTCCTGGAAAGTCAGTGTCACCCGTGAAGTGGATAATGGAATGGAAAACAATAAGATTATGTATATTAAGGGTGCCATCTTTTGCAGTGCGAAGCGTGAATCCAGGCGGGCAATCCTTCAACCTTTACAGCATGTGGTGTAGACAGAAGAACTTGGAACGGTCCTCTCCACCTAGGCTGATGCCAATGTTTCCTCCGGGTGTCTCGAACCAGAATCCAGGTGCCCAAGGGAATCGGCGAGTCTTCAGATGGAGGGCTGGTTCTCCAGGCCTGATTAACCTGCTCGTGGACTTCCTTCAGGGATGCTCGGAGACCTGTAAGACTAGAAAGAAGATCATTGTCCACGGTATGCAGGTTCACATTTCCTATTACCATGCCAACGGGCATGGGTTGTCCAGTCAGAATTTCAAACGGCGATAGTCCCAATTGTCGGTGTGTCCGTCCCATCAATCCCATTAGGGCCAGGGGCAGAGCGTCTGGCCATGATAAATTGGTTTGTTCACAAATTTTGCAAGCTTAGCCTTTAGGGTGCCATTGCATCGTTCTACGATACCCCCACTTTGTGGATGATATTTGCAGTAATGATGTACATTGATCTGCAGCCAGGTGGTTAATTCATTTATAGTAGTGGCCGAAGGCGGGGACCTTGGCGGTCTGATCCTCGGCTACAGAAACTGGCTCTTGGGACGTGGAATGTCACCTCTCTGAAGGGGAAGGAGCCTGAGCTAGTGCGCGAGGTCGAGAGGTTCCAGCTAGATATAGTCGGACTCACCTCGACGCACAGCTTGGACTCTGGAGCCAATCTCCTTGAGAGGGGCTGGACTCTCTACCACTCTGGAGTTGCCCCTGGTGAGAGGCGCCGAGCAGGTGTGGGCATACTTATTGCCCCCCGACTCGGAGCCTGTGCATTGGGGTTTACCCCGGTGGACGAGAGGGTGGCCTCCCTCCGCCTTCGGGTGGGGGGAAGGGTCCTGACTGTTGTTTGTGCTATGCTACCAACAGCAGTTTGGAGTATTCACCCTTTTTGGAGTCTCTGGAGGGGTTGCTAGAGGGCATACCTTCTGGGGATTCCCTCGTTTTGCTGGGAGACTTCAATGCTCACGTGGGCAATGACAGTGAGACCTGGAAGGGCGTGATTGGGAGGAATGGCCCCCCCGATCTGAACCCGAGCGGTGTTTTGTTATGGACTTCTGTGCTCGTCACGGATTGTCCATAACGAACACCATGTTCAAGCATAAGGGTGTTCATATGTGCACTTGGCACCAGGACACCCTATGCCTCAGGTCGATGATCGACTTTGTGGTCGTGTCGTCGGACTTGCGGCCATATGTCTTGGACACTCGGGTGAAGAGAGGGGCGGAGCTGTCAACTGATCACCACCTGGTGGTGAGTTGGCTTCGATGGTGGGGGAAGATGCCGGTCAGACCTGGTAGGCCCAAACGTGTTGTGAGGGTCTGCTGGGAACGGCTGGCAGAGTCCCCTGTCAGAAGTAGCTTCAACTCCCACCTCCGGCAGAACTTCAACCCGCCCCGAGGGAGGTGGGGACATTGAGTCGAATGGGCCATGTTCCGTGCCTCTATTGTTGAGGCGGCTGACGGAGCTGTGGCCGCAAGGTGGTCGGTGCCTGTCGTGGCGGCAATCCCGAACCCGTTGGTGGACACCGGTGAGGGATGCCGTCAAGCTGAAGAAGGAGTCCTATAGGACTTTTTTGTCCTGTGGGTCTCTGGAGGCAGCTGATAGGTACCGGCAAAAACTCGGGCATGGGAGGAGTTTGGAGAGGCCATGGAGAACGACTTTGGACGGCTTCAGGAGATTCTGGTCCACCGTCCGCGTCTCAGGAGGGGAAGCAGTGCAGTGTCAACACCGTATATGGTGGGGATGGTGCGCTGCTGACCTCGACTTCGACGTTGTGGGTCGGTGGGAGGAGTACTTCAAGACCTCCTCAATCCCACTAACATGCCTTCCAATGAGGAAGCAGAGCCTGGGGACTCTGAGGTGGGCTCTCCCATCTCTGGGACTGAAGTCACCGAGGTGGTCAAAAACTCCTTGGTGGCAGGGCCCGGGGTGGATGAGATACCGGAGTTCCTTAAGGCTCTGGATGTTGTAGGACTGTCTTGGTTGACACGTCTCTGCAACATCGCATGGACATCGGGACAGTGCCTCTGGATTGGCAGACCGGGGTGGTGGTCCCCTCTTTAAAAGGGGACGGAGGGTGTGTTCCAACTATAGAGGGATCACACTCCTCAGCCTCCCTGGAAAAGTCTATTCGGTGGTTCTGGAGAGGAGGGTCCGTCGGATAGTCGAACCTCGGATTCAGGAGGAACAGTGTGGTTTTCTCCTGGTCGGAACAGTGGACCAGCTCTTCACCCTTAGCAGAGTCCTGGAGGGCGCATGGGAGTTTGCCCGACCGGTCTACATGTGTTTTGTGGACTTGGAAAAGGCATTCGACCGTGTCCCTCGGGAATCCTGTGGGGGTGCTCGGGAGTATGGGGTACGGACCCCTGATAAGAGCTGTTCGGTCTCTGTACAACCGGTGTCAGAGCTTGGTCCGCATTGCGGCAGTAAGTGAGCCCGTTTCCAGTGAGAGTTGGACTCCGCCAGGGCTGCCCTTTGTCACCGATTCTGTTCATAACTTTTATGGACAGAATTTCTAAGCGCAGCCAGGGTGTTGAAGGGTCGGTTTGGTGGACTCAGGATTGGGTCACTGCTTTTGCAGATGATGTTGTCCTGTTTGCTTCATCAGGCCGTGATCTTCAGCTCTCTCTGGATCGGTTCGCAGCTGAGTGTGAAGCGGCTGGGATGAGAATCAGCACCTCCAAATCCGAGAGCATGGTCCTCAGCCGGAAAAGGGTGGAGTGCCCTCTCAGGGTTGGGGGAGAGATCCTGCCCCAAGTGGAGGAGTTCAAGTATCTCGGGGTCTTGTTCACGAGTGAGGGAAGAATGGAGCGTGAGATCGACAGGCGGATCGGTGCGGCACCCGTGATGCGGGCTCTGCATCGGTCTGTCGTGGTGAAAAGGAGCTGAGCCATAAGGCAAAGCTCTCAATTTACCAGTCGATCTACGCTCCTACCCTCACCTATGGTCATGAGCTATGGGTAGTGACCGAAAGAACGAGATCCCGAATACAAGCGGCTGAAATGAGTTTCCTCCGCAGGGTGTCTGGGCTTTCCCTTAAAGATAGGGTGAGAAGCTCAGTCATCCGGGAGGGGCTCAGAGTAGAGCCGCTGCTCCTCCGCATCGAGAGGAGTCAGATGAGGTGGCTCGGGCATCTGATCAGGATGCCTCCTGGACACCTCCCTGGTGAGGTGTTCCGGGCACGTCCAACCGGGAGGAGGCCCCGGGGAAGACCCAGGACACGCTGGAGGGACTATGTCTCCCGGCTGGCCTGGGAGCCTTTGGGATTCTCCCGGAAGAGCTGGAAGAAGTGGCCGGGAGAGGGAAGTCTGGGCCTCTGCTTAAGCTGCTGCCCCCGCGACCCGACCTCGGATAAGCGGAAGAGGATGGATGGAATTCACAAAGTGAGTACCATTGTCTGTTTGTAACTTTTGCGGGATGCCCCATCTTGGAATAATTTCTTTTATTAGTGCCTTAGCAACTGTTTTAGTATCATTGTGTTTAGAAGGGAAAGCTTCTACCCATCGGGAGAACACATCGACAATCACAAGGCAATATCGGTAACCTCTAGACGGTGTTAGCTCAATGAAATCCATTTGGAGGTGCTCAAATGGACCCATTGGGTTAGGAGTAACGGCGGGACTTACCTGTGTGCCTTTTCCTACATTAAACCTTTGACATAATGCACAGCGTCTACAGAATTGCTCTGCATATGTAGGGAAGCCTACAGCTTTCCAATGTTTTTGACATCCCGACCATGGCATCTTTCCCAGCATGGTCGAGGCCATGGGCTATTTTTGCCATACCTGGAAAAGAAGCCTTTGGGAGAAAAGGTTTGTTAGTTTGCTTATGAGTCCAGACTCCATCAGAGAGGGACCCTTCTTTGGACCATTTTTTCTTTTCGATGTCCGTGGCTGCACTCTGTAAAGAAATTATTTGATTATCAGGGTCCTGGTCATTTCTCTGTTGGAATAAAGAGATTGGTTTGTTACTGTGTGCAGCCTTTTTAGCAAAGTAGTCTGCTAATTCATTTCCTTTGCTGACAGGATCCTGCTTTCCTGTGTGAGCTTGACATTTAACAATCGCTAGCTTTGATGGTTTAGTTATGGCTTCTAAGAGGGATTCGATTAACTTTTGATGTTGGATGGGTTTGCCAGTACTGGTCTTGAATCCCCTCAATTTCCATAATGCCCCATGATCATGGCAGACTCCAAAGGCATATCTAGAATCTGTATAAATTGTTATGATTTTTCCTTCAGACAGCTGACATGCTCTGGTGAGCACTATTAATTCAGCCGCTTGTGCACTCAAACTTGATAAAATTCGATTTGCTTCCAGCAGGCGGTCGGTCCCCTTGGACCACTGCGTAACTAGTTGAGGGTGTTCTGTTTTCCAATCGCAAAGAACATCCGTCTACAAAAATAATTTCTCCAGTTTCTAAAGGTGTTTCCTGTAGATCTACTCGAGGCTTTATAACCTTTGCTATTTCTTTATGGCAATTATGCGGTTCACCTTCGTTATCTGTATGGCAATTATGCGGTTCGCCTTCGTTATCTGTTGGCAAAAGGGTGGCTGGATTTAAAGTGAAGCATCTTTCAATCGGAACGTTTGACAGAGTACAGAGTACATTCTGATAGTGTATTGCCCTAGCAGTAGTGAGATGTGAGGTCTTAGCCTGTACTAAAATGGAATGTACAGCGTGAGGCACCTTTACTGTTAGGGGGCTCATAAGCACTATATCTGTACTGGCTAGTAGCTTCTGTTGTGGCAGCCACAGCCCTAAGGCAAGGCGGAAGTGCTGCAGCCACTGGATCCAATTTTTTCGAAAAATATGCTATTGGCCTTTGTTTATCCCCATGTAACTGTGTTAAAACTGCATTCATATATTAACCCCCTTTTTGTCCATGAACAGAGTGAATGGATGTGCAAAATCTGGTAAGCCCAATGCAGGAGCCGAGGAGAGTGCGCTTTTCAAGTCACAGAGAGCCTTCTCAGCCTGCTCATCCCATTGCACTTGACCAGAAAGAGGAAGGCCAGGGGTGTTTGCTAGATTTTGTAATGGCTGTGCTCTCTCAGTGAAATTCGAAATCCATTGCCGGCAGTATCCTAAAATGCCCAATGCAGACATAACCTGTTGTTTTGTGACAGGTCTAGGAAGATTTTGAATGGTGGTAATGCGATCGCTAGAAAGAGCTCTTGTTCCATTTGTAATGTCATGACCTAGATATTTTACAGTCGTTTGAATTAATTGCAGTTTAGCCTTTGAAACTTTATGCCCATTTTCTCCCAGGAATAATAGTAATTTTTTAGTGTCCTGCTCACAATCGTCTTCTGTAGTACTACATAACATAATATCATCTACATATTGTATTAATGTACTACCTCGGTCTGGCCAGAACTCTTCTAAACTTTGAGCAAGCGCTTGTCCATACACACAAGGGGCTTCAGTATATCCCTGAGGCATGACAGTCCATGTCCAACGGCGGTTTTGGAAAGTAAAGGCAAACCAAAATTGAGAATCAGGGTGTACAGGGACAGAAAAGAAAGCATTGACTAAATCAATCACGGAAAAATAACGAGCAGAGGGAGGGATTGCAGAAAGAATAGTGGAAGGATTAGGAACAATAGGGGCCCTAGGAAAGATTGCAGAATTCACTTGTTGTAAGTCTTGAACAAAGCGTCATGAACCGTCAGCCTTTCTTACAGGTAAAATAGGGGGAGGGAAATGAGTGAAGGGCTTTAAGAAGAATGGTGTGTGGGGAAACATTTAAAGTCCATGCTGCAAAAGAGGGGTCTGAGCGATGAGCAATTTGGGACATTAGGTTTGGGGTGGAGCAGAAGAATCCTTGATTAGTCATGGAGATTGAAAGAGAAAGTTTCGTCATGAGATCTCTTCCTAAGAGGTTAACTGGACAGAGCTGATTTAAAAGAAATCGGTGTGTTAAAGTGGAATCACTGGAATGCAGCTGAACTCGAAGAATCTCTTGAGGCAGGGACCTCCTTCAGTGAAAGGGTTGAGCGCGTGCCTCCTGTGTCCACGAGGAAAACAGTTTCAGTGCCATTCACCAGCCAGCAAACTGAATAATGGATCAGTCTCTGAATTATGGATGAGCAAAGGCAGTTGAAGAGAAGGTCTGGGGGTCCCTGCGGATTCCTATGTCCATAGCCGAGATAAGAGACCAATCTCTGCCTTTCTTATACTTGTCCTTAATATTATTTTAACATGTTCCCATTGTGTAATAAAGGGACCTTCATCCCGGCCCCAAGGCAACGCCTCCTTCCACTGCCACGGGTTTCCGTTATGCTGTCCATGATTGACAGTGTCCCATGTGGTGCCAAGCTTTCTCCACAGCACCCGAGTCCATTCTGCGGCATTAGGCTTATACATATCATACAGCTGCTGTAATTGTTCTATGAATTTTTTAAACACATCGATGACTTTGGGATCAGGCAATTCGGACACAACGTCCTTCAGCTCTTGAATGTCCCAGTTACGATGTATCATTACAGTAGAGGGGTTATTAGCTCCTGCAGGTTGCATTGAATCATGTCAGGGGGTTCTGGGATCTCAATCAGGGGGCATTCGAATAAGGGGCCTGGGGGTTTGGGGGACTTTAAGGGGATTGAAAGGTGGTGTTTTGATTAGGGGGCTGAAGGAATAGGGTTTGACTTCTAGTGCATTGTGAAATGGAGGTTCTAGGATCGTGAAACCCACCCGCCGCACCCATTACGTTACTTTTATCATTCCCCGGATCAGTGTGTAATGAGGGATCATAATGATATTCTTCAAAGAAACCAGACCCCAAGGGATCATCTTTTAATTCTGGTGCGGTGGGCGCTGGAGGTGGCGGAGGAGAAGGTGGGGGTTGTGGATGTGGATGGTGTAGGAAAGGTGGAGGAACAAGTATGGAATATAACGGGTCTTTGTTTTTTCTCTCACTCGTCTTTCGCTTCTCATTCGAATGTGGTCCCGATTCTGCTTGCACTTTCTGTAAAGCTATAAATAACTTTTTTTTTTTTCCTTCTAGTTTTAACTTTCTGCAGCCAATAATTCATTTCTGTACTGCCTTTAAATTACGATCTTTAATAACCAACTCCCATCTGTCATACATAACACGGACCTTTGTTACAACATCCTCGTACATTTCTACATACAACATCCTTGTGCATTTCTACATAATATTTTTCTAATTTCCTGTACTTCATTCATGTCTCCAGCTCCTTTCCAGTGGCCATCTCCCCCCACTTTGCTTATTCCACTTTTTGCATGCCTTCTTAAAATCTAATCCTGTCTTCTTTTCAATGAGCTTCTAGGGGACCTTTTTTTTCCCACCAGTATGTGGAGCCTGGTGATCCTCCAAAAATAAACCTTCTAACATTAAGGACTTCGAACCCTCGGGGTGCCGATTGGCAGGCTTGCTATTATATGTTCCCATTTTTTCCCTTGCTTTTTCCTCCTGATTGCTGTGACAGATTTATTCCCTCTTTTCGTGTCCTATTCCCACTTCTGTCTTCAATGAACTACTAGTTTTTCTGAGAGTGCCACTCACCCGTTTCTAGTGTTCCCCTTAATATTTCCAGAAGTGGAATACCGAAGCTTTTCCTACGTTACTGTCACAGTGCTCGGCGAAAGCAAGTATTTATTTTCAGTACGTACTTGTCTATTCTTCCCCTTGTTTTATTAACCTGTTATTCCTCTATTCTATGCTCTATCCTCTGTCCAATAGATTTGTCCGTGTTTATGGGTGTGCCACGCACCGGATCCCGTCCTAAATCCCCCTTTTATAATTCCCAGAGGATAGTGTTCTATACTATCTTTCCCAAAAGTAGTGACTTAAAACAAGGTATTTCTTTTCCGTTTACTATTCCCAGTCACTTTTTATATTCCACAGCAAGCCCGCCTCCAGTTTTATCTTTTACGGAAACCCCCGACGGTACTTACCCCAGCCTGGGTGTTAGTCAGCTCTGTCAGGAAATCCTTCTCAGTCACCGTGGTTGTACCAGAAGGAGACTGGGGACTCCACACGCAGGAGCCGTCTCAGGACAGGGCAATCCTAACTTTTATCGGAGCTACTTACTCTGTTGCTGGTGCGCACAGTTGCGGCAGTCTGCTTCAAGAAGACAGATCGCTGAGATCTTCCCGCTCGAGGAGTCAGCCGGCCGTCTCCTGCCCCACGTCCGGGCGCCAGAAAACTGTAGACACTTTTTCTATAGTGTCGTTTCTTGTGACTGAAGACAGAGAGATATAATTAAAGTTAGTAAAAAATCTTTTATTAATACACACCAGGCAAGGGTAAAATGACAGAGAAGCACAGTCCTAGGACACCTGCCCTTCATCTGCCCCAAGGGGTCGGTGTCCCAAATCTTTTATAGGGCAAAGCTTTGTCTTATGACTTTAGTTGCACAAGAATTTCAAAACATTACATCTTTACAACAATTTGCTTGGATCAGCATTTACAACATTTTTAAAGTTCATCAGTTGGTCACTTGTGGTTTTTTGTCAGTTAGGAAAAACAGGAAGTTGCACTTGTCATGTGCACTTATAGACAAGACAAGGCTTTTGTCACGTACACCAGATTGATCAATACTGATCAACTTTTTATTATTTTTCCACAGGTTGTAATCATCAAATTTACGTATCATCAAGCTCATGGTTAACTCATCAGGTCTTACATCACTGGTCAGCACATGGCATAATTCTCTGCCGCTCTTTTCAATAAGATAACAGAATAATTTGACCTAAGTCTTTTCATCTGCTTCTGGCATTGCAAGTTCTATGTATAATCTGAACTCGTCCTTCCATGTTCTCCATGACTTCGCCAGGTTAGCATCGAGGCTTAATGTCAGCAGCGGTCTCAGACTCTCCATTTTCCTTTCGTGTTAGCGTCTCCGCGTCCTGAAAATTTAACAGCAAACTGGCGTGACTTTTGGCGCAGTTCCTTGACCTACACTGCCACCATGTTTCTCTCTCAAGATTATTTAAAGGCATAGACTCACGCTTCCAGTTTATGTCTGTTTATTTCACAGTAGTTAAAGCCAGAACAGTCACACGGGCTTCCCTATTCTATACTTCTCTCGGTGCGTGTCTCTAAACCCTCCGTGCAGGAACATTATCATAAGGCTTAACAATCCTATTGTTACAGAAGGGGTGCCTGCTAACCTAAAAGGGATTTTCGGATCTTACGGCTTTACTTGTCTGTTGTGGAGCGGACGTCGGCCATGGATGGACACTAACGCCGAGTCACTCGGGTGAGACGGACTTCATTCTTCAATAAAGGAACTGTCACCGAGCCGGTGAGATCGCTTCTTTACATGTAAATTAAGTCAACTACGTTGGAGGCGTGGTGATGGGAGACACAACTCCGCCTCACACGCCGACCGAGCTGCAGGCTATGGCCGTATATATGTATGTAAGTAGGATTCAGTTATGACCATGACGCATAGAATTTCGAAATGAAACCTGCTTAACTTTTGTAAGTAACCTGTAAGGAATAAGCCTGCCAAATTTCAGCCTTCTACGTACATGTGAAGTTGGAGAATTAGTAGTGAGTGAGTGAGTGAGTCAGTCAGTCAGTCAGTCAATGAGGACTTTGCCTTTTATTAGTATAGATACTGATCATTTTTTATAAATAATTAAACAATACCAGATCAATCAAACCAGAAATCAAACAAATCACCAGGCCCAGATAATATTTATCCTCGTGTTCTTAAGGAGGCTAGTGAGTACATACAGTATATATAAATATATAATAAATATATATAAACCCTTGACACGTATTTTTAGGAAGTCACTGTGCACTGGAGAGATTCCAAAGGACTGGAAAATGGCAAATATCATCCCATTATATAAAAAGGGTAACAGGGCAGATCCAAGCAACTATAGGCCAGTAAGCTTAACATGCATCACAGGAAAATTAATGGAAGGAATTATTAAGCATAAGATTGAGCAACACATGGCAAGGACAGGAGTTATTCTGAACAGTCAGCATGGGTTCAGAAGAGGGAGGTCATGTTTTACTAACATGTTGGAATTCTATGAGGTTGCAACAAAAGCATACTATCAAAGTGGAGCTTATGATATTATTTATCTGGACTTTCAGAAAGCATTTGATAAGGTGCCACATGAGAGGTTGGGCATCAAGTTAAAAGAAGTGGTAGTTCAGGGTGATGTTTTTAGATGGGTGCAGAATTGGCCCAGATACAGGAAGCAGAGGGTGATGGTGCGAGGAACCTCTTCAGAACTGGCCGATGTTAAGAGTGGTGTTCCACAGGGGTCAGTGCTAGGGCCATTGCTATTTTTAATATATATAAATGATTTAGATAGGAATATAAGTAACAAGCTGGTTAAGTTTGCAGATGATACCAAGATAGGTGGATTAGCAGATAATTTGGAATCCGTTATATCATTACAGAAGGACTTTGATAGCATACAGGCTTGGGCAGATTTGTGGCAGATGAAATTTAATGTCAGTAAATGTAAAGTATTACACATAGGAAGTAAAAATATTAGGTTTGAATACACAATGGGCGGTCGGAAAATCGAGAGTACACCTTATGAGAAGGATTTAGGAGTCTTAGTGGACTCAAAGCTATCAACTTCCCAACAGTGTTCAGAAGCCATTAAGAAGGCTAACAGAATGTTAGGTTATATAGCACGATCTGTGGAGTACAAGTCCAAGGAGGTTATGCTCAACCTTTGTAATGCACTGGTGAGGCCTCATCTTGAGTACTGTGTGCAGTCTTGGTCTCCAGGCTACAAAAAGGACATAGCAGCACTAGAAAAGGTCCAGAGAAGAGCGACTAGGCTGATTCTAGGTCTACAGGGGTTGAATTATGAGGAACGATTAAAAGAGCTGAGCCTTTACAGTATAAGCAAAAGAAGATTAAGAGGTGACATGATTGAAGTGTTTAAAATTCTGAAGGGAATTAGTACAGTGGATCGAGACTTGTATTTTAAAATGAGTTCATCAAGAACACGGGGACACAGTTGGAAACTTGTTAAGGGTAAATTTCGCACAAACATTAGGAGGTTTTTCTTTATACAAAGAACGATAGACACTTGGAATAAGCTATCAAGTAGTGTGGTAGACAGTAAGACGTTAGGGACTTTCAAAACTCGACTTGATGTTTTCTTGAAGAAAACAAGTGGATAGGACTGGCGAGCTTTGTTGGGCTGAATGGCCTGTTCTCGTCTAGATTGTTCTAATGTTCTAATGTTCACCACTTAAAGATCCCTACCCAGGTTTTTCTTTTTACTATGGACGTAGAATCTCTTTATACAAATATAGATATTCAGTTAGGTTTAGATGCAGTGCAAAACGTTTTTCACAAATTTCCGGATCCAAATAGACCAGATGCACATTTGTTAGATCTTTTGGAAATCAGTCTTACTCATAATGATTTTGAATTTAAGGGTCAATTTTTTCTTTAAATACATGGTACAGCTATGGGAAAACGTTTTGCACCATCTTATGCCAACATATATATGACAGACTGGGAACAACAAGCTTTGAGTAAATGTGCCCATCTCCCCTATCTTTATTTTATGTATTTGGATGATATTTTCATAGTTTGAACTCATTCTAAACAAGAGTTTGATATTTTTAAGGACACACTCCATTTTCATTATACTACAATAAAATTGCAGGCAACTACTAGTTTCTATAAGGTTTATTTTTTAGATACAGAAATTAGTTTTCAAATAATTTCATTGGACAAAAAAGCTTTCTCTTCTATAATTTATTTTAAACCAACAGACACACATGTGCTATTACATGTATCAAACTATCACCTTAAACATACATTCAGAGGCATCATCAAATCACAATTAATCCGGTTTTACAAAATTAACACCTTTTTGAGGGATACACAACAAGCCACACACACTTTATTTTAGTCACAAAGGGGCTACACCAGACGGTTTCTTAGAACGGTTCAGTATGAGGTAGCTCAGAATTATAAAAATTATTTGGTTATGAACAGGTATGAAATTAATAAGAATACAGGTGTCCCACAGCTATTATCCTCTCAAAACTCGCAAAGTAATCCATCTCTCCTAACCTTGCATGACTCTTTACCTAATTCAGATAATTATTTGCAGTATTCTTCTCAACAATTCTTGGATAATAGTTGCTTTTCTCTAATAGCATTTTTATCTTTGATCGCTTCTTTCTTTATAAGTTAAACATTTTTAGATCAAAATAATAGTTTACAAATTTCTATCTTTCTTTCTGTCTTTTCTCTTGATGCATCCATGCCTATCTGGGATGTGAACCTCACATTAACATCCAAATTATTACAAAATTCAACTTTCGGTTTAATATGTGCCATTACATATGGAATCCTTTCTGATTTATATGATACTAAGCATACATTTCATTTCTTTCAAAACAACACGAATCAGAATTACTCTTTTAATAAACATTATGATTATATTTATAAGAACTACTAGCCAACCCCGCGGCGTACCATACGCCGCATAATCAGGCCAGTTTTTTAATAATTTTTAAGCACAGGGACAAAATTAACATTTGAAAATAATGGTAATGGTAATTGGTAATGTAATAAATCAGCAAGAAAAGCAACATTGTAACAATGCACGGAACAAACCAACACACAATCGTGCGTGCGGCACTCAGGCGCGGAGGGTGGAACGGGAGGAGAGAAGAAGGACGTCCACTCGCTCCCTCCGTCATGCTAGTCTGCTGATTTCTCATCCAGTATGCACTGCCTGCTCATGTGCCCACCTCCAACTCGTCACTCGAGTCGTTGTCGTCTTTGTACAGTCCAGATGCACCTGTGACTCACGTAGATTTTTCATTGCTCTGTGCGGTTTTGGCTGCCTTTCTATATATAATCCACCAAGACACCCTGTAGCGGGGCCACATAGTTAGTGTTTAAATGTCAGTTCTGAGTGCGTCCCGTTTCATTGTCCCGTTTGCTGTTTGTATGTGTATCAGTTAATGCCATCCCCGTAAAGGAGGACGGATGATGGAAGGAGACCACAGCCGCAAACCTGGAAATCACCTGTTCTTAATTAATCAATCACAGCCGTCACAGACTATTTAAGTAATCAGGAGAGAGGAGAAGAGAGGAAAAAGAGGGAGGAGAAGGAAAAAAGACCGTTTTGTTTCAACCACTTCGACTTGCTTGCTGTTTCTTCACATCGCCTTTCACCAGTTTGCTTTTCATTTTCGGACTGTCTTTCAACCTGCATCTGCTGAGACCCGGGTCGATTCACCATCCACCATATGCCGAGGAATCACGGTGAGGTTGCTCCAATCGCCGGGAAAATCAAACACCACAATTGCCGCTAGTTCAGTCATCCGTATTCAGGACATTTTTTATATTCGGACTCAAGTTCACAATCATTCTGTTTATCAGTCATTTTGTTGTTCGTGTTGTGTGTTATATGTTACAGGGACAAGGGAGGGTTTTTGTATTTATATTTGGTGCTGTCTTGTTATTGCTGGGGTGGAGGGATATTTATATTTATATCTGTTTCGTGGCATGTCTTGTTTCATTTAATACATTTAATCCGTTTAATTTTACATCCTGCTTTTGTGTACTTGCATTTATACCATCGATTGTGGGGAAAAGTTTAATTGTGTAGAAGTACGGCTTGATTTCTCAGTAAATTATCCAGGCCACAGGTCTTGGAGGTGTAGCTGCCGGCTGGGTAAAGAGGTCGGCCGTTACAACCCGACCATGGTAGCAGCGAGGTGGGAGGGGGGTGTGTACAAAGTGCAGGAGCATCTAAGAAGACGCATGTTTGTTGCAGATGTAAATTGCTGTATGTAGCGTGTAAAACAGTTTGCTATGGTGCACGCGGTCGTGCGTTGTAACCGAAAACTCGGTTTTTAAAGACTGCTCACTTCATTGTGTTTTAACCTCAGTTGTAAAGGAATGTTTTAAGGATCCCATGGGATATCCCACGCAAACAGTTTTACACGCTGCATATGGCGATTCACCTCTGCGAGAAACATGCCTCTATGAACAGTCAACGTGGGTCGGAGCTGCATGTGACTTCTACGACAGACGAATATAAATGACGACGGTTTTTCTGTGTCGTCACGTCCGAGTTGGTGGGCATGGCTCTGTGAGTTGTCGTCGTATCCAATGGTCTTGGAGTTGGCGGGCATGGCTCCTTCCTGCGTGCGCCATAGGTGTCTCACTTGTTGGCGGCTTAGTGAATCCACGTCTCTTCCGGCGTGCTTTCCATGGTTGTCTTGCCTTAGTGAATTATATATATAGATTTTAGTAAACATTATGATTACGTTTATAACAACTACTTTAAGGATGTTGTTTTGGCTTTTCTGTCTAATCTTGATTCCAATCACTCCACGGAAATGAATCAGTCTGCCCCTAGCTCTAATCTTAATTATCCTTCCCTTATCTGCCCTAATTTTAACCCTATGACTGGTCCAGTGATAAAGAATGATCTACCCCTCCCCAACCCTGAGTTTAAGAACCCTCCTTTATCCTTGCCCAAACCTAAGCCTATCCCTGATATGGATAATTGGTTTACTCTTAACACTAATGTTAATGGGCGGAGTGGTGGCTCTGAGGCTAGGGATCTGTACTGGCAATCGGAAGGTTGCCGGTTCGAATTCCGTAAATGCCAAAAGGGACTCTACTCTGTTGGGCCCTTGAGCAAGGTCCATAACCTGCAATTGCTCCGTCCTGTGTGTGACGTTAATCTGCATCCATCCCTGCATATAGGCCCTCCAACCTGCAGGGAAAATCTTGGGGGTTGGTGGCAGAATTGGCACTCTAACCACCATAAAAAACCTCACACTGTTCCACTCCATCTGAACTAGTGTGGTGCTGAGGTGTCACCTGTTGCATGGCTGCACTCGGGTCCTAATCTGGGATCCTGAGTTGGTGGGTGCGGCAATGCACTGTATCAGCACGTGCTTCTAACCTCCTCTAATGTTAATGACTTTTTCCTTAATATCCCCAATTCTAACCCTATCCCCATAAAGGTTTTCTGAACTGCTGACCGGAAGTGAATGCTGGTGTTTCTGTCTGCCACAGCTTGCCAATGTTCTGTTTGTGTACAGTACTTTTCCTAGTTGTTTTTTACTCGTTTTTTTTTTTGCCTTTTGCCTCGGATTTTCCTTCACCTTTGCATTGGATTAAAAACTGATAATACGCATTTGCATTTGCGTTCCTTGTATCCTACGGCCTCAACATGAGCCCTCATAGAACTGTTCTTTGCTGGCTGCAATCTGTGTGGGTAAGTGTAAACTTTCTCACTTTTTCTTTGATCAAGTAACTAGCTTTGATGAATAGGTGGTTGAAACTGGCCCTTGTCAATTGCTGAGTGCTTGTGGAAATCCCAGTGTGGACAGTCTACTGGCTAACGTGTTATTTTAATTGGGCTGAGTAGGAACACAAGGAGTACATTGCTTTTCTTCCAATCTGGAATTTGCTTGGGTGACTTCTGGAAATTCACTATGATAAACCTCAATTGGTTGTCATGGATTATATTTCTACTTTGCTATCTAATGCAGTCACATCCTAAAAACTAAAATATTCACCAGATGAAGTGTATCGATTTCGATCAAACTATGAAGTGCCTGCTGACCTCTTGCTGCACCACGGCATTCTCTGATGACCAAAGTACGTTCACCGAGGCTATCGTCATCGTTTTTGCTTATCAGCAGGAGTAGCAGCAGGTCTATTTCTTCAATTTGGTCTGAAAGACGCACATGTCCACGTACTTCTGAGCAATGTGCTAATCACAACATGTTGATTCCTTTGGTAAAATCACCAAAATATACGTCCATAGATGCTTTGAAATTGTTATTATTTAATACTCGATCTATCTCTAACTAAGCTCTACTGATTGGTGATGTTATCACAGATACTAAGATGGACTGTTTATGTCTTACGGAGACCTGGCAGCAACCCGGTGATTATTTCCATCAAAATCAAGCGCTCCCACAAGAGTTTGTCTGCATCTCCAAATCCCGTTCTTTGGGGAGGGGAGGCAGTCTTGCAATAATATACCATAAGGACTTAAAACTGTCACCAATATCTCTTCCAGCGTATCCATCCTTTGAACTCAACGGACCTTCACATATTATAATTGGTGTTTTATATAGACCTCCTAAATTATCAAGTGTTTTTATTGCCGAACTTTTTACTGTGTTAACAGCTTTGTGTGCAATGTCTGCTAATGTCATCCTCATGGGTGATTTTAACGTACACATTGACGTGCCAACTGATGCACTGACAAATGATTTTAATGAAATTCTTGACTGTTTTAATTTAATTCAATATGTCAATTTTCTGACTCATAACAAGGGTCATATTTTAGACTTAATTTGCGGCTCTGGTATCACACTTCACAATCTTATTCCCACTGAATTACCTATCTCAGATCACAGAATGATCACATTTGATGTTAGCTACCTTCTCAGTAAATCAAAGGTTCCATGTGTAATTTCATTCTGTAATGTCAAGCATGTAAACCCTGAGACCCTTATACATTTATTGCAATTCCAGTCTGTTTCTCCTTCTGCTACCACACCATCGGAATTAGTAGACCATTACAATGCTGCTCTGTCCTCTGCCTTTGATACACTAGCTCACTTAAAAACACGGACTGTCTCATCTGTTCGCACTGCTCCCTGGTTTACATCTGAACTCCATCACCTCAAAGCCTCGGGCCGACAGTTGGAGCGCCTAGCTAAAAAGACATGTCTTGTTGTACACAAGGAAATGTACTCAGATCACATGTTGAAATACAAAAATGCTCTCTCTGCTGCCAAAACTGTATATTATTCTAACATTATCAATACAGGAGGGAATAATACTAGAGCTCTTTTTTCTACAATGAAATGGCTAATTACACCATCAGAAAGTGCCATTCACCATAACCTCTCTGTTAAATACTGCTGCACTTTTTGGGATTTCTTCAACTCAAAAATTGAAAAAATCCACCAGCAACTTGCCTCCTCTATTCCTGCAGAAAATGACATAATCTCCACTATCACCCATGTCTCCAAGACATAAAGACATGAGGTGTTCCTCACTGGCTCTAAATCTAGACTTGCTAAGGTTAACCATTCTTCTCTTTTAATTACCAATATTAACGCAAATAATTCTTTACCAAGTTAAGAGCCTGGGCGTTATTCTTGACAGTACTCTCTCTTTTTCTTCCCATATAAGTACCATTCCTCGGTCTGATTTCTACCATCTCCGAAACATTTCTAGACTTCGCCCTGTTCTTACCCAGCACAATACTGAAGTATTGGTTAATGCCCTAGTCACCTCACGTGTCGATTATTGTAACGCTAATCTATCTGGCATTCCACAAAAACTTATTCATCACTTACAGCTTATTCAAACTTCTTCTGCCAGGATAATAACCTGTTCTAAATCCACTGAACATATTACACCTATTATCTTTCAACTTCACTGGCTCCCTGTTAACTACAGAATACAATACAAAATACTGCTCTTAACATTTAAAGCTCTCCACAACCTTGCTCCTCCCTACCTCACTGATCTCATCCAGGTTTACACTCCCTCTCGCTTACTCAGATCTTCATTTGCAGCTGTACTTTATGTACCACACATGAAACTCAGTTCTATGGGAGCTTGAGCATTCTCTCATAGTGGTCCTAAACTCTGGAATTCTCTTCCCTCTCATATTCATCAACTTGATTCAATAGCACAGTTTAAAACAACCCATGATGGCATATCATTTGTGAATTCTACACTTTTACTGCCTGTCATATTTGTTTCTTCACTAATTATTGCTTTGTGATTCATCATTTTCTTGTTATCATTTTATTAATTGTTGTTTAACTCTATTGTAAGGTGACCTTGAGTGATAAGAAAGGTGCCTATTAAATAAAATGTATTATATAGAGTATATATACAGTATATATATATATATATATATATATATATATATATATATATATATATATATAATTCACTAAGGGCACATAAGACAGTGATCGCAAGCAAGATAGAGAGCACACGCATGGCAGAGAGCCACGCCCACCAACTCTAAGACCATGGGATACGCACGACAGAGCCTTGTCCGCCATCTCTAATCCTACTTCCGCATCCACCATCGCTCTCGCTCAAACAGCAATAATTAGCAAACAAACAAAGATAACTGGCAGTAACAGTGCAAAATTCAAAATTGGTATGCCAGTTTGAAAAGATAAGTTTTGAGGGTAGTTTTAAAATGTGTTATTGAGTCGAGCGGCGGCACGGTGGCACAGTGGTAGCGCTGCTGCCTCGCAGTTAGGAGACCCGGGTTCGCTTGGAGTTTGCATGTTCTCCCCGTGTCTGTGTGGGTTTCCTCTGGGCGCTCTGGTTTCCTCCCACAGTCCAAAGACATGCAGGCTAGGTGGTTTAGCGATTCTAAAAAAAAAAAATTTGCCCTAGTGTCTGCCCGGGATTGGTTCCTGCCTTGTGCCCTGTGTTGGCTGGGATTGGCTCCAGCAGACCCCCATGACCCTGTGTTCAGATTCAGCGGGTTGGAAAATGGATGGATGGATGGATATTGAATCGAGCTGAAGTATATGAGAGAGAAGAGAATTCCCGAGTTGAGGAGCACTATGAGAGACGCTCTAGCTCCCAAAGCACAGAAAGTACAGTTGCAGATGAGAATCAGAGTGAGTGAGATGAGTGTCAGTCTGTAGGAGATCAGTGAGGTTGTGGAGAGCTTTAAATGTTAAGAGCAGTATTTAGTATTGTATTCTGTAGTTAACAGGGAGCCAGTGAAGTTGAGAAAGAATAGGTGTAGAATGTAGCAGGTTATTATCCCGGCAGCAGAATTTTGAATAAATTCTAAGTGATGGATACGTTTTTGTGGGATGACAGATAGAATACCATTACAGTAATCTATACGTGAGGTGACTCGGCATTAACCAATACTTTAGTACTGTGTTGCGTAAGAACAAGACGAAGTCTAGAAATGTTTCGGAGATGGAAAAAAGCAGTCCGAGAAATGTTACTTATATGGGAGGAATTATTTAATAATAATAATAATTATTATTATTATTTAATAATAGCCATTATTAGTGTATAAATGGATATAAATAATTGCATGTAAACGATTCGCCAAAATCTGTTGTATGTAAACGATACCGTTTAAAACATTATTGTTTTTTCATCATAAAACCTGGTTTCCACGTCTACCTGTATTAGTTTAAATGGCACTTTTACCACTTGCAATAGGGCGGATGCGCTGACTTATCGTGTTGACTGGGCAACACAGTGAATGCGGTGTCTATCTATATATGTCTATGTTTTCCATAGCCTGCTACAGGAAGGTACTCTCTCGACCACTGGCATTGGTTTCGTTCCTTGCTATTTTCATTATATTGCGTCGGTGGTTTCCTAAGCCTTTGTTATACTGAATTCCTTTCTCACCATTTTCTGTTCCTATTCTTACACTGCCGTATGCTACAGCAGGCTTCGGCTAGTTATTATTATTATTATACATAGTTTAGCTATTAATGATGGTCTGCCCCTTCCCAATTCTTTAACAATTCCCCTTCCCAAACCTTAAAAATTCTCTCATATTCTTGCCAAATCCTAAAATTATCCCTAATCTTAATAATCCTTGTCTAATTTTAAGTTTATCCCTATGAATAGTATTAATAGATTAAGCATTAAAGAGGAACTGACCCCAACCAATCCTAACCTTAACAACTCTCCTTCTGTACGGCCTAATCTTAACTCTAACCCCAACACCTATTGTAAAAGTACACCCCACCCCTGATTGGAACGATTCTTTATTACCTAAACTCAATTATAATTTGATATGAGAGGGTAATCAATCTGGCAGAGATGAGTCAATCTCCCTTATCTTGGATCTTAATAGTGTGATTTTATTCTCAACTAAATGGATTCTAACGTGGATAACAATTCGCACACAATCATGGAGGAGGATGGTTTGTGGTCTTCATTATTGGTGGATAAATATAATCAAGGTTATTATCCTTTTAGTATTGGAAAGATCAGTTGGGATTCATGTTATTTGGATTAATGGAAGGGATTATGGGAGAAAAGGGAAAGTGAGTTAATTTGTAAAATTATTTTTCCACAAATAAAGGTTAATCATTTCTGGAAAAACATGTTTGGGCTAGTCTTTAATTTAAATCTTAAACTGGAATGGGGTAGGTGGGGAGGTTTCTGGAGGAGCAGGGATGTGAGGGAGGAGGAAAAGGAAAAATCACCAACTAGGAATAGAATTGGGGTGGGTCAGGATGATCAGAATATTTCACTAAATTCCCCTTCTTGGATATCTTTCATTAGTTCATTAAACAAAACACAGCAACACAATAAATTTCCCATAGTCTTTACATATTCAGATTTAGCTTAAAATACAGTTAAAATTTTACAACAAAATTTTAGAAATTGTCAATTGGCTTTTCCTCCCTTACAAGAATACAAATTAATCATAGTTTACAGGAGAAATTCAAATTAAAATGACCTATTAGTGCATTCCTCATGCAACAATAAGAAGAGAAAACTAATAAAACAGCTTGGGTGGTTCCATTTTTAAATAAAAAAAAATGTAGAATAAAATAACTAAAACAGAAATACCTATTTTTCAAACCTTTCAACTATATTTGAAAAACTGTATTTATACAATCCATTGTAAGAGCTGTGGGAAAATTTATATTGGAGAAACTAAAAATGCATTACGAGATAGGTTTGTACAACATTTGAGATTGTCACACACGTGCGAGTAGGAGGCAGCTAAAGGGTCTGAGTAATTGTAATAAAACATCTGACCGGCAGGCAGCGGAGTGCGCTGTCTTTCTCAGTTCCCTACAGACCTTTCCCGGGAAATCCTGCAAGGTTCCGGCGCCTCAGAAGACGTCACTTCCAAAGCCAGCCCCTTTACTGACGTCACTTCTGGTTCCGGCCATTCTGATGACATCATTTCCTCTCCAGACCTTTAAAGCCTCAATCTTGGGCTACTATAGTCAGTTCTGTTTTGGACTCTGTGATATGCACATCGTGCTTTTGATACAAAAAACCCTTTTGCAGCTGGGAAAAAACAATATACAGGTGGCTGCCCCAAACCATTATAATGTCTTGGACTCTTAATTATCACAAGATTCATAAACAATCAGAAAAAACAAACACTTCTTTATCAGCACTTTTTTAATGAGACTCATCAACCAACTATGTTTGGTTTAGAACAAGAGATTAATTGGTCCAAAATAATATATTTAAGGAAAGAAAATGATTGGATTAACAACTTGGGAACATATTATCTGGATGGATTTAATGAGAAATAGAGAAATAGTATTTTTAAATTTATGGGGTTATTGTATTATAGGGGATTTATTTTGGTTTTATTTTATTTAATTAATTTGATTTAATTTTAGTTAATTAGGATGTTCCAGATAATTAATTTAGGAACTAGAATAACTTAATTGTTAATAGGGGGAGTAGTGAACCCATGCCGTAGCAGTAATGCTACTTTCCCCTACCCTAAGCCTAAACAGTCATCCTACAAAACATAAATTGAAGATTTGAACAATAGTTGTTGGTCTTATTGGTTTTGGATTCATTTAACATGTATTTATTTATTTATCATTTTGTTTAGTTGCTCTATGGCAACTCTGGTCTGTACCGGGAACTGAGAAAGATGGCTGTGAGGGCTCTGAGAGCAGATAAAGAGGCATTTGTTAAAGGAATCTGTGAGCAAGTGACACACTATCTGTGGTCTAGCGACCCACGTCCTGCTTACAGAGGAATCGAAGCATTACTCATATCTGAATCTGTTCCTCGAAGAATTGCAGTCAGGGCAGCTGATGGAATGGTCCTTACGGATAACACTGCAGTTGTGACCTGATGGGTTGGCTACTTTGAGAAGTTGTTCAAAGGCGATCCTCTGGCTAGGATGTTGGATATCTCTGGGTCCGCGGTCCTTGAGGCTGATCCTCTAATTAGCTGTGAACCACCCAGTCTCACTGAGATTGCACAGATGGTGAACAAGCTGAGGGGAGGAAAGGCTGCAGGGATCTGTGGTATCTTCTCCAGGCTGGTGGTAAGGCTGTCCTCCTGGCATTGCAAGCAATCTTTGCTTCCATTTGGAAGACTGGCATCATCCCAACTGACTGCAAAACTGGACTTGTCATCCCTATCTGGAAAGGGAAGGTGATCTCCTGGATTGCAGCAACTACGGGGGATAACACTGCTCTCGGTGATGGGTAAGGTCCTTGCTAGGGTCGTCCTCAATAGAATCCGTAATCACTTGCTCACCTACCAGTGACCAGAACAGTCTGATTTTATGCCTGAGAAGTCTACCATCGACCGCATTCTGGCACTGAGGGTTCTCATGGAGCGCAAACGCGAATATCGGCAGAGCGTCCTTGCAGCCTTTGTTGATTTTCATAAAGCATTCGACTCAGTTGATCGAGCTGTCCTGTGGGACATCCTGAGGGTTCGAGGGATCCCCTCAAGGTTGCTGTACACTGGTACTGTGAGTGCTGTGCAGAGTGGAGGCAGAACCTCTGTGTTTTTCCCAATTGGTTCTGGGGTTCATCAGGGGTGTGTTCTTGCTCCTACTCTGTTCAATGCTTGTATAGACTGGGTGTTGCGCAAGATTGTGGGGTCCAGCGGCTGTGGGGCATCTGTTGGTGAAGAAAGATTCACAGATCTTGACTTTGCTGATGATGCTGTGATCTTTGCGGAGTCAACAGAGGCTCTGATTGGGGTGCTTGAGAGACTGAGCGAGGAGTCAGAGTGTCTGAGCTTGCAAAAGTCCTGAATAAAAACCCAGATCCAGGCCTTTAATGACCTTTTGGGCACAGCCATCAGCAGTGTAGCAGTGTGTCTGTTTGCGGAGAGAGGGTCAACCTTGTCGAGAGGTTTACTCACCTTGGCAGTCACATTCATGTCTCTGGTGACGCTTCCTATGAAGTCAGTAGACGGATTGGGAGAGCATGGGGGGGTCATGAGGTCACTGGAAAGGGGTGTGTGGTGCTCCCGATATCTATGCAAAGGACGTGTTTAGAGTCCTGGTGCTTCCTGTCTTGCTATATGGTTGTGAGACATGGATGCTATCCAGTTACCTGAGATGAAGACTGGACTCCTTTGGTACTTTGTCTCTCCGGAAAATCCTTAGGTACCGTTGGTTTGACTTTGTGTCGAATGAGCGGTTGCTAATGGTGGCCCGAATGAGGCACATTATCTGCATTGTGAGGGTGCGTCAGTTATGGCACTATGGCCATGTGGTCCCCGAAGGTGATCCAGCGCGTAAGGTCCTCATTGTTGGGGTTATAGACTTTATCATGGCCAGTGAATAAGATTATTTAGCAACTGGATTTGTTCACTTATCATTTGGGTTAACTGTGGCTGGAATTTTTTTTATTAAAGAGAAAAGATCCATCCATCCATCCATTTCCTAACCCGCTGAATCCGAATACAGGGTCACGGGGGTCTGCTGGAGCCAATCCCAGCCAACACAGGGCACAAGGCAGGAACCAATCCTGGACAGGGTGCCAACCCACCGCAGGACACACACAAACACACCCAGCACACCAATTTAGAATCGCCAATCCACCTAACCAGCATGTCTTTGGATTGTGGGAGGAAACGGAGGAAACCCGAGACACGGGAGAACATGCAAACTCCACGCAGGGAGGACCCGGGAAGCGAACCCGGGTCTCCTAACTGCGAGGCAGCAGCGCTACCACTGCGCCACCGTGCCGCCCCAAGAGAAAAGATGGTATACCAAACTTGAATCAGCTATAGGGAAGTAAATAAGATCAATGTAAAGAACAAACTACCTCAAATCTAATTTTTCCTAAACCAAATTTAAAATGCTACAAAGTTGAATTTAAGAAATGCCTACAGGCTCATCCATATCAGACAGTTACCAGTACAAAGCTACTTTTAACTTGTCATCTAGTTGTTGAAAGTATTTTGTTATACTGTTGCGAATTATAAGGGTTGCGAATGCTCCAGCAATTTTTTAGTCATTTTGAAATGCCATATTTTTTAAATGTTTTAGGATTATTTATATTGATATTCTTATTGTTTCACCCTTTACAAAGACACATATTGCTTCTGTTTGAGTAATACTTTGTCATTTAAGGATAAGATATAAAATGTAAAATTAGAAAAGTATCAATTTCACCAGTTCTCTGTTTTGTATTTAGGCTTCCAGATTTACTATGAGAGAGTACTTATGGATTTTGCCAAAATTCAATCAATAAAAATGGCCCTGATCTTAACTTTGATAATCATGTTAAGTGTTATTTTATTTTTTACTCCAGGCAAAAGACTGGTCCAACATTCAGAGATTATACCTGACTTGTACCTAATACTTGATGGTATAGGCTTCCACTTCCCATGGCCCTTGCTCAGGATAAGTGGGTTTGGAAATGGATGGATGCATAAATCTATATATATAAAATTCTTTTTGCGTTTGAAATGGAAATTACATATGACCACACAAAACGGAAATTACGTATGACAACAGAACATAATACAGGAACTAATCACTTCATTTGTGGACGCCATTTTTATATTGTCTTTATGAATTGTTATTGTTTGTGTGAGAGTTACTTTACTGATACTGAAAAGAGATAAACACAAAAACGCTGATCTATCCCATAGAAGTGTGCCCCGCATCGCCCTCTCCCAGCCCTCCTCTCTGGACACCAGTGCTGACCCGTTCGCCGCCAGGTGCGTTCTGACAGGGAAGTTTTATTTATTCGTCTCTGTGACTGTCACTGAAACTGCCACATTATAACTTTTTTTTTAATTGGCAGTACTTGATAGTAGAAGAGATGAGGAAAACAGCTTTGCGTCTTTCTACTTTTTAACTGCGCCAAGCTGTAAACAATGTGAAGATGAGACCGCCTTCAGCGGGGAGGGGTTGTGAGAACAAAGTGGACGCTCTGAGACATGGAATGTCAGGCTGCTCTGTCGGGTCGAGAGCTTCGCAGTTTCGAGCGCCGTTCTCTCTTCTTACACTGTTTGTGACACTTCGAGTGCCCCGTCGGCTCCTGAGAGAGTGGATATCTTTGCAAATGAGTGTAATCGGTGCCATTGAAGCAGGACTCTCTTTGTAAATTACGCTTCACAACTACTTACTGTCCACCTTAAGGTAAGTTCAGGTCACTAAAACCCCAAAAAATTCAATGTTGCTTTTGTGATAAATTCTTTTAAGAAAATGGAGGGTTTACATCTAAGAAGATGTACCGACCTCTTCATGTTAAGTTTTGGACGTGGGAATTGTTTGGACCTTCTGCTTGTTAAGCACGGAAGGGTAACGTTCACATTTCTCAGAATAATTTTTCTCTTAAATCACAGGCACATAGTGCAAGGTTGTCAGGCAGAAATTTGCAGGATCGCATAGAAAATGTAATTTCTATACCACAGCGGTCGTGTAGCGCCTTTCACAAGGGATCTGCTACCGAGAGATGATCCAAATACATTTAAGCTGCTGTTAGTGCTACTTACCTTATGTGTTATAAGGCCGTTAAAATGTCCTTTACCCGAAAACACTCCAGTACTGCTCAATGTATCTTTAATTCTTACATGTTAATGTTTTACTGTTTAATAATATATACACTTCTTATATATCATTCAAATTCTCTTATGGAAATGTTTTACTGTTTAATAATTTATACACTTCTTATATGTTCTTCAAATTCTTTTATCAAAATGTTTTACTACTTAACTTATTTTATAAACACTACATTTTATTTTTTTCCCTTGCACTCAGTGAGCGAAACCACTGGGTAATCAGCTAGTGTCTTATAAAAAAATTTTAGCATCATTATATCTCCAAATACAAAAACAAAATCATGAAAAACTGCCCAAAAATCCTGGAGGTTTTAACATCTGCTCCTATATTCTGACACCCTTATTATTCCTTATGTAGAATAAAAATGTAATTTTTGACATTTAAGAAATATTAGCCATGAAATCGGTACTTGTAGGACAGGCTGGAATTACTAATTTTGATAAAAAGCAAACTACCAGACACCATTAATTCCTGCAAGAGTGCCAGTTTCTCTCCATATGACCTCTTCAAAATGCATCTGTCTGATAAAATTATCAATCTCAAAGTGACACCCTGAGATATTTTCTTGCTGCATCATATAAATCCTTGATCAAATGAGACCAAATATTAATGCAAGGTATTCAGCAATCAACTATTTGAATTTCTCAGGTTCTTTCCTTTCAAAGAAGGTAGCATGTGTTTTTCTACCCTGTGACAAATGGAAGATATTGATGACGAAGCAAGACATTTTTTTCTTTTCTTTAAAAGAACACAACACAGAGTAAGAGAGGGAGAAGAAATAATGTGATGTCTGGGGCCGGATTTTGATTGACTTGTTTATCACTTTTTTGGTTATGTTTTGTAGTGTAATAGCGATTTGATGAGGGGTGTATTGTTTATTTTCAGATAGTTCAGGTGACTGGCATGGAGGTGGGAGCAAAGTGCTTTCTGTCTGTTATGGTACCTGCAACTGTAATGATTAGCCATTAGTGAGGTGGGCATTGTTTTCACATGCTTCTCACAAGTTTAATTTTGCTATGTCTCTTATGGTAGTTGGCAAGGAGTATGTAATTTGTTTTAGGATAGTTCAGCTGAGTGGTGGATGCAAAGTGCTTTCTTTCATGCTATCACATGAGAAAATCGCTATATAGATGCAAAGAATTATTATTATTATTATTATTACTATCTATTAGCAATTGAGTGAGAGCTGCAAGGTGCCATTCTGTATTCAGGTGGACAGAAAATGGCTTCTCTTTGTGGCATAAATCTTATAAGTATGAAGTTATTTTTGTTATTGCAAACAGATGCCATTTACATAACTGTTTTCTAGTTCTCTTTTCATAATTGGTTTTGTACATGGAATTGTAAAATCAGGTTAAAAAAAATCACAAATTTTTTTCTACTTCAAGTGTTATTGAATCTCTGTCATTACAAATTAAGTTGATTATGTTGTTATATTTTATTTTGTTTTCTTTTTTGTGAAGATGTTTTTCAATCTTGCACACAGTATCATTTCTGTACAAACTAGATATATTCTACATAGTAAAATCTGCCCTTAAAAATGATACATAGGTCATGAGTTTTCAACAGTGCATATAAATGCTAGGGATACTTATTAAAAATAATACAAGTGGAGAAAAATAACTGTTTTTTACTACTTTAAAACAGTAAAATAAAAATTGGTTGCAGACATTTGGTAACTTTTTTTGGTGTTCCTAACTATTTGGGTACAGGTTCTGTGTTACTGTTGTTGGGTTGGGAAGTTTATTCCAACCCTTATGACAGTAAAAATAACATTGTAAGATGGTGCCATTAGTCGAAACCTTGTCAAAGAATATCAGGTGCAGCAGGAATTAAGAGACCTTAAATAAAAGTCACACATTTGTTTTTCTAAAGATGGGAGTTGACTAATCATCAATCCTACAGACATAACTTTGCATGTTAAAACTTGAAAGAGACAACTGTAATAGTGCAATCGGAAGGTGCAACAAAGGTGAAGGAGAAGAGCTCCCTAAAAAAGAAAGAAAAGTGTTACAGGCCCCACTAGTTGGCCACAGCAGCAGAAATGACGAAAGTAGCAAATCCATCCTGAAGTGTATGTCAACCAGGTCTGGAACTGAACTCCACTGGCCCTCAATGGTGGCGTAATACAGGTCTTTGGCCCTGTGGAATAGGTAAAGTGGAGGAGTAATGAGAGCACACTGCTTTCAGTTTGTTGTCCAAGTTGCGTCTCTTTATTCACGTTAAATAACGTCATTATAACCATGCATATATATTTGACTATTTTACATTCACATTCTCAGGTACCTCTTCATTCCACCAAGAGTCTCAATAAACAAGATCACATACACATGTACATACAGTAAGCAATCCCTAGCCACTAGGGTAATATAGAAAAAGATTACAGAAATACTGTATTTAAATCAAGCTATGTGCTGTTTTAAATTATACAGTATGTAGAGGCACAACTAATCTCTTCATTATATAACCCTTTTTTTTAAATAACATTTTCAAGGTATGAAATATCAGCATTAAGCATTAATCAAAAATCGTCAATGCTACTCTTATATTTCAAACACTTTCATAACTTCCTGTTTCATATTTATACATGTATAACAACATAATAACCATTCATCACAACATTTCAGCCATACTATACCTTATTTACATCTAATACAGTTTACAAAATATACATTTAACAAGAGTACCAAGTGTTTAGGAACCAAGCAACTCTTTAAATAGCCACATTCTTGTCTGGTTAATGATCCACAGCACCGTCTTCTATCTACTGTGCAGTGGTGGTCTTTGCAAACAAGCAGCTTGCCGTCTGCTTTTAGCGAGTTTTAACTTTGCGCCTCTGTAGCAATACATATCAGCATACTACTGTCATGTTCTGAGTATACTTTACTCTCAGTTAAAGGTAAAATACTCCAATTTATTGTACACTAACCTGTGGAATTTGTAAAGTGAAGCAGCAATGTGAGTACACAGCTTTCAGTTTGTTGTCCAAGTAGCATCTGAGGGGCGGGCAGAAGTTCGTCCCTTTACTGCAACCTTGACAGAACCACTTCAGTGTAAAACACATTCCTACCAATTACTGCTCATGCCAGTCCATTTTCATGGTCCAATCGACAACAGGGACCCTTTGTTTACCAAATAGTATTCACTTTTGGTGATTTATTACATTAATAAGAAAAACTATCGTGGCCACTCTTTTTTTTTTTTTGAGTGTGCCATAAAAGTGTGCTGAAGATTTCTGTCTGACCAGAAAAGGAACAAAACGCCAACATCACACCTCAAGTAAACCTACTTTTATTTTAAAGAACTTTAATAATTGTAGCTTAATAGTTAGGACAAAGCCAGCTACTGTATTATGGCGTTGGTATCGTTTTAGCTGAAAAGTAATAACTTTTGTGAAAAATAAGTTTCCCTCTCTAAATCCAGCAAGAAAGTCCAGAAAGAAAGAAAGTCCACACACACACACACACCAACAGTGTGGAGAGGAAGTAAACCAGTGCAAACTAGCTATGAGCCAATTGCTGCCTCCTTCAGGGTGTAGACACTAGAAACTTTATAACTAGTGTGGCACTGCCCGGCCGGGACACCCAGGAGGACCAGAGGAGGGCTTGTACCTCCTCCAGACCGCGAGGGAGTGTCCGTCCTGGTTACGCTGGTGGCCTCGGGTAGAGGGCATGGAAGCCCAGCCTTGTTGGGGCCCGTGGTCATCGCCAGGCGGCGCCCCACTTCCAGACCATCATCTGCCACATTCGGCCGAGGCAGGAACCCGGCCTGGACGCCCAGGAGGACCAGAGGAGGGCCTGTACCTCCACCAGACCACAAGGGGGTGCCCGCCCTGGTTATGTTAGTGGCCTCGGGTAGGGGGCATGGAGGCCCAGCCCTGTAGGGGCCCGTGGCCGCCCCGCTGCCTGAACAGCCCTGGAGCCCAGCACTTCCACCACACCAGGAAGTGCTGGGGGGAAGACGACAGGGGACACCCGGACGGCTTCCGGGTGCACAGCCAGCACTTCCGCCACACAAGGGCATGTCTGCGGAGGAGTGCCGGGAAGCAGCTTTAGCCCATCCGGGTTCCCATAAAAGGGGCCGCCTCCCTCCAGTCATTGGCGAGAGTCGGGTGGAAGCAAGACGGAGCTGGAGTGAGGACTGGAGGCGGCCAGGAAAGAAAGGCAAAAGGAGTGTGTGGCCTGGACTTTGGGGGATCCGTGCTGGAGGCACTGGGGTGTGATTGCACGGTAATCTTGTAAATATTAGTGTAAATAAACGGTGTGTGGTGAAATTATGATGTCCGTCTGTCTGTGTCCGGGCCAGCGTTCACACTAGCTAAAGAGCGTATCCATTGTGAGCACATAAATTAAAATATAGCTTTCGTAAGTTATGTGCCTTTAAAGAACAGAAGAAAACAGATCATAAAGGTTTGGGGCAATGAAGTGAACCTCATGTTGTGATGATGATTTGTACATATATAAAAGGATAAAACAAGTCTTCTTCAGACGGTCGTCACCCAACAGTTCTAAGATGTTAGTTTTTAAAAAACATTTAAGAGGTGTTAATGGTAAACTGGAAACCCGAAGTGACATTGGTGGCCAGTCCATCACTCATTCTTTCTGCAGAGGGAAGACATAAGAGAGGCATTAGATGACCCTGAAAGCCGCTGGCTCAGAGGGTCATTAGTATCAACTGAGCACTGTGGTTGTGTCCCAATTGCATATGAATGACACATTCACTGCTTCCGTCCCTACCTGTCAGGTCAGATGGTATGAGCTGAGAAGTTCTGAACCTGAGAAAGAGCATCGACATTGATGTGGAGGAAGCTCTGGTGAAATTGAACTGAAAAGTTACACGGCTGAAGATCCAAGAACCTGCTAGTGACAGGCGGGTTTGACTCTTTATGCAACCCCATCCAACATTGTGGGGCATGATTAGTGTCTAGAGTGAACTTGCGTCCCAGGAGGTAGTATCTCAGCTGCTAATTGCCCAACTTTATCATCAGGGCTTCCTGTTCCAAGGGTGCATACCTTGTCTTGTGATCCAACAGTTTCTGGATCAGGAATAAGACTGGGTGTTTGACATCGGGCTGGAGAATGGCAGGCAATGAAAACTCAGCAGCCATTAATATAGTTGTAGAAGTAAGGTCATGTTTTAAGTCACTGGATCCAGCCTCTACTTTGTCATCCCAAACCACCAGATTGGGAGCTTGCTTCTTTGTCAAGGCACAAACCGGTGCTAGTACTCTGCTAACCCCAAAAATGCCATGACCTGCCACTTTGTTTGTGGACAGGGCCAGTGTATGAACTTTGGTACACTGTGGACAGACAGTGCCCCTACCCTCAAATAACCTAAGTACTTGGTTTCCATCAACTCAAAATAACATTTCTTTGGATTGATATTCAAACCAGCTTCACATAATGCCAGGAGCACCACCCTAACATGTTGCACATGATTCTCCCACATGCCAGAACAGATGATATCATCCAGGTAGGTGGCACTATATGAAATGTGGAGTCGTAGCACTCTATCCACCAGACACTAGAAGGTGGCAGGTGCCCTGCGCAATCAAAAAGGGAGGATCTGAAAACTGAAAAACAAAAACTAGGGGTGAGGGAATTCTTATACATAGAACAGTCTCATTTGTGGTATCAGATGTAGCATCTGATCCTGATGTAAGATATGTGATTGTCATGGGCAATTTATTTAACTGTAAAGTGATTTTGATAAATATTTATGCACCAAATGTGAATGACAGGGAATTTATGCAAAATGTATTTATATCCATTCCCAATGTGAACACTCATAAAATTATAATGGCTGAGGACTTTAATTATGTTTTAAATCCAGACTTAGATAGGTTTCCTGTCACAGGGGTGATGACATCTAACACTGCAAAGACAATTACACAGTTTACAACTGACCACAACTTATCAGACCCCTGGAGATTTGTAAACCCAAACTCAAGAACATATTCCTTCTACTCACCAGTGCATCACTGCTACTCAAGAATTGATTATTTCTTTGTAGATAACAATTTCTTGCCTACGATTAAATCTTGCAAGTACAGTACTATTGTTAATTCTAACCATGTCCCTTTGATCTTGGAGCTAAAATCATTATGCCCTACATATCCATCTTGCAGATGGCGTCTTAACCCACTTTTATTAGCAGACAAGAACTGTACAGAATTTATATAAAAACAAATCAGTTTTTTTCTAGAGACAAATACATCTTCAGAGGTTTCTGCAGGAATACTCTGGGATACCCTGAAAGCCTTCTCAAGAGAACAGATTATCTCATATCTTTCCCACAGAAATAAATTAGAAGCCAAGAAGGTATCAGAGCTAACCAGCGAAATTACTAGAATATATCAAGAACATGCCAGGTGTCCAAGTAAGGCTCTTCATAGGCAAAGGCAGGCTCTGCATTCAGAGCTCACCTCTTAACAACTAAAGAAACTGAACAACTCATTTTTAAATGAAGACATCATTACTATGAACACAGAGAGAAAGCTAATAAGATGTTAGCTCAACAAATCCACAAGCAAGAAGTTTACAATGCAATCCCAGCAATCACCAACACAAACAGAGACAAAATCATTAACCTTAAAAATATAATGCACACATTTAGAGACTACTATCCTTATACAGTAGAACCTCGGTTCACAACCATAATTCGTTCCAAAGCTCTGGTTGTAAACCGATTTAGTTGTGAACCGAAGCAATTTCCCCATAGGATTGTATGTAAATACAATTAATCTGTTCCAGACCATACGAATTATATGTAAATATTTATATTTTTTTAAGTTTTTAAGCACAAATATAGTTAATTAAACCATAGAATGCACAGTGTAATAGTAAACTAAATGTAAAAACATTGAATAACATTGAGAAAACCTTGAACAACAGAGAAAACTAACACTGCAATAGTTTGCGCTATAGTGCTACCAACCGCTGGCTAAAAGTACTTTTTTTAATGAGTTTTAAGCACAGGGAAAAAAATGAACATTTGAAAAAATCCGTAATTTAATAAACCACCAAGAAAAATAACATTGCAACAATGCACGCTACGAACAGATCGCTGGAAACAGAAGTGAAAACAAAATCAAGCCCAGTGCATTCTTTAACTGCCTTCCTACCTTAATGCGTCCAGCTCTCTCTCGCGCTGCCTGTGTGTCTGCATCTCGCGCTTGTGGCGGTCTCTCGTGCTGCCTGTGTTTGTGCGTCTCTTTCGTGCTGCCTGTGTGTGTGTCTCTTTCGCGCTGCCTGTGTGTGTGTATGTGTGTGTCGCGCTCTCTCGCTCTCTCTCTTACTCAATAACTCAGAAAAGTAGTGGAAGGTAGCAATGCTGGTAATTCACTCAAGCTCCATATTTGCAAAGCAAACAATCATTCAACTCAAAATTATATATGGAGCACATCTGTCTTGTTTAAAATTGTCCAAAGTGTTTCCAGGGCAAGATCCAACCTGCAAACACTGCAATCAAGTTCCAGCCTCATTGGGCCACATGTTTTGGGCATATGCCCAATTAACATCATTCTGGACCAAAATTTTTTAATGCCTTTCAGACAGCCTTGGTCTCACAATCCCTCCTAACCCATTGCCAGCTGTGTTTGGTGTACTGCCAGATGGGCTTAAAGTGGAGAAGGACAAACAAACTGTAATTGCCCTTTAGTTCACTATTGGCACGTAGACTTATCTTGCTCAACTGGAAGAATTCTAACTCTCCTCTTTTAAGTCAGTGGATAACTGATGTTTTATACTATTTGAAATTGGAAAAAATCTAATTCTCACTTAGAAGATCTGTGCAGAACTTTTTCAAAACCCGGCAGAATCTAATTAATAACATTTTAGATTAAGCTCTTAAAGCACTGAGGAAGCAGATTCTCTCGCCATTTCTCCATTTATCTTTATCCACTTATTAGTTCATTGATTTACTTATTTTTACGAGCTTTAAGTTTTACTCTGTTGGCCATGCTCTCTTTCTCACGGGTGAGGGTTGATTTGTTTTCAATCCAATTTTTGTAAAAATAGATCTATTTGTATGGAATGTTGTGCGATTACAATAAAATCAATAAAATAAAATAAAAAAAAACAAAAAACAAAAGGGAAAACCAGGGGCCTCATGTATAAACGGTGCGTACGTACAGAAATGTTGCGTATGGACGTTTCCATTTTTAAATCGCGATGTATAAAACCTAAAGTTGGTGTAAAGCCACGCACATTTCCACGGTAGCTCATACCCTGTTGTATGCAAGTTCTCCGCTCGGTTTAGCAGACTGGCGGCACTCAGCGTCAAAGCAATACTACTGTTCCTGTGTGGTTTATCTTTCTTTTTCAGATCCACATCCATGACATGGCTTTATAAATACACTGAAATTAACCGCATATTGTTTATTAGTTAAATGCATCTGATTGTAATTAACCTGCAACAATATAATGGTCCACAGAATGGTCAAACTATTCTAAATACCATATCTGTTTTAGTGTTGTTACTCTCACTGCATTCTTCTTCTTTCAGTTGCTCAGGGGTTGCCACAGCGGATCATCTTTTTCCATATTACTCTCACTGCACCACTCAGAGCAACTGATCGGAAAGAGAATTATCAGTATACAGCATCAAGCACACACAGTCTCAGCCATATTTCCTATCTGAACTGCTTCTCACACGGCAAACACTTCAAAACCTTTCCTATACAGACCTCACGGTTCAGAAACAGTTTCATCCCAAGAGCTCTAAACGCACTCTATCACTCCATCAACTGCTACTTGTAGAACTGTTTGTACTTATAAGTACAATTACCTGTATTGCACAACCTGAGCCACTTTCTAAAGCACGTATTTATATATGATGACAATATCATTTTTAAGATGAAATGCAGCAAAATATGTTTATTATATTATACAGATAAAACTTTAACTTTATTTAAATAATCTATATTGTTAATAATTAAGGGACATGGTGTCTCTACGCTAGCAAGGATCTGGCTCTCCGTTCACAGATTGTTCCTGCTTCGCACTGTATGCTTCACTGGGACTGGCATGAAAGACAGAATAATTAAACATGTACTACAAAGATATTTCAATGTTCCTTAAAAGTTTTGAAGAATAGGCATTATAGGCTTACAGATGGCTTAACGTCTATTACAGAGCGGATTGTGTGGCGATTGGGTATTTGGAGAAAGAAAAGAAAGGACAAGAATTGGAGGTTTGTACGTTTTTTATTTTTTTTCTCCAGCCGTCTGGAGTTTTTTTTTTTGTTTTTTCTGTCCACCCTGGCCATTGGACCTTACTCTTATTCTATGTTAATTAATGTGGACTTATTTTATTTTCTTACTGTATCTTTTATTTTTCTATTCTTCATTATATAAAGCACTTTGAGCTACTTTTTGTATGAAAATGTGCTATATAAATAAATGTTGTTGTTGTTGTTTAAAAGAGATAGTACTGATGCAATAAATTATTTCATCGAAGGTCACGCACAATCACTGTGCTACCGTGTTCCCATGTTTAATAACATGCTTTAACTCCTATCATCATGAAAATGATGTCACGTATACATCTCAGCATTTTAGTTATTCAGAGAGCTGTAATATCATGAATGTAATGGATTCTGTGTCCTGTCGGAGGAAGAGAAAGCCAGATTAAGAAGCACATAATGATTCACACACATAGAGCACATAGAAGATCAAATACAAAACAAAGCATTTAACGTGCTACTTAAGCTATGATGGGATTTGAGAAACTCGTAAATTAAACGATTTTAAGATGAAGTTTATGATGTTCTACTTTAACGACAAAATAAAGTACGTGATTAAAGTGGAAATTTCAAGATTAAAATTGAGATTTCGTGCTTTTTCCCCACTGTGTGCCTATTTTTTTTCTCTGTACCCTTATAAGCTTTCATATGACACTCAGACGGTGGGCTACGACTCGCCTTTTCACAGCAACTTTATATGTGACTTCTTTTTTATTTTGGGCACTGTGCGACTTTGTGAACTTGAGCTTACACTTTCTCCGACACGCTATGTCACTCAATCAGCTTCCTTTTCTTGTTTATACCACTATTTAAACCAACAAATAGTACGTTTTTCCTTGTCTCCACTTGGTGTTCGCTGAAATTCTATTTTCCCTCATACTTTTGCCATTGTCTTTTCACAGAAGGCTGATCTTTTTTTTTTTTTTAAATTTTATTACAATCAATACATAGCAATCACATTTTTACAAAAAAAAAAGAAAAAGAATTATGCTAAGAACAGATCGATCCCCACCCTTGAGAGAGAGAGCAAGCCAAACGGTGTAAAATTTAAGGCTTTTAAAAATACCTAAATCAACAAATTCTCTGTGCTTTATAAAATCATTTCAAAATATTACTGATTAGATCCTGCCATGTTTTGAAAAAAGTCTGCACAGATCCTCTAACTGAGTATTTGATTTTTTCCAATTTTAAATAATATAACACATCAGTTTCCCACTGACTTAAAAGAGGAGAGTTTGGGTTCTTCCAGTTTATCAGAATAAGTCTGCGTGCCAACAGTGTAGTGAATGCAATCACAATTTGTTTGTCTTTCTCCACTTTAAGACCCTCTGGAAGAACCCCAAACACAGCTGTTAATGGGTTAGGAGGGATTGTGAGTCCAAGACTGTCTGAGAGGTAATTAAAAATTTTTGTCCAGAATAATGTTAATTTGGAGCAGGCCCAGAACATGTGACCTAGTGAGGCTGGAGCTAATTTGCAGCGTTCACAGGTTGGATCATGTCCTGGAAACATTTTGGAGAGTTTTAGTCGAGACAGATGTGCTCGATATATAATTTTGAGTTGTATAATTGTATGCTTTGCACATATGGAGCTCGAGTGAATTCTCTGCATTGCTACTTTCCACTCCTTTTCTGATATATTAATTGAGAGATCATTTTCCCAGTGTCCTCTTGGATCTTTGAAAGGAAGGGATTGTAAAAGGATTTTATATATTGTAGAGATGGAGTCTAACTCCTTGAAATTGAGCAATAAATTTTCCAGCGTGGATGAGGCTGATCTTAAGTGCTATTTATATTGATTTACATATTCAAAGAGGCGTAATTCTGGGAGGAATTGGGGTGGGGCAGCAGGCACGTGCACATGCGTTACTTTTCATGCTGATTGGGATTTATGTAGCAGAAGAACGTGGAAGTTTGCATAAGCACAGATGTTTATGTGCGTACTCACATTCCCGCTTTTGTGCTTACGCCATGTTATAGTGTGAGTTCTATGTACGGCGTTATACATGAGGCCTCAGGTAAAGTCAGTGACCACTAGGAGTTTTAAATTTGGTATTTTCATTTGTAACTTCCATTTAAAGAATTTGCCAGTACCCTTTCGTCATGTCAAGAGTGGTCATAAACAGCTCTACAGAGTTGCTTGAGGAGGTCATCCACTCTTATCTTTGGGTAGCAGAAAAACATTCCTTAAAACCATTTCCCCAACTTCACCACTTCAGGTAGCAGTACAGAGAGACTTCATCCAACAGGTGCAGACAACACTCAGTTCCTGCTAGTGTCCCCATGTGTCACATGTCATCACATGCCACCATAGAATGCCACCAAGCCTCCACTTTTTCAACTCCCACTACCCTCTCTGGCCTTGTACAGGAGTCTGCAGGAGTATTTTCAGTTGCAACCTTCAGCCCCCTTTTGAGTTCAGACACATGGTCACACATTCCATCCTTGTGGCTCCATTCCTGTCTGCCTGCTTCCTTCTATTCTTCACCATTTCTCTCTCACTTGCTTGCTCCTGCTCTTCTTTCTGTCCTTTAACCTCTGTGTCTTTTTTTCTGTTCATTTTCCATTTCTGGACCGTGCAGGCTTCTTTTTATTACCTGTATAATTGGGTGCAGTGCAATGTGTCGGTTCCTCTGTGGCACCATTAAGGCGCCTGACTGCTCTATCTGCCTCTGCATGTCCATGTGGTACAATCAGCCAGTACCTGAATTAACCATGGAGAAAAACGCACTTGTGCACACCTGCGCCTGATTGCAGTCTGCACTTTTTGGAGTACAATTCTGTAAAATTTGGCCAATGCCATAGACCACTCATAACATGTGCAATTAGAGAAATCTGTTCTGGTTTTTCACAGATTGTGACCTAAATTAAAGTTTAATTACTGTGCAAAGAAAGACTGAGGTTAACTGTAGTAGGGATCAGGATCCTGAGCCTTCCATGATTTCAATAGTTTCACATGATAAACTAAACTCGCTTTGCTGGTTGATGATTTGGTTGTTTCACTAAATAATTAATCAGTCTTTTCCATCCTTTAATTTTATAGGGCTGCTGCCAATTGTCTACCAATTTCAAATGGAAGGTGGGGATAAGAACTATGACACAATCTCTCTGTTTAAATTCCTGCAACATCGTGCCACGGTTATAAAGATGGAGTTTTGCTAATTGTACTTGTTGTATATTTTCTTTTAAAGTAGGTCTGATTTTGCCAAATTTATCACATACTGGCACAATATATTCAGGAATGTTAGTGGGGGGAAGAGTCACACTACTTCCCAACCATCTTTAACACTAGAATTACCAGAGCCTATGAAAAAAACTCATAAATCCGGCCCACCTTAAATCCCTTTGCAGCTTTCTGTCAGCCTCTTTTGTCTTCTAAATGTGTCGATAAGCCCAAGCAGCAAGATGCCTGTTATACCATCCCCCCATCGCCTCAGAACAGGCAGTTCTCCCAGTTCCTGCCTTGATTGATTATCTGGGAGTGAGCTACCCAGAATTGTAAGGGGAAATAATTTGATGTGTGTTTTGTGTCTACATCAATCTGTGTAAACACATCGTTAAAACAGAAACGTTTTTCATGTTTTAGTAATAAATAACAAAATGTAGACATAAACTGTATAATGTGTGAAGGCTGATGGGCAAATATCAAATAAACACTTTCACAAAAGGTGCAAATACAATATCCCAGCTTCTGTGATGTAGTGGTATGATCCACTGACTTACAATCCGGAGGTTGTGAGTTTGAAACTGGCTCCCCAGCCATTTTGACTAGTGAGCTGCTGTTATTGTTAATATTATACAATAAAAACATACATTTGATTTGTGTCTGTAAAAGCCAGTGTAAATGTATAGTACTTGTAAAAGTTAGTGGGTTTTTTTTTCACTTTTATTCTCTCAGTCATGATCACGATACAACACCACCGCCACCTGGCAGCCCCAGATCTGATGCAGTTACTTTTTATCTGAAACTGGGAATAACTGTAGATGTGAGTGGTGCTTTCAGACAATGGAACTGGAAATTCTCTGATCTGAATGGATAAAAGCTGACACACAAACGCTGGTAAATCTGCCTGCTTCGTATCTCACCGTCACTTGAATTTTTTTTTTCTTCAGTTTTATTGAGTGTTCCTGCTCATGCTGAATTAGTATGCACCTTATGGTCCATGATGTCAAAGCTGCATTGACAAATAACAGAGACATACTTTATGTATATATGATATTTGGAATAACTCATTTTATGACCTGTATAGTACATTTCGGAAAACATTGTGGCACTGATGCAACATTATTCATATTTATTTGCACGCCTTCTTGCGCTTATAATCAGTGACCGTGGTATTTTTTTTTCGATCATGCCAGTGTCCATTTTTGGATTCATGGGGGTGTTTCTTTTGTACTCCAGGACATGCAGAGGAAAGAATAGTATAGAGAGGTCAGTTCCACGCTATATGCAATCATCAGATTCAAATGTTAACAGTTCCCACACACCCAAGGACCATCCTTTCTACATTTACGACATGTGTACCTGTTGCAATGTACACACTTCTCTCTGTACTGTGGTTACTATTACACTGAAGGGGCTGGGGAAACACCGGTCTTGGAACAGAAGCTTGTCAATGTTGCATCCTCTCTTGCTTTATCCATCGCCTTTTCTTGTAAGTAGTAACAACGAAGCTCCTCTGCAAGGTGAGCCATGAACACTTTTCTTTTCTCAGTGCCCCCCCGTGGATGCCTTGTACAGTACATGTGCATTGGACGCTGCCAAGTCAAGCTTGTTGTAACACAAGCAACAAGCCACCTGCGTGCTGCTGTCGCACTAAATAAGCTCACGCCTTCTGGTGCCTGATGTCAAAGCAGCACTGGAAAAAAAAGAAAAATAAAGGTGACATTTTGAAGAAATCATTTTATGACCTGAATAGTAGCAATCAGAATACATCATTGCACTAATGCAATATTATTTGAAAACGAACAGCGTCAGATCAGTTGTAAATGTATGGTATTTCTAAAAGTTAGCTTTATACAGTCTTATTCTCTCAGACACGTTCACGCTCTCCCTTGCCACACCCCCCCGCGCTTTTGATCTGACTCTAACATACAGCACCAGTATAAATTGACACCCAATTTGACGCTGTTCATTAAGTGTAATGGGCACTAGAACTTATGGACTACTAAGAAATTTAGTGTAGCCTTTGAAGTCCAAGGACAAAACTTTTTTGCAAATTGTGGAAATCCTAAAGGATCATTTTGAGCCCAAACCTCTGATAATTGTAGAGAGATTCCGTTTTAATCACTGCAGTCAAAAGGCCAGTGAGGTAGTAACTCAGTATGCGGCAGAGCTGAAGCAATGTTCTGTAAATTGCGAGTTTGGGGTGAATTTGGATGAGGCACTGAGAGGCCGATTTGTGAGTGGGATTCGGAGAGGGGCTTGTCAGCGTCGGCTGTTATCAGAAACAAATCTGACATTCCCGAGAGCGTTTGAGATTGCGCTCAGCATGGAGACAGCAGATAGAGACACACAGCAGCTAAGGCGACAGGACCCCTCTTTGAGTACAGTGCATAAAGTTGGTGTGCAGTTTCTCGATCAGATTGGAAAGTGTCATCATTGCAATGGTAAAAAACACAGCTCATATGAATGTAATTTTAAAGATGCAAAATGCCATAGTTGTAAGAAAATTGGTCATATTAAAAGAGCCTGCATTGTGATGCAGCCAAGCCAGCAAAATAAAGGTGAGAAAGCTGGAAAAAGTACAAAATATGTGGAAATGGAACAGAGTGAGTACCCCATGTTCACAGTACAAACAGACCAAGAGAAACAACCGTTCAAAGAAACCTTTATGATTGATAGTAAGGTTATAGATATGGAAATAGACACTGGGGCTGCTGTGTGAATTATGCCTGATCAGTTATTTAAGGAAATGTTCCCTGGAAAGACTTTAGAAGTTCCATCCATGCATTCATTATCCACTGCTTATCCGATGCCGGGTCGCGGGAGCAGCAGCCTAAGCAGGGAAGCTCAGACCTCTCTCTTCCCGGCCACCTCCTCCAGCTCCTCTGGGAGGACCCTGAGGCGTTCCCAGGCCAGCCGGGAGATATAATCCCTCCATTGTGTCCTGGGTCTGCCCCGTGGCCTTTTCCCAGTGAGGCATGCCTGGAACATCCCCCCAGGGAGGCGTCCAGGGGGTATCCTGACCAGATGCCCGAACCACCTCAACTAACTCCTCTCAATGTGGAGGAGCAGCGACTCTACTCCGAGTCTCTCCCAGATAACTGAACTCCTCACCCTATCTCTAAGGGAAAGTCCAGCGACCCTGCAGAGAAAACTCATTTCAGCCGCTTATATCCGCGATCTTGCTCTTTTGGTCACTACTAAAGCTTGTGGCCATAGGTGAGAGTAGGAACGTAGGAACACTCTCTCTTCACCATAACGGACCATTGCAGAGCCCGCATTACTGCAGATGCCGCACCAATCTGTCTGTCAACCTCCCGCTCCATTCTTCCCTCACTCGTGAACAAGACCCCAAGATACCTGAACTCCTTCACTTGAAGCAGTAATGTATTCTCAACCCAGAGAGAGCATTCCACTCTTTTCTGGCTGAGAACCATGGCCTCAGATTTAGAGGTGCTGACTCTCATCCCCACTGCTTCACATTCGGATGCAAACCGCTCCAGTTAGAGCTGTAGGTCACTGTCCGATGAAGCCAAAAGAAACCACGTCATCCGCAAATAGCAGAGACGAGATTCTGAGGTCACTGAACCAGACCCCTTCTGCTCCTTGGCTCGACCAAGAAATTCTGTCTATAAAACTTATGAACTAGAATTGGTGACAAAGGGCAGCCCTGGCGGAGTCCAGCCTCAACAGAAAATGAGTCTGACTTATTACCGACAATGCGGACCAAGCTCCTGCTCCTCCTGTACAGGGACTGAATGGCTCGTAACAATGAGCCTTGTACCACGTACTTTTAGAGCACAGCCCACAGGATGCTTTGAGGTACAGGGCCGAATGCCTTCTCCAAATCCACAAAACACATGTGGACTGGTTGGGTAAACTACCATGCCCCCTCCAGGATCCTGGCCAGGGTTCCACAGCTGGGACGGAATACGCATTGTTCCTCTTGAATCTGAGATTTGACTATCGACTGAACTCTCTTCTCCAGCACCCCTGAATAGACCTTACCAGGGAGGCTGAGGAGTATGATCCCCCTATAGTTGGAGCACATCCTCTGGTCACCCTTCTTAAAAAGGGGGACCACCACTCTGGTTTGTCAATCCAGAGGCACTGCCCCCGATGTCCACGCAATGTTGCAGAGACGTGTCAACCAGGACAGCCCCACAGCAGCCAGAGCCTTCAGGAACCCAGGATGAACCTCGTCCACCCCAGGGGCCCTGCCACCTCAGAGCTTTTTAACTACCTTAGCGACCTCTGCCCCTGATTTGGACGCCTAAAAGAGTCCTCTAGCTCTGCTTCCTCTGATGGGATTAAGAAGATCCTCGAAGTATTCATTCAACTGGTCAATAACTTCTGCAGTTGAAGTCAGCAGGGCCCCATCGAAACTGTACACACTGTTGGTGGAGCACCCCTTTCCCCTCCTGAGGCACTTGACGGTTTGCCAGAACCTTGTTGGTGCAGACCGAAAGTCATTTTCCATGGCTTTCCCAAACTCCTCCCATGCCCGTGTTTTTGCCTCTGCAACAGCCGATGCCACAACACACTTGGCCGACCGGTATCCCTCAGCTGCCTCTCGTGTCCCACTGGTCAACCAGACCCGATAGGACTCTTTCTTCAACTTGACGGCCTCTCGAACATTAGGTGTCTACCACTGGGATCGTAGATTATAGCCACGAGAGGCACTGAAAACCTAGTGGCCACAGCTCCGTTCTGCTTCTTCGACAACAGAGGTTCAGAACATGGCCTATTCAGACTCAATGTCCTTCGCCTCCCTCGGAATGAGGTTGAAGATCTGCCAGAGGCGGCAGTTAAAGATCTTTCTGACGGGTTCCTCCGCCAGATGTTCCCAGCAGACCCTTATTATATGTTTGGGTCTGCCTGGTCTGTCCGGTGGCCCCTCTCGGCAAATAAGTGCAAACAACAGTCAGAGTCCTTCCCCCAACTCGAAGGCACAGGGAAGTATACCCTCTCATCCAACGGGGTGAACCCCAACATTTAGGCCTCGAGCCGGGGGGCCATAAGCAAGCCCACCTCTGCCTGATGCCGTTCACCCACAGCAACTCCAGAGTGGAACAAAGTCCAGTCTCTCTCAAGAGGAATGTTTCCAGAGCCCAAATCGTGCATAGAGATGAGCCTGGCTATATCTAGCCGGTACCTCTCAACCTCTCACACCAGTTCAGGTTCCTTCCCCGCCAGAGAGGTAACATTCCATGTCCTAAGAGCCAGTTTCGGCAACCGAGGGTCGGAACGCCAGAGTTTCTGCCCTCGGCCACCATCCACTTTTGTGAAATTGTTTATTTGATATTTGGCCATCAGCCTTCACACATTATACAGTTGATATCTACATTTTGTTATTTATTACTAAAACATGAAAAACCTTTCTGTTTTAATGATGTGTTTACACAGATTGTTGTAGACACAAAACACACATCAAATTATTTCCCCTTACAATTCTGGGTAGCTCACTCCCAGATAATCAATCAAGGCAGGAACTGGGAGAACTTCTTGCCCGTTCTAAGGCAGTGTGGGGGACGGTAATGCAGACTGCTTGCTGCTTGGGCTTATCAACACATTTAGAAGACCAGAGAGGTGCGAAGGGATTTAAGGTGGGCCGGATTTTTTGTGTTGGCTCTCATAATTCTAGTGTTAAGGATATCCAATAATCCCATCCAGAAGGTAGTTCTTTCCAGTATGCAAGTACAATGAGGGTGAGTAACTGACTCCAGTTTTTCCCATCCTCACTGATCACATTGTGACCATTTGGTTAAACTGCTGTGCTAAACCATCAGTTTGAGGATGGTACATTGAGGTTTTTAACTGTGAAGTTTTAATGGCCCATTAGGACATTTTAAGGAAGCAGACATGAGTGAAGAGCCCTATCTGTTCCCATCCGATATTTTTAGATTTGGCCTGTCTCAGTTAAATGGCCACGGGATATCAGGTGGCGTAATCCAAGAATACTAGGATATAATTATGACCTCTGGCTGAGGGTTGAGAGGTCCAACATTAATTAGGGGAAAAGTAATAAGAGAAGCACTGTCCCTTCTTTGAATTTGTCATCTGAAACCACCAAAATTGGTAAAAATTTTCATTAATTCCTGGCAAATAGAACTGGAGCTTTGCTCTTGTTTTTTTTTTTAGCCCCTAATTGGGTGCACAGGAGGTGGGCGTGTGCCAAATCACAAACCTTATACTGCTAGGACTTCTGAACCATTAGCAATGAACAGACCTCCACTTCGTGTTCTGCTGCTTAATTTAATAAAGCACTTTTAAGTAGATAATGGGCTTCTGATGGCATGGGATGAGCTGTGCACTGGCCATCTACTAGGATGACTGCATTCTTGGTAAAAATCAAGGAACATTGTTAGATTGCTCTTTTTTGAAAGAGGCTGGCATTTGCCGAAACTGAAAAGTTAAGGAGGAGAGTCAATCAGGAGTGACCTCCCTAGGTGGAGTCTTGACTTGTGCTGTCACAGGAGCTGTTGCGATCTCTGTCCTGAGCTTCAGGGTGGAGACAACCTGAAAGGGGGTTTTCCTCCTCCATAGCAAGGCTCTGTGCTTTAGCTGGTGTGACTTGTGCATAGCCACTATTATTTTGTGACCGCTCGAACATGACTGGAAAGGGGGCACTTCTTAACACTACAATTACAAGAGCTTACGAAAAAACTTGTAGATTCGGCCCACCTTAAATCCGTTCGCACCTCCCTGCCAGTGTCTGTTGTCCTGTAAATGTGCCGATAAAGACAAGCAGCAAGCAGCTGGCTATTCCATCCCCCCACCGACTTAGAACATGCACAAACTTCTCCCAGCTCATGCCTTGTTTGATTATCTGGGAGTGAAGTGGAGTTTTAGAGTGGAAATAATAGATCGTTATTTGGAACACACGCATTTCATGTGTGTTCCATTTCTACAATAATCTGTGTAAACACATTTTTAAAACAGAAACGTTTTTCATATTTTAATAGTAAATGACAAAATGTAGGCATAAACTATATAATATATGAAGCCTGAAGTCCAATGATCAAATAAACACTTTCACAAAAGGTTCAAGGAAACAACAACAGCTTCCGTGGCGTAGCGGTAAGATTTGCTGACTTGTAATCAAGAGTCCCCGGTTCAATCCAGACTCATTCCTATATTTGCCATTTTCAGTAGTGAGCTGCTCTTATTCTTAATATTATACAGTGCACACATACACTTGGTTTGGATCTGTAACACATGGTGTACATTTAAAGGACTTAAAAAAGTTACCTTTTTTTTTCACTTTTATTCTCTCTAAATCATGATCACGATACATACTAATGAGGGATCTGATGCTGTTAGTTTTTATTTGAAACTGGGAATAACTGGAGATGAGAGTGGTGTTTTGAGACAATGGAACATTCTCTCATCTGGAGGGATAAAAGTTGACAAAACAAACGCTGGCGAATCTGCCTTCTTCGTATCTTACCATCACTTAATTTTATTTTTATTCAGTTTTCCAGTATAGTACATTTTGGAAAACTTTGTGGCACGGATGCAACATTATTCATATTCATTCACATAACATCTTGCGGTTTGTAATCAGTGACCGCGTGTTTTTTTTCCCCCGATCTTGCCAGTTCCCACATGCTGCTGTATGCTGTTTCTTTTGTACTTCAGGACATGTAGAGGAAAGAATAGTACTGAGCAGTGTGACGACACGGGTTCAGCTCCATGCTCCCATCCACTGTTCGGGAGTCCTTGAACCCAACACCGTTGGTAATGTTACCGATGAGCTAGACAGTAAGGCAATAACACTGGAGCAAGGGGATGATGTAAGATCACCCTGAGACCCGCTACAGCCACCATGCCGCCTCGCTAAGCCGCGAGTGTGGTGATTTATTTAAAAAAACTGGCCTTTGCTGAGAGAGCTGTGGACCCACATCACCACAAGCAGTAAGCTCAGCGCTATATGCAATCATCAAGTTGAAATGTTAACAGTTCACACACACGCAAAGATCGTCCTTCTTACATTTACAAAGTGTGTACCTGTTACAATGTACACACTTCTCTCTATGCTGTAGTTTCTATTACACACCTGAAAGAAAGAGACAATATATGTGAAAACATCATCGCACTAATACAATATTATTTGAAAACGAACAGCATCAGATCGGGTGTGAATTTATGCTGCCGCTGTTACTTAGAGTCAGATCAGTAGCTTATTCAGTGCGCACAATAACATGCTGGTGGCCAGTTGTTGTGTGTTACAACATGCTGGTGGTGATCAACGCACATGTACTGTGCAAGGCATGCATGGGGGCCAATGTGAAAAGAAGAGTGTTAATTTCTCAGCTTGCAAAAAGAAGTTTGTTGTCGCATCTTACTAGAAAAGGCGATGGAAAATGAAAAGGAGGATTCAAAATTGACAAACTTCTGTTTTGGAATAAAAACAAACATTTAATTCCAGTCTGTAACAGCCAGTGTAATTTATGATACTTCTAAAGGTTAGCTTTTTTTTATTCTCTCAGCTGCGTTCACGATCCCAACTCCCCAAACCCCCCAAGCACATTTGACACTGTTGTTTTCACATAGACTCTCTATAACAGAGGTAAACTCAAATTATTCTACATCGGATCAAGAATGCACTTTTGCCATGACTGTACTTTGTATATATATATGGGAAGCTCTGCACTCATGACTACGCTGTAGGAACTAAGTAAATAAATAAAGGTAAATAGGTAACAAAGGACAGTGCATGTGCCCAAAACATTAATATTTATATGTTACTTACATAAAATCCAGATCTAATGTTATTTACCGACACGGGCATGCTCAAAAAATACACATGTAATGCAACGAAAAGTGCACGCAGACACTTTAGTTTGCAAGCATTGGTACGAGAATGCAGTCACAAGTACACTGCAGAGCTATAGCTCGTTTTTATGTGAAAACAGCAGTGTCAGATGGGGAGGGGGGGGTAGGAAAGGATCATGAATGCGACTGAGAGAATGAAACTGAAAAAAAAAATACAAGCTAATCTTTACAAGTATCATAAATTACATCGGCTGTTACAAACTGAAATCAAATGTATGTTTTTATTCCAAAATAGTAAGAATACAAGCAGTTTAGTTCTCAAAATGGATTCATCGGGGATCAAACTCATGAAGTTTTGATTACCAGTCAACAGCTGATACCGTTGCACCACCAAAGCAGTCGTAGTAAATGTGTGTCAATGTCGGTTTCTTTTTCTGCAGTTATATTTTTGAATAAAAACGCATTTGTTCTGTTATATTTGTACCTTTTTTGAAAGTGTTTTACACTTCATGTCTACATTTTGTCAATTATTACTAAAACATGAAAAACGTTTCTGTTTTAACAATGTCTTTACATAGATCATTATAGACACGGAACATGCATGAAATGTAAGTGCTCCAAATAACGATATAGTATTTATAAAAGGTGTCATTTTGCTTAACTTATCACTCTATACAACTCTAAGCAACTGACATGCAGGTAAACAGACTTGAGCTGAGAAAACTGTGTGGGGTCAGGGGTGTGATAGCAGGCTGCTTGCTGTTTGGTGCTTATTCACACATTTACAGGTCAAAAGACGCTGACGGAGACGTGAGAAGCGATTTAAGGTGGGGCGGATCTTTGAGTTTTTTCATAGGCTCTGGTAATTCTAGTGTTAACACAGCCATCCTGATGGAGAAAATTGGCTCTAGAAAAGTAATCACACAGGAGGCAGACCTGTACAGTTGAGTTCCCCTGTGAATACAGATTAGACTGGTTCTTCCAGTTTCTCACTGTTGTGGCACTATATAACAATGAGCAACAATTGGAATATTGCTTCCAGAATCAAAAAGTACTGTTACTTTTCAAATTCAAATCCTATTATGTGATATCATCCACTGCTAAATTCTGCTTTATACTTGTAATATTGTTATATTACTATTATATTGTATTGAGGATTACTTATGTCCTCTTCTGTGTATTGTTTTGTATTTACCCCCTTCTTTTAGACACCCACTGCAGGCACAACCTACCTGGAAAGGGGTCTCTCTTTGAACTGCCTTTCCCAAGGTTTCTTCCATTTTTTCCCTACTAGAGTTTTTTTTAGAAGTTTTTCCTTTTCTTCTTAGAGAGTCAAGGCTGGTGTACTGTCAAGAGGCAGGGCCTGTTAAAGCCCATCGTGGCACTTCTTGTGTGATTTTGGGCTATACAAAAATAAATTGCCTTGTACTGTATTGTACTTTAAATTCATTTATAATTATCAAACCAGTCAATGGAAGGGAAGAGGGGTTAGCTAAAACACAAAGTTCCTCTCTCCATGTGCCCAACTACAGTTCATCGGCTTGTTAGATGGGGAAAATAAGTGAAAATATACCTTGGGGAGATAGCTTCTGAATATCGTGTTGCATAACTGATCATCACATATAAAGTATATTTATGGTCATGAGCCAAGAGTTCAAGTGGTCCCAGAATATCTATCCCTATGCACTCAAAAAAGATTATTATAGCTAACAAAAACTGAAATGAAAACCGAAACTGTTATTAAAAAACCTTTTCGTAAACTGAAATAAAATAATTAACAAAACCAAAATGAAAAACTAAAAAAGAACTATTAAAGTAGCAGGAATGACGAACTGAAATAAAATAATAATTTATTAAAAATATTTTTAGTATTTGTTTATGAATGAATATTCTTGCCATTAGTCTTTAACCCTTGTAACTTTTAACTCTAAAACAGAAAGTCATCTATCACAAGCCATATATCCATCCAGTGAACGACAGCTGGTGATGGAGGGTGGGTGTTCATGCAGCATTTGTGATGTCAGAGCAAGCTGAATATGGGCGCGTATAGCGTGTGCAATAGGAAGCAATTTACGTACTCCCTTTCCTTGCTCTTGTTGTATATACAATACAATACAATACAATACAGTTTATTTTTGTATAGCCCAAAATCACACAGGAAGTGCCGCAATGGGCTTTAACAGGCCCTGCCTCTTGACAGCCCCCCAGCCTTGACTCTCTAAGAAGACAAGGAAAAACTCCCAAAAAACCTTGTAGAGAAAATGGAAGAAACCTTGGGAAAGGCAGTTCAAAGAGAGACCCCTTTCCAGGTAGGTTGGGCGTGCAGTGGGTGTCAAAAGAAGGAGGTCAATACAATACAATACACAGAACAGAACAAATCCTTAATACAGCTTAAAAATTTTAGAAGTACTGAGCAGAATTTAACAGTAGATAATATCACATAATAAGATTTGGATATTTTTAGAGTCCTGGAGACCTCATCCATCAAGCTGCCTCCCCCATTTGGCCATTCCACGGCTGAAACAGTGCTGGGCCAACCAATCCGATGAAAGGACCCCTCTTTCCCATGATTCCTGTGATCCTCCATCAGGGATGACTTTACCATAGGCAGGCAAACAACTTGGCAGGTGGGCCGTGGCACCAATTGCCACATTTGAGTACTGAGAACAAAAACAGAATAGGTGAGGGTTAGTATTCAATTATAACTATCATGTTACTTATGTTTTAGTGCTAATGACTAACAACAGAGATGCAGTATGTACAGTTAATCAGCAGCTCTAGTCAGGATATGCTAAACTGAAGTAGTGAGTCTTCAGCCGGGATTTAAAGGCTGAGACCGAAGGGGCATCTCTTATAGAAGCAGGAAGACCATTCCACAGTTTAGGGGCCCTGTAACTAAAAGCTCGACCTCCCACTGTTATTTTATTAATCCTTGGAATCATAAGCAGACCGGCATCTTGAGATCTCAGGTTTGTAAGTCATGATAAGTTCAAGCTGGACCTTGGCCATTTAATGCTTTATATGTTAAAAGGAGGATTTTGAAATCTGCCCTAAACTTAACCGGGAGCCAGTGTAAAGATTTAAGAACTGGAGTTATGTGTTCATATTTTCTTGTTCTTGTAATAATTCTTGCAGCCGCATTTTGGATTAACTGGAGGCTGTATAAAGAACAGTTTGAACAGCCAGTGAACACTGCATTGCAGTAGTCAATCCTACTAGAGATAAATGCATGAATTAATTTCTCAGAATCCTGTTTATTTAGAAAGCGCCTTAATTTCCTAACATTTTTAAGATGGAAGAAACATGTTTTGGACAACTTTGTAATATGTGCTTTAAATGACATGCTAGAATCAAAGATAACTCCTAGATTGTGGGCTGATTCAGTAAAATTAATTGGGATTCCAACTGAGTTAAATGATGACAAAATATTGCTGTGATCAGCATCATTCCCTCCAACAATTAACATCTCTGTTTTATCTGTATTTAAAGACAAGTAGTTCTCATTCATCCACTCCTTTAATTCACTAACACAACTAATTAAAGACAACATCGGAGAAACTTCATTTGATTTAAATGAAAGGTATAACTGGGTGTCATCTGCATACGAGTGAAAATTAACATTATGTTTCCTAATGAGAGATCCCAGTGGAAGCATGTAAAGTGAAAACAGTAAAGGTCCCAGTACTGAGCCCTGCGGACACCATATTGAACTTCTGTGTATAATGATGGAGTACTGTCAGCACATTTCTGTACATATTGGAATCGATTTGATAAATAAGAACTAAACCAAGCGAGCACGGGCCTGTAAGCCCAACATCGTTTTCTAGCCTGTGCAGTAAAATAGAATGGTCAATGGTGTCAAATGCTGCACTTAAGTCTAACAACATAATTACAGTGGAGTTTCCTTCATCAGAGGATATCAGAATGTCATTTACAACCCGTGTTAGTGCAGTTTCTGTACTATGACCAGTGCGAAAACCAGACTGGAATTTCTCAAATAAATTGTAATGCGTAAGGTGTGACTGAAGCTGACTGGCGACTACTTTTCTAGTATTTTAGAGAGAAACGGTAAATTTGAAATAGGCCTATAATTATTTAGTATGTGTGGATCTAGGTCTAATTTTTTAAGTAAAGGTTTAATGACTGACACTTTTAGTGCATCAGGTATGGTGCCATGCAGTAATGAACTATTGATAATGGTTAGAATAAGCAGTGCAAGAATATCCATTGCACTTTTTACTAGTTTTTTTGGCACTGGATCTAGGGAACAAATAGTGGGCTTAATTTTAGTAATTAAAGTTAAGACTTCCTGCTCAGTTACAGGATATCAAGATGCAATTCAAACGGCAGAAATCGGAATGTGCTGTTCAACAAAACCTTTACCGTATGGATGGAAAAATCACTAGTGAGTAACAGTTTAGTTTATTTCTCAGGTGTCTGCTTTTTGTTGACAGTAATTCACCTGTTACTTTGCACAGGAGCAATCGTTTTTACTTTCTCGTATACAAAGTATATCATACAACCTGATAAATGCTGATATATTGTTTCAGGCGGCACACATAGACTTGCAGTTACTTTAAACTCCGCTAGTTAAGTCTTCATTTTATGGATTTTTTTATGGCTGCCAAGTTGTGCTTCTCCATATGGTCTTCTTTTCAGTTCATGGTGTGTGAGATGCTCCTTCATCATGATGGTGAGAGAGAGAGAGGGAGGAAGGGGTAAAGCAACCAAATTTATACACTGTCCAAATCCTTACACCAATAGGGTGTTGTGCTATAGAATGGTCCCTGATTCAAACCAATCTCAAACAGCCATACTTCAGACCAATGGGGGCACACAATACCTTTCACACCTCTCCCCAAAACCATTTGTTGAGCTGATGCCTGCTAGCTAGTTAATTTAGCTTTGCTGTGGGGGTTGATCGAGAGAGTCCTGCAGAGAATTACTTGCCAAACTGGTTTTAAGCACTTCCCCTGACCCTGTCATAAAATTACAAAGACTCAGTCCTAAAAGCGGGATTGAGGCGTGTGTGGTTCTTAAACATCAAACCATTGCTGTTATTATCAGTGATATAATACTAATATTTCATTGCTTTGTCTAAGTCACAAATAAAGACATACGCAATATTTATTGACTTATTTACAAAATTTCACACCACAATAGACACGTTGCTCAACCTTTAAATTTAGCATAATTCTGGCATGCAAGGGGAAACACAACTGCATTAAGCCGTGACTGACAGTCAACTAAATGACAGAGAGAGTTGTTATTTGTCGTGCAGGTTTGGACAGATTTTGCCTGCATGGCAAGTGCTCATAATCAGTTCCCACTGTTTAAGAGATAGAAACAGTCTTGTTATTTAATAGACAGACCTATATAATATACAGACCTGTATATATATATATATTTTTTTGTGCCCACCAAGGGGTGCTCCAGTTCCCCAAACACAGACTCTGGACACAAGATGAGACAAAATGTTTTTAATTTGTTTTGTAGGAAACTCTACTAGCAAGTGATTCCCACACCAGAGCCACAATAAAGAAGTACAGTGGAAACTCGGTTTACAACCATAATTTGTTCCAAAACTCTGGTCGTAAACCAATTTGGTCATGAACCGAAGCAATTTCCACCATATGATTGTATGTAAATACAATTAATCCGTTCCATAGCGTACGAACTATATGCAAATATATATTTTTTTAGTTTTTAAGCACAAATATAGTTAATTGTACCATAGAATGCACAGCGCAATAGTAAACTAAATGTAAAAACATTGAATAACACTGAGAAAACCTTGAAAAACAGAGAAAACTAACACTGCAATAGTTTGCTCTATAGTGCTAGGAAACGCTCAGTAAAGACACTTTTTTTAATGAGTTTTAAGCACAGGGAAAAAAATGAACATTTGAAAAATCAGTAATTTAATAAACCACCAAGAAAAGTAACATTGCCACAATGCACGCTATGAACCGATCGCTGTAAACAGAACTGAAAACAAAGCTCCAGTCGTGGTATATTATGTTTAGGACGCCGGGCCAATCTTGCTTTGCCTGAGACGAAACCCACATGACAGTTTCCATTGGTGTTTATGACCTTCATGTATGCAACTGCACCAACTACCCCCTCTGAACCATCCGAGAAGACACAGAGATCTACAAACTTTGCTTCAGACGGTGATACAGGTGAATATGGTCTTTGAATTTGAAGAAACTACAATTCTTGTAGAGAATGGCTCCACATCTCCCACAGCTCCTCCTTTTCAGGTGTCAATGGTGCATCCCAATCAGATGATTACTTAAAAAATTCCATTAGAAGAGCTTCACATTGGATTGTTACCAGAGCAACAAACCCAAGTGGATCATACAAACTATTTACAGCAGAAAGAACTCATCGTGTGAACGGTTTTCTTTCTTTATGAACTTGAAAGTCGAAGCAATCTGAATTCAAGTCCAAGGCTACATTGTATAAGTATGGTTCCTGTTGACAAATCTAGGTCCTTTAGGGTACTGGCATGGACCTCAGGTGGAAAGGCTTCCATAACTTCTCTACTGTTGGACAACAACTTATGAAGCCTGAGATTAGAGCAAGCTAACATTTCCTATGTTTGTTTAAGCAGGTCGATTGCTGCTGCTGCAGTAGGCAAGGACTTCAGTCCATCATCCATACAGAAATCCTGCTCTACAAACTTTCTGGCATCTTCACTCAAACTCAAGTTGACCTTTCTGTGCTGCTCATCTGAGGCAGTAAATAGCGACAGCTGGGGATGGGCTATTTCCAAATACATGCACTTTAATGCAAAAATCAAGTACATCTTTCCTGGGATCATTGTATCTAACCAAAGGAATCTCAAAACGTTGCAATGCTCTAGATGAAACATAAAGCAATGGAACATCTGCTGTATGTCCACAGCAAAGGCATTGAGATCCCTTCACAAAAAAACGGAGGATTCCAATGAGATTGTTGTTGAGATCTGGACCAGTTGGAAGGACTTGGTTTAATGACAGACATTTCAATTGGGCATTCAAGTCAAAAACCACTCGGATCTGAGAAGGCTTCTTGGGATGGTAAATACTGAAACAAGGTAGGTATCAGCATTGCTCTCCAGGAGTTAGCTAAGGGGCCTCCTCTGCATGATCATTTTGAAACATCTTCTCCATGAAGGACTCTTTCTAAAGGAGTGTTGTAGTGATTTTTAACACTGTACTGCCATAGACTTGTTCTCAGGAAGATGTGGCCATGGAACCTTGAATGGCAATGAAGCTACCCAGCTATTTTCTTTGTTCTGAAAGACACTCTGATCCATAATCTTTAAAAGCTGCGTATCTTCAATAGAATAAGCTAACTTGTCATCGTCCCTCGTTCTTTGGAATAAGTCTTAATCTAAGATCATCTGCACATCTGCTCTTCATGACATCGGATCATTATGCATCCTTGCTTGTTGACTTACAAAATTCACGAAAAAACAAAATGGTAGGTAAGATACTCCATGATCTTCTTTATATCTAGAGCCAGTGGTAAGCCACTTCTCTTGCAGGTAGATTGGCAACTTCTGTACTAGTGGATTGATTCCACGAGGTGTATCTAGATAAGAAAGACCTGACAGATCACCATCAGCTTTGGCTGCTTGAAGTTCCATGAGCAAGTCTCCAAATTCTCTCAGTTTGCAATTATCTTTATTCGAAATCTTTGGGAAACTCTCTAGCCTCTTAAATAAGGAACTCTCAATAACTTCTGGAGAACCATAGCATTCACACAGTCTATCCCATAAGATTCTGAGCCTTTGTTGTGGATGATTTATATAAACAGCTCTTATCCGATTGACAAGTACTGCTGGCTCACTTCCTAGCCACTTCACCAGCAAATCCATTTCCTCACTAGCTGAAAGGTTAAGGCCTGTGATGACATTCAGGAAGGATGCCCTCCAAGCTCTATATTTCTCAGGTCGATCATTAACCTAAATAAGGCCAGTAGATATAAGTCTGCACTGGGCAAGAAACCTGACAAATTCTTGTGTGATCTTGTGTAGCTGTGAGCAGTAGCCCAGGGATGAGTACTGTTCTTATTTGCTAGCACATGTGTTGCACTGTTGCTGTAGCTATTCAAAGGAGCATGAGCTGTAAAATGTGGCGTTTGCAGCACACTTGGGCTCATAGATATCGCTGACACTGGTCTGTTGTACGAAGTCTTCATTTAAAACTTGGACCCCAGTAGAACATGCTGTATTCTCCATAAGAAGAAAATATCTCTCAAAAATGCTGGCACCTCATAAACCAAGATTTAGTTCTGTGGATTCATGCTTCTCTTTATTATTCTGATGTATAAAGCCAACATTCGATTCATGTTGAAGTGCTGAATGGCTGTTGTAAGGATCATCAAAGTACAGACCTCTAAGCACAGGCATAGGAAAGGTGTCTGTAAAGACAGCATGCTCTTCTGTGTATTAATTTGTGCACCGCACTAGATCTTCTGTTGGCAGCTCTATGTTGTTATAATTACTTCAATCTACTTGCTCCATAGCAGTTTTTAAAGTATCTACTCTTGCCTCTGCAGCTGCTGCTCTCTTCTCTAATTGCAATGATTCTAGAGACGCTTTTAAATGTGCTTACTTTATTTTAAGTTCAATCTCCTTTTTAGAGAACGCTGCTTCAGCCTTGGCTGCCTGAGCTTCTGCTCAAGCAAGAGCGATAGCCATACTGGCAGATGAACTCCAAGATCGATTTGACATAGATGATGCCTTCGATCCTGTTTTCTTAAATTCGCTTTTAGTGTACGTCTGTCATTATAACTTTGAAATCAATTACTAGCATATAATTGCTGTTGCTAGCTCCCTGTAGCACTCAAATATCTGTAAATTGGCTTGCCTGAAGGTGCCGTTTTACTGTCCTGCCCTCTGCCTCAAGCGCCCTGCCTGAGTCGACACTAAGATAAACTCCCTTCCAATAACCACGTAGATAAAAGTTTCCAGTTTGCTTTCTTTACTGAAGCCAGTTGGTATAGGGTAAAACTACAAATAAATCGTAAATACAATAATATGAGAAATTCTTAAGTACAAACTCACACAATAAACTTAATGGCAGAATTACTTATTCCTTACAAATATATAAATAAATAAATAAATAAATACCATTTATTTGAATGGCAAACATTATCTGTGCACACTCTGGCAAAGCTGTTAAGACGGTCTGAAAAAGGTATGCTCACATGTACTTTTATAATGTAGTGAAAACTCTGATAACAGTTGCTGGAACTTTTTAAGTTTAAAATACTTCATTAAATAACTTTAATACTTAACAGACTCACAAATATGCATCAATACAGAGAAATAAACATCTATAAACATTTCTACATACCTACAATGCTTTCAAAGCCAAACTGATCATTCAAAACATAAGGAAGTGAGACAAACGTGCTCTCCGTTTGTTTTTACTCTTTGGGACACAGCTTTAAGACATCATCGCTCAGAGACTGGCTGTTCCTCAATTAAAGAAATGTTGAATTTCACCACTAGATGGTGCTAATCTTAAGCCTTTCCTGTTTCAAACCTTAACTTGAACAGCACAACATCAATATTCTGTCTTCTTTCCTCTGCCACTGCCTCTTCTGTTCTTCTTTGCAAACTTTATCCTCCTCCGGTCTCTGGTTCCCAGAATTGTGGCAGGCAGATCTTTGTATACAAAGCCTGGGAATACTTGTAGTATCCAACAGGTTTGGTATGGGAGCACTTCTGGGTAAGGCTGGAGCCTGACAAAGTAGGGCTTGCCAATTCTTTCTGTGCCCCCTGGCTAAGCCCATGGAACCTGACAGTGTCGAGCCAAAGAATTCTAGTTCCTGTAATGCTGCATGGTGCCCTAAGGGGCTGCCATCTAGTGATCAGAGGAAGACATTGCCTGTGCATGCTGTAGGGCAAAAATGGTGTCTTCATTTCGAAGACAATGTAGACAGAAAACATAAGTTTAAACTTAAAAGGTCCCTCATGAGCTGCTTATTATAACATATATTTCCTTGGACTTTCAAAGGACGACCCTACTTTTCAATATCATTAATATTTACACGATCTCCACTGATCTCCAAAATTCTTTATTGTGATCAGTCACACCGTGATTTCGTTGTCTGGGTCTGGATCATTCACTGAAAAAAAATGCATTTTTTCAAACAGCTCAAAACTTTATCTGTACAGGATCACTTGCACTGAATACTTCACAAGTCATATTTGACATCAAAGCCAGTGCACTTACCCAGTGTGTTCTTTGTTCTATGCAGACAATGCTCAGTACTACATAAAAAGATTAAAAGTCTCTTTGCCCACTTCTCTCCTGGCAGTCTTTTTGTGCAAATTAGAAGCCCAAATGTAACAATATACATTTGTATCCGTGGACTTTAAAGGGGAACACCTCATCTTGTAAGAAGCATCCAAACCATAGTATTATTATTATTTTCTTTCACTTCAAGCTCTATATAAAACAACCGCAAAAGTAAAAACATTAAATTAATCCCATGAGTAACCTAAATGTGTAGCCTGTAAACATCATTGTTTGAGATAACTTAAAGTAAAACAAATTTCAGTGTTGGCTCTTCATTGTCTACATATGGCTATGGCAGAAAAAACATATAACTGACAAAAACATGAAAAATAATACTTAAAGAAATGAATTAAGTAAGTATATAGTAAACGTCTAATAATGATAATATGTACATACATTTCAGCTTATTCCTATTGAATACCAATTTTAATTCAAAACAGCAGTTTGCTGTAAAATTTTTTTGCAATGACCATCAACAAAAGCCAAGGCACTAGGAAAATCAAAAATTGATCTAATGCAGGAATGTTTGACTTGTGTAATTGTATATAGCATGATAAAGTGTAAGCAGCTCCAGTGAACTTATAATGCTATTGTTACAAATACATTTCTTTTGTTTTTTCAATTAGAGCATAGATAGATAAAATGATTTGCTCTTCATTACATAGTGTCAGTAGCAGGATTTAAACCCACAACATCAGGGTTTGAAGTGTTAGGTCCAAAACCTTAGCTACAACAACACACCGCTTGATAATATTATTAGCCTTTGGTGAAAAAACTAGAAACCATTGTCTATATAAAAGTACTTACTTATATAGAGCCTCTGATACATATGATTAACTGATGGCACTGTAACTGATGTCTGTTACCTTAAAAAAAATTTCTTAGGGAAGGCCAGGAAACACAGCTAGTTACACATGAACCAGCAGGTGGGTACAGTATAGGGTATTTAAGAACAAGTTACTAAGAGCTCATGGGGGAAGAAGCTGTCCCTGAATGGATGGTGCAAGTGGTGAGGCTCTGGTAGTGCTTTTCAGAAGGCAAAAGTGAAAACAAGTGACCTGGGTGGCTATTATCAGAGATTAAGGATTCAGCCTCATCAGATATCTGGTTGATTAGATGGTATGAAGCTGTAGAAGGTCACCCCCAATGATTTTAGAAACTGCATGGGCAGTCCTTTGGAGGAGTTTGCAATCCTGGCAAGTTGCCAAACCTCACATTGATGCATCCAGTCAGGATACTTTTTATAGTGCAGTAGAGGTTCAATAATGTTTTGGTTCCTACCCAAAAGCTGTTTAGCCTTCTCAGGAAAAAGAGGCTTTGCTGAGCCTTTTTGAGGATACAGTTGATATTGATAGACCAGAAAAATCAGGCTGTGATTCTGGACACCCAAGAACCTGAAGCTTTTAAATGTCTGAACAGGGTTTCAGTGATTTTGAGCATGACTGCATTTGTTCTTTCTGAGTAATCAGTGAACTGCTCTGTTTTGTCAACATTCAGGCAGAGGTTGCTCTTATAGAACCATATAGTCTGGTCTTTTACTCCCCTCCTGTAGGATGCCTTATCATTGCCGCTGATGAGAATAATCACAGTGGTGCTGTCAGTGAACTTAATGATGCTGTTGCCCTCATGCTTTGCTACACAGTCATAGATAAATTGACTTTATTAACAACATCCAGCCATAGGTGTTTTTCCTTTCCAGATGACCCAGAGGAGTGTGCAGGATGAAGGAGACAGCACCATTCACACATCTATTACACTGATTTGTAAACTATAGCAGATACAGGATAGAATGGACGCTGCGGTTAATGTGGATCATGACATGTCTTCACCATAGGCAGAATTGTTGTGCCTGCTACACTGTATACAATAAAAGGAACAAGCTGAAGATGTAATCTGGAATGGCAGCTCTGCAGGGTTTTATACACATTGCTGTTTGTCACCTATAGAACATCTCACCTTCTGAAGCTGGAAATATTGAGACAATCACCAAGTGTGAGTCATGAAGTTCAAAACGAGGGAAGAAGTTATTCAGTTCATCCACGTGCAAGGCAGGGCTATCCATGAGCGCAGCTGCTGAGATTCTGTATTCTGTTATCACCTGATTCCCTGCTGAGCATTTGTCGCTTTGTAGCCTATGCCTGCAGCTCTTGTAGTGCTGTTAATTAAATTATAATTAGAATAACACTACCTCATGCAGATCTGAACAGCTCTGTTCACCCAAGGCTTATGATTAGGGCAGGAGCGTATGGTACAGGTAGGCACACACAAGTCCATAAAGAACCTGACGTAATTTGCCACAGAGTCAGGATATTCTTGCAGATTTTCAGAAGAATTTTTAAAGATGGACGAGTTGGTTAAATCCAAACAATCCTACAGTTTGAATTTGTTTTCTGGAGTCTACCACTGTACTTTCCTCATTGTTGGTTTAGAACGCTTTAGCCACTGTTTGTAACCAGGTAGTAGAAGCTCCAATGCATGCTCAGAATTGACATATAGGGGGTGCAGGGTGGGCTTGTATGTATCTTTAATTGTGGTGTAGCAGTGACTGAGTGTAACATAATATCGTAATATACGTTGTGGCGGACACCCCTTTGACATATGTTCCGGGGGAGCAACCATAGGATGCTTAATACCTCCCCCAGGATGCTTGGTGGCACCCTCTCTGGCTGACGGTGGTGCCTCAGCTTCCCGCAGGGCTCCATGGGAGATGGAGTCCTCCACAGCCCAGTTGGGATCTGGGTTGGCTGTCAGGGGGCGCTGCATGGGTCCCTAAGCCCGGCTGGATGAGTCTTCAGCCCCACCTGGAATTGCAACTGGAAACAGGTAATCAAGCACCTAGAGCACTTCCAGGTGGACAATAAAAGCGGCCGGCAACCACCACTCATTAGCCAGAGTCGGGAGGAGAAGGACGAAGCCTGTAGTGGTCATATGGAGTGGTAGTGCCTGAAGGAAGTGTTGCATTTACTTGTACATATTGGGACTGTGTTGCACCTGTGGGGTTCACGGGGAAGACATGCCCCACAGGTGAAAAAAAATAAAAGTCTTTTTGTGTTTTACATGTGTCTCTGTGTCAGTCTTTTTTCTCGAGCTGGGTGTAATATAGCACCTGACATTACAATGTTCACAGTTATGAGTTTAGTTTAAAATTACCAATTAACGTAAATCAAATGTTATTGGTATGTGGGAAGAAAGCTACACTACCTGTATAAATTTTATAGATACTGGTACAATTCAAATGCTCCACATATCCGGTATTTGGTTCCAAAACTCCAAGATTTGGCACATTATTGGTAATCACTATGCCAACTTACAATGCAGTTGCATAATACAACAAAATTGTTTGAAATTATTTTTACAGAAAGGAAATAGTTCAACCTATCTATTAGACTGAATCAGACCAGTTTCATTCTACAAATAATCATAGAATTCAATAATGGTGTCAGAGAGTAACAAAGTGTTGCATAGTTTTCCTAGAAACTTCTATGTATTTCTATATACATTTGCTATTTTCATTTTTTGTGCACCCAGACAAAAGATGCTTACTGTCTATTATGTTTGATCACTTTGTCAGTACTTTTGCTGCCAGCTTACAAGCAGAAATTGAGGCATGAGGAACTGGTTAGGAAAAGTGGTTAAGTGATGGGCCAATACGACACAGGAAAAACTGCAGTGCTGCTTCGATTCTATAAAATGGGAAATAGAGACTCCTCATTAGTTCTGGTAAGGTACTTCTGCTTTAATTATGATAACATGAAGCCTGCAATTTGATTGCAGACAGCACAATATAATACATTGATACAGGGTGGAGTGGTGGCTCTGAGGTAGGGATCTGCACTAGTAATCAGAAGGTTGCCGGTTCAAATCCCATAAACGCCTGAAGTGACTCTACTCTGTTGGGCCCCTGAGTAAGGCCAGTAACCCACAATTGCTTTGTCCTGGGTATGTCGTTAATCTGCAATCAGACTGTACTGTTGATACTGCTTCCCTTCCCTTGGGTATACTGTATAGGAGAGGATGCTGGTGTTGAATGTTCGCCACTTCTCCCTCTGAGCTGAGCCTAATTTAGTTTTAGTTAGAAAGACTTGACTTCATGAGTCTGACAGAAACCTGGCACCAGTCAGAGGTTTACTCTGCCCTAAATGAAGCCTGTCCACCTGGCTACATTTACTTGGAGGCAGCTTGCAGTACTGGGAGTGGTGGTGGCTTAGCTATTATCCACCGTTAGGACCTGGGGTTGTCCCCTATCTCGATTCCTGCAACATCTTCCTGCAAGTGCCTTGCATTTAAATGTAAGCCCCCTTTTCCCATGATTGTTCTCCTTATCTACCGACCTTCAAAACCCAAATCTGCCTTCATCCCGGAAGTGACTGATCTTTTTACAACACTTTGTGCTACCTCTGCTAACTTCATAATCCTAGGAGATATAAATATTCATGTTGACAATCTCACAGGTTATCTCACTGCTGATTTCCTTGAGCTGTTAGATTCTCTCAACCTACAACAACATGTTGATGTCCCCACACATTCTGGGGGTCACACACTTGACTTGCTCATTTCAAACTTTGTCCCAATCAGTAACCTACAGGTATATGATCTTGGTATTTCAGACCACAAAGTAGAGTCAATAGAGCTGCCCTTTCTTTCCCCCCGTACCAAACCAAAACGACAGATCTATTTCAAAAATCTGAAGAACATCAATGTGGATGCCCTGGCCCTGGACCTCAAACTTCTCTCCTCTGACCCTACCAGTTCCCTTACTGTTGCTGATCTTGTGGATTTCTACAACCAGTCCCTGAGCAGTCTCCTGGACTTCCACGCCCCCTTAACATCTAGGTCCGTATCATTCTCGTGCTCAGCACCTTGGTACACCTGCGAGCTGCGAAAAATGAAGGCGGCTGGGCGTGTCCTTGAGCAGCAGCTCAAGGCTTCTGGGCTGACTGTCCACAAACAGGCTTACAGGGAACACAGGAAGGTGTATGCAGAAGCTCTGAAGGTTGCACGGTCCAGGTTCTATTCTACCATCGTCAGAAACAGCTCCAAGAACCCCAAAAAACATTTTTTCAGTTATAAATCACCTTCTTAAAAATCCTTCACCTGCCCACTCTGAGGCTACAGATGAGAGGTGCAATATGCTCATCAATTTTTTTTAAACAAAAAGTTGATAACATCCCCTTCCACCTCTCCATTATGGATATCCTGGCCCCCTCAACTGTCGACCCACTGTCTAAGACTGTTCAGCCCTTTTGCTCCTTTTCTGTTGCCACACGGGAAGAGGTGGAGGACGTCATTAGGAAAATGAAACCGTCTACCAGTTCCCTGGACCCTTTCCCCTCTGCCTTGCTGAGGGCAAACATCTCTGCCGTCTCTCCACTTATCACCAAGATCATAAACCATTCCCTCCTGGCTGGCCATATTCCTTCTGCACTAAAAACTGCTGTCATCAGACCTTTACTAAAAAACCCACCCTGGATCCTGAAGTTCTCTCTAACTATAGGCCCATCTCCAATCTTCCATTTCTTTCTAAAGTTTTAGAAAAAATAGTTGCAGCACAACTTCATGATCATTTCAAACTGAATAATCTGTTTGAAAAGTTTCAGTCTGGTTTCTGCCCTGGCCATAGCGCCGAAACAGCCCTGGTCAGGGTCACCAATGACCTTCTGATGACAGCAGATATTGGTTCCCCTTCTCTACTTATTCTTCTTGATCTGACAGCTGTTTTTGACACAATAGACCACAATATTCTTCTTCACCACCTGCAATACACCATTGGACTCTGAGGAAATGTTCATAACTGGTTCACATCATACCTGACTGGTAGAACTGAGCATGTCACCTTGGGCAGTGCAAAATCTCACACCCATAACGTCACCTGTGGTGTCCCACAGGGCTCTGTGCTAGGCCCCATCCTTTTCACCATCTATATGCTCCCTCTTGGAAATGTCATTAGCAGACATGATTTATCTTTCCATTGCTATTTCGATGACACTCAGCTTTACCTCAGGACTACCCCCACCTCCTCTACTGCTCCTCTGCCACCATCTACACTGACTACTTGCCTGGAGGAGATAGAGGCATGGATGAGGCTCAACTTCCTTCAGCAGAACAGATCTAAAACAGAAGCCATCTTAGTTGGCACATCACACCATCTCCTCTCTTCTACCATCACCAGTATCACTTTCTCTGGCCAAAACATTCCTCCTTCCTCATCTGTTACCAATTTGGGTGTTAAAATGGACTCTCAACTCACCTTTGACACCCACATCAAACATCTTTGTAAGTCATCTTTCTACCACCTCAAGAACATCGCCAAACTCCGCCCAACACTCACCCTGGAAGATGCAGAGAAGCTTGTCCATGCATTTGTCTCCTCCAGGCTGGATTACTGTAATGCGTTCCTCATCAGGATTCCTGGCAAGAGTATCCAGAGACTCCAGTATATCCTGAACAGCGTGGCCAGGATCCTGATGAGGGTGTGAAAGCATGACCACATCACCCCCATCTTGAAAATCCTTCACTTGCTCCCTGTCCTACTCAGAATAGAGTGCAAGGTCTCCCTCCTCACCCATCAGTGCATTTATGGACATGCCCCCCTTTATTTATAGGAACTTCTCACTCCTCATAGCTCCTCGCGCTCCCTCTGTTATATACACGCTAACACCCTCCAAGTCCCTCCAAGGCTCAGCAGCATGGGTCATAGTGCTTTTTAATCTGTGGCGCTGAGGCTGTGGAACGCCCTCCCTGAGTACCTGAGAGCCCCACAGTCGACTAATACTTTTAAAAGAAACCTAATACTCATCTTTTTAGAAAGACATTCTGTTAAAGTATTTTATAGATTCTCTTGTTTATTACTTTATTTTTTACTCTGTAGCACTTTGAGATTGCTAAAATAGAACGTGCAATATAAATAAAATGTATTATTATTATTATTATAAAACAAAGTCTTTTCATAACTGGTTCAGGCCATTTAAAGGGGTTCCCCTCCGGAAATTTTGGTTTTTTAAGGGAATTTTTAAAGGGAAAGCTTTGGCCCCACCCCTTTTGGGCCCCCCCCCCCCCAAAGTTTCCCCAAAAAATTCTCCCCCACGGTAAAACCTTTTTTGGGGGGGGGGGGGGGGGGGGGGGGGGGGGGGGGGGGGGGGGGGGGGGGGGGGGGGGGGGGGGGGGGGGGGGGGGGGGGGGGGGGGGGGGGGGGGGGGGGGGGGGGGGGGGGGGGGGGGGGGGGGGGGGGGGAAAAAAATTCGTGGGGCCCCATCCTTTAAAATCAAAATCTCCTCCTTAAAAATTCCCTTAAAAAGTTTTCTTTCCCAAATTGCTTTTTAAATTAAAACCTAGTTTACCTAAAGGAAATTTAGCTCCCCCCAAAACCATTTAAAAGGCTATTGTGGGGGAAGAAGGGGAATAAATTTTAAAACTTAAAAACAAAACCATTTATTGGGAAAAACAACCCCCCTTTTAAATCCCAATTTTCCTTTTAAAAATTTTCCCCCTACGGGGTTCCCAAAAAAGGGTTTAAAAAAATTCAAAATTTTTAAAATTTGACAAAATTTTTGAAAGTAAAAATTTTTTTTTCCAAATTTTTAAAACTTTTGGCCAAACTCCTAAAACACAAAATTCTAAAATAAAAAAGTTGTCCAGTTTTTCCCCGGGTAAATTTTGCCCCCTAGTTTTAAAATAATTTTTTTAGCATACCTAAAGGGGGCCAACCCAAAAGGGGGTTTAAATAGAAATTAAAAAACCTTATTTGTTGCCTACCAAATGAGTGAAGGGTTTTTCCTTTACCCTACATTTAAACCAAGGGTTTATTTAAAACTTTACTTTTTGGGGTTGGTTCCCCTGCTAAATAACGAAAAACCCCCCCAAAGTCCCCTTGGGGTAGCCCTTGGGCAAATCTTTTTAAACGGGCCCTTGGGGGTTTGTCCCTTAAACCTTGGGGGCCCCAAAGGGGCCCATTTAAATACCCAAAAAAAGAAAACCTAAACTCATTTTTAAGACTTTTTTAAAGAAAAGTTTTCTTTTTGGCATTTTTTTTAAGAGGTTGCAAAAATTAGAAGGGCTTAAAAAATTGCTTTCTTTTTATAAATTTTTTTAGTGAGGAGGTCCCCTCGGGAAAAATGAGAATTTGGGGAAAATTGGAAGAAATTATAAAAAACTGCCATTTTGGGAACCAAGGTAAAAGGGTTACCAGAAATGGGCCCAAATTCGGGCCCCTTTTGGGGATTTTATTTTCTTTGGGTTTGGGAACCGTTTCTTTGCTTTAAAAAATTTTTCCTTTTTCCCAAGAAGAAAAAAAGGGTTTTTTAAATGATTAATTTTAAAAAGGTTAATTAAGGGAATTTTCCTTTTAATTTTAAAACCCTTTTTTTTGTTGGGATAAAGGGTACCGCTGAACGGGAATCCCAAACCAATGTTCTTTTCGGGTTTTCCAAAATGAAACCCCCCCCAAAATTCCGGATCTTTTCCCAAGCAAATGCATTTTTACCAGGGTCAAAAAATGGGGAATTAAACCCTTTTCTTAAAGGTAAAACCCCGGGAAAAAAAACAAAACTTAATAAACCCCTTACCGAAAGGGAAAAACCAAGCAAGGGATTTTTGTTATTTTAACCCCAAATTTTTAAAATTTTTGCTTTTAAACATTTAAAAAAGGGCTCGGTGAATTTTTTTTATTATACCCAGGGTGTTTTCCCCCCTTTTTTAAGTCCATGTTTCCTGGTTTTTTGCAATAAATTGGAAAAGGAAACCATTTTTTAAAGGGCCCAGAAAATTTTTCTGAAGGGAGAAAATGCGGTAGGGTTTTTGGGAAGGTTTAAAAAAAATTGGTGAAAAAATTAAAAAACCCCCAAAAAATACCTGCTATTGGGGTTTTTAACTCCCCCCTTAAATTTGCACAAAATTACTTCCGGGGGCCAAAATTTTCTGTGTGTGGGAAAATTTTTGAAGGTGGCAACAGTCCCAAATTTCCAAAAAAAATTGTTTTTGTAAAAAAACCCAAGGAAACAAATGCAAACCCCCTTTTTTTAAAATTTGGCCCTTTTGGGGGAAAAAGGGGGTTGAAAAAATCAAAAACTTTTTTCAAAAAATTTTTGTGTTTTCTTTTTCCCAGAAAAAAACTTAGGATTCCTCCGGGAACTTTTGGGGTAAAAAAAAAAAATGGCATATTCAAAAAATTTTTTGTTTTTTAAAAAAAATTTTTTAGATTTTGCCCTAAGGGGTGCTAAAAATGCAAATTGGTGTTGGGTAAATGAAAAGGTTGGGGGTTTAATTGAGTTTTACCTAAGAACCTGGGGGGTGAAAAATCAATAGGGGGGTTAAAGGTGGAAAAAAAGGGGGAAGCCTAAAAAGTGATTTAATCGGGTATTTGGGGAAAACCGTGGGGGGTAGGGTTTCCCTGGAAGGGGTTTAAAAGGGGGAAAATTTGGGTTAAAGGTCTTTTTTTTTTAAAGGGTTTGGGACCTTTGGAAAAAGCCCGGGTAGGGGGGAAAAATTTATTAAAAGGGGTGGACACCAAATAAAACCTTTTTTAATTTTAAAATTTTCCCAGAAAAAAGGCTTTGGACCTTTTAATAAGGCCCCCTTGAAAATTCGCGGGGAATCTAAGACCCCAAAAAAGTCTCCTTCTTTCCCCAAGGGGGCCTTGGGGGTTTAAAAATTTGGGGCCCCATTTGGGAAAGGGGTTTTTTTATAAAATGGGGAGGTTTTTTGGAAAAGGGATGGAATCTGGAAGGAAAAAGTTGGAATTTCCGGGGAGAAAAGGGCGCGGTTTTTGGGAAGGGCTATCAATGGGAAAGAGATAAAGAGGGTGGTTTTTACCAAACGGGGGAACGTGTTGGACCAAAAGCCCCTTTTAAGTGTTGGGTCCCCCAAAAATTGGGCCCAGACGGGAAAAAGCAAAAACACGTTTGGATTTTATTGAACCCTCTTAAATGTAAACCTCCTTTTTGGGCCTTTGGGGAAAAATTTAAAAATTTTTTAAAGGAATTTGGAAAATTTTAACCCACAAAAAATCTTCTTCCCCCTGTTTCAGTGTTAAATTCCCAGGGGAAAAACCCCCTTTCACCCTTTTTCCCCTCATTGGGAAATCTTTTCCCCTTAACCGTCCCATTTTTCCCAAAATTAAATGTTTTGGCCTTCCTTTCTCAACCCAAATTTTATTCGGGTTTTGTTTTTATTTAAAAAGCATTCCGCCGGGAAGTTGCCCTTCTGAATATCAGGGTTTTTTTAAAAGTTTCCAGGGCTTCCCCTTGGAAGCTTGAAAAACAATTTAAATGAAGTTTATTTTCTACAGTTTTCCTTCGCCTTCCAATAAGTTTGTTAGGTTGAGGGGTTCCTCTTTTACCCTGCCTTTCCCAGTTTTTAACTCCCAAAGGAAAGGGCCCTCTACCCACAATGCTGGTGGGGAAATTTTGGGGCCAAACAGGGGTTCCCAATTCTGAAAAACCATTTGCCCTTTTTCCCAAAAGCCATCGGAAAAGGGAAATTTCCACCCATCCTATTTTTTAGTTTTGGAAAAAGGAAATTTTGGTCGCCCCCCTCCACCAGTTTGTGTTTCAATGGGCCCAATTGAGGGGCCTGGGTTTTCCAAAAAAAATACAAAACCAAAATTTTTGGGTTTCGGGGTTGGCTTTTTTGTTGAAGGGTTTAATAACCTTTTAACTTTTTGGGAATTGGGGGTTCCCTAAACCTCCCCCCGGAACCTGAGCAGGCCTAATGAAGGGGAAAGTGGTAAAAAATTTGGGAGAGCCCTTAGTGTTTTAATCTGGGGTTAAGGCCCTGGAAAGGGAAAACCGGAGAAAGACAATTGGGGGCCCCTTTTTTTTTGGTGCCCCCCCTTAGAAACCCAAAACCCCAACCCAATTTTTTTAATTCCCAAAATCCTCAAGTTTTTTGAAACCCCCCTTTCCAAAAAACCCCCATCTTTTTCCGGAAGAGCTTGGAATTTGGGGAAAATTTAAGGGAAAAGCCCAAATCCAGGTTGTCCCCAAAAATTTAAAAAAGCATCAAAAAAACCCTTTTAGATTGGGGGGCCCTGGGAAAAGGGTTTGAAGGGTTTTTTTTCGTTTAAAATAAGGTGAACAAAAAAATTTAAAAGTAAAGAAAAAATGCCCCCCCTTTTTTCCCCGCCAAAATTTTCCAAGTTTAGGAGTTGCTGGGTCCGGGAAAAATTGGTCCCCCCAGGGGTTCCGGGTTTTCCCCCGTCACCCCCCCGGGTTTGGAAAAGGTGAACTTTTTCCCCCACCCGGGGCCCCGGAAACCCTCCTTTTAATTTCCCCGGAAACCCCTCTGACCCCTTTTTTCGGCGGGGAAAGGAGAAACCCTTTTCCCTTTTTTCCCCCTTGGCTCCCTCCCGAAATTAACTAATTTTACCCCCCCCTTTTAAAGAAACCCCCAAAGACACTTATGGGGGAACTTTTTCGCCGGTTGAATTTCGGGGATCTTTTCCCCTTTCGGGTTTTTACCCCGCTTGCTTAAGGATTTTAAACTTAGTTCATTTAAATTTAAGGCCTTCCTTTAAAAATTTGTTCGGGGCTCCTTTTTTTACCCCCGGGAAAACCCCCAATGCAAAACCCGGCATTACCCCCCCGCTGAAAACCCAGCACCCCGATTTAAGGCCCAAATTCTTTTCCCTCCCCTTCTTAACAACCCCCTCAGTATTGACTCCCCCCAAATTTTTGGGGGTCCGGGAAATTTCCCCCAAAATTTAAGGGCACCCCCACCCTTTTCCCCGGGCCGGGAGGCCGGGGCCCCCTCAATTTTTGGTTTCCGGGTTCCCCCATTAAAGGGGTTTAACCTAAATTTTAAAATTTTGATTGGTTTCCCATCTCCCCCCCTTGAAAATTAAAAAAAGGTGAAAAATTTCCGGAACTCGATTTTGGGGTTTTAATGTTTTGGCTCCAACCAATTCCCAATTTCCTTTTGTTTTTTTTTTGGAAACAATTAAGAACACAAACACCAAACCCGGGTTATTAATAAAACCCTTTTTAAGCCCTTGAAACATTGTAAAGCCCCCCCAAACCCAAAACGGGGTTAAAGAAAAGGGGAAAAAAGGGAAAAGGGGAAGTTTTTTGAAAAATTTGATTGTTTAAAAAGGGCTGAAGTTTTTTCTTTTAAAAAAAGGGAAAAAAATTTTAAAAAATGTAATTTTTTTTAATTTTTTAAATTTTTCCCCAAAATAAGGTTTAAAGGACCAAAAAAAATTTTAACGCCCTTGGCACCTTTTACTTCTAAAAATTTTAAAATCCCAACCCCAAATTTTTAAAACGATTTATGTAAGGGGCCCTTTTTTGGGCCCCTTAAATAGGGTTCCATTTTTAAAAAACCAAACAAAAATTATTTTGGCTTTTTTATCTTTTTCGGTTTAAAATTTGAATTTCCATGGTGGGGTTAGATTTTAGATTCCTTATTTTTGCTTTTTTAAAAATAAACCTAAAAGGGTCAAAGGAAAAGCCCCTTTTACAAAAAGGGGAAAAAACCCTGGGGGTTGCATTAGGGGAAAGGACTTTTCCCCAAATTTTTTTGGGGGGGAAATCCCCCTTTTTCCCGAGGGCCATGGCTGTTTTGGGGGCCCCGAACCCACCCTGGTCCAAAACCCCAAAGAAGAGTTTGGACCCCTAAAATTAAAAAACAAAAAATTTTGGAAACCCCTTTTGTTTTGTGCCCCAAATCCTTGTACTTTTTGATTTTTTTTTAGGGTTTAAATTAAAAAAAATTTGATTAAAGCACCCCAAGGAAAAAAAAGTTTTAAAAGGCTTTGGAGAAGCCATTTAAAAAATGGGAAAAAAAGGTTTATGTAAATTTTTAAAGGTTAAAAAACGGGTTTTAGGGAAAATTTTCAAAAAAAGGGGGGATATTTTGGTAAGAAGGGTTTAAGTTAAAATGAAGAAAAAGAGGAAAAAAAAATTAAAAAAGAATTTTTTTATAAAAAAAAATTTAATTAAAATATTTTTTAGGTTTTTTTAAAAATTACCTTTTTTTAAAAAAAATTTTTTTGGTTCATTTTTTTCCAAATTTTACCAAATTTCAATTTAGTTTTTAGTTTTTTTTTTCCCCCGGGTTTTTTTTAAAAACAAAAATATAAGAAAATCTTTGGGGGGCCCTTTTTTTAACCCTGCAAATGGGGGGTTTAAAAATTGGGGGGTTTGGGGGAGTTGTCCTTCCCTTTTTAAATCAATTTTCAAATGGAAAAAGGAAAATTTTGGAAAACCCCTTTTTGGCAAAAAAAAAGAAAAAGGGGGGACCCCTTAAAAATTATTTATAAGGGCATGGGGGTTTTCCCACCCCTAAAAGGGGCAGTCTTTGTTGGGTTTGGTTGGGGATGTAAGGTTAAAAAAAACTTGGATTTAGCCCCCCAAGGAAAAAAAACATTTTTAACCCTTTGGAGGAGTCTTTTTGGAGGGGGGAATTTAAAAAGGCTTGAAATTCGGGTTGAAAGAGGGTTTTGGGGAAATAAAAGGGTGGGGTCCAAAATTTTCAAAAAACATGAAAACCCAAGGGGAAAACACTGGGAAAATATCCATAGTTATTAAAATTTTGGGTTGAAATTTTAAACCCAAATTTCCCAGTTTTGATTAGACTTTTTAAATGTTTTTTAAAATGTCAATGTTGTTTTTTCTTTCCTTTACATTGGGGTTTTTTCCTTTCCCAAAATTCTACATTTTTAAATTTTTTTTAAACCATGCTTTTTTCACCAAAATTAACCAACATAAATTTTTAAATTTGGGGGTAAAATTTAAAATTAAAAAAGAAATATGTTAAAAAAAGGGGTGGCTGTTAAAACAAATTTTTCCCCCAATGGTTTTTTCCAACCTAACAAAGGAAGGCTTTCCTTGCTGGTTATTTTCAACCAAATAAAGGCTACTGCAAATTGCTTTATTGCTACTTTAATTTTTTTTTGGGGGGGAAGAAAAACCGCAAATTTTTAAAATTTTTGGGGTTTTCTTTTGTTTTTCCTTTTTTTAAATTTTATGATCCTTTCTTTAAACTGAAAAAAAATATTTATTTGCCTGTGTGCTGGTTACCCTTTTTTGCTTTCCCCCTTTTACTTAGGTGCTTTAAACCCTTTCCCTTTGCTTTTTCCCCAACCCATTTTTTAAAAAATTATTAATTTTTTCCTTGTTGTTTTTTTAAATAAACCCCTTTTTGTTTGGTTTTCCTTTCTGTTGAAAGTGTGCTTTAAAAAGTTGTACCCCGGGGTTTTCAAAATTGAAAAATAAACGTTTTTTTTTCAAATAAAAAGATAAAAATGGCGAGCTTTTTAGGCTAAATTATTTTTAAATTTGTTTCTTTTTTATTTTTATTTTATTTTTAGGGACCCCTTCAAACCTTGAAAAAAAAAAAAACTTTGGGGGCCCGTTCCAGACCCCTTTTTTATTAAAGGTCCACCCAACTAAATTTTGCCCTTCAAGGATTTTGAAAACAAAAACACCCCGGGGAATTAAACGGTTTTTTTTCCCACCCCTTTTCAAAATGTATCTTTAAAAATTAAAATAAAATTTCTTTTTTTGGGAATAAATTAATAAAAGGCTCGGTTTTTTAGTTTAATTTTTGTTTTAATTTTTCTAAAGTTTTATTTTGGGGTAGGGTGTTTAACTTTAAAAAAAAAATTTTGGGAAATTTCCCCCCAATTTATTTTTTTAGAAATTCCACGGGAAGCCTTTTAGCTTTTAGAAAAAAAACCCCTAAATTCGGTTTTATTTTCAAATTATTTTTTATTTTTAAAGCGTTTTTTATTTTTTATTCCTTTAAAAAATGTTCTTTTAGTTATTTTTGATTTAAACAAATTTTTTTTTAAATTTTAATTATAAAATTTTGTTTTTTTGGTTTTTCCTTTTTTTCTTGTTGAAATTTTAACCCCAAAATTGTTTTGTTTTTTTCTAAATTTTTAAAAAAAAAACTTTGTTTATTTACAAATTTATCCTTATTTTTTTTGCGCGATTCATTTTTAACTGAAATTTAAAATTTTTGTACTTTTAAAAGTTTTAAAAATAAATTTTAACCATAAATTTATTTTTGTTTTTTTCTTTGTTTAATTTTAAAAAAAAAGTTTTTGTTTTTTAAAAAAGGGGGTTTTAAGAAAAAACAAAAAGGGAAAAACTGAACCAAAAAAATGAACCTGCTTTGGGGGGCCTAAGGGAAAATGTTTTTAAAAGGAATTGGTTTAAAAAGGTTTTTCTGTTTGAAATTTTTTTTTAAATAAAAAGTTTATTTGGCCTTTTTTTAAGTATACGGAACTAAACCAAAAAATGAGGGGTAAGTATTAAAGATTTGGACGGGTTTTTAGAAAAAAGGCGGTGTTAAAAAAACATATTTTATAAAGACCAACCATAATTAAAAGGTAATGTGTTTAAAAAGGGGTTATCCCTTTGGAATTCCATTTTTTAAATTTTTTTAAAAAAAATGAAAAGGGAAAAAATTTGTTTTAAAATAATATGAATATAAACTTCTGTGTTTAGGTCTAAGTCATGGTACATGTATGGATGTCTTCTTTCCGCTCTGTTTTTTGCCTCTGCTGTCGTTCAACTCTCTCTTAAGCTGTGCACTGATGAAATGATTTGGGAATACATGCTTGGAGGAGAAAATATTGTTTTAAGTAGGTGATATGCTCCTCTATATTTCAACTAATGAATGCATATTTTAGCTGTCTTGCTTGTGTCTCAACCCAACTATATTAGTTACAATAGAAGGGCAGTCTAATACCTCTTCCTTCTTGAATACTCTGTAGTATGTGCCAGCTTCTAGAATCTGGTGCACTGGTAACAAAAATGTATTGGTTTGAAACTAAATGAGAATATGGTGTAAATACAGGCATTTTATTCGCTATCAATACTGTACTGTCCATTTCACTTTCAAAAATCAAATCACATTTCCCCATTCTTTGACATATCTCATTTCCATTGTTTATCAACCACAGAGTACATTTAATTAATTAAACTAGCTATTTGAAAAGTGTAACTTGCTGCAGAGCTGCTTGTTTCACTACTTACAGATTACAGTATTGGGCACACAGTAGCCTGTAAATGAGGGTTTCTTCAGGAGTTTTATCCCTCAGCTTTTCTTTCTTTAGCTTACATTGAAATTTTTTCTCCATCCGTTAGATGTATTGGAGAGCTAAGAGATAAATCCTACACATGCAGTAATTGGAATATGTCACCTGCCCTCCAAAGTAACATCCATCCATCCATTATCCAACCTGCTATATCCTAACTACAGGGTCATGGGGGTCTGCTGGTGCCAATCCCACCCAACGCAGGGCGCAAGGCAGGAAACAAATGCTGGGCAGGGTGCCAGCCCACCGCAGGGCACACACACACACTAGGGACAATTTAGAATCGCCAATGCACCTAACCTGCATGTCTTTGGACTGTGGGAGGAAACCGAAGTACCCAGAGGAAACGTATGCAGATACGAGGAGAGCATGCAAACTCCACAGGAAGGACCTTTTCTTTGCTGAATGGTAGCACAACTTCTTCACAGATCCTGTGCTTGCTTGTTTTCTGCGCAGTTGTGCAAGCACTCTGCACATTTCCCTGTTAGTGATGACCTAGCACTATTAAGTTCACTTTCCAATGTTTTCGCCAAACTTGAGGCAGTGTTCAGGAACTTTGGCAATCTCTAGAAAATGCATTGCAGTCAATAGGGATAGACACAATAAATTAATTCTGAGTGTGTTATAATGGTGCAGTGGTCTTTTAAATGTCCCTGAAGGATAGAGAAGCATATGCCAACTATGCTGGCATGTTTATTGTAGCCAAAAATGTTACATGTGCTTTAAAACAGCAGTGCCAATGAGGAATGTCAAAAGAACCAATACTTCAGTACCAGGGTGAGACTAAAATGCCGTAAATGCTATTGTAACCAAAGTGAAAGTCAGTACCACACTTTTGATCGCAAAGGCTAGACCTTTAACCGAGTGTTCCAGGGGACAAATGAGATCAATGCTGATTCGTTCAAAGGGTACGTCTATTAAAGGAAGGGGAATAAGAGGAGCGTGGTCCCTAAGGGGAATCTGACAAAGTTGACATTCTGGCAGGATGTACAAAATGATCGGACCTCTTCATTTATTCCTGGGAAGAAGAATTGGAGTTTGATTCTCTCCAGTGTTTTATCGGCCCCTAAATGGGCGTTTAGGAGATGGGTGTGCGCTAGTTCACAAACCGCTCGCCGGTAGGCTCAGAATACTAGCAGCAGTGACCTCACCTCACCCTCATGTTCCGTTACTCGATACAACAGATGGGTTGCCCATCAACTGACACTATCACATTTCTAGTGAATTTGAGGGAATCATCATTCCACTGTTCTTGTTTAAAGGAAGAAGGCGCGTGTTTAAACTGAAATTGTAAAGTCAGGGGATCATCAGCGACATCAAGGGGTGGGGTTTCAATCCCCACATCCTTTGCAACAGACGTTTCCGCCTCTGCGTTGGCTGCTGGAATGTTTTCTCCATCACTCTGGTTGTTGATGTCACCTTGCTCTTTGAGGATACATGGCGTGGAGACAGCCAAGTCCAGGGAATCTCTTTAGGAGTGGTTATTTCCATACCACATTTATTCTTAGATCAGTCCCACCCTAAGATCATCGGGAAAGGAGGGTTAGGCAATACCATGACCAACAGGGTTTTCGGTGTGTCTTCCCAAGTTATGTCCATTTACCAGTACCACTCCTGTGTTTGGAACAGACAAAGGATTGGATAAAGCACAATATCTTTCCTCTTTTGCCTAGGAACAGTCCATTGGCTCAATGGAGAGGGACATGCGGTTATTATGTGTCACAGCTCCCCACACTTAAAACAGTGGGGAAGACACTGTTTTGCACCTTTTCTTTTGATCAAGCCAGATGCTCTGTTCTGCGACAGAGGGGCTCAGTGCTAGCAACACCCAGCTGTTGGGCTAGGTGAGTGGACCATTCTGATCTCTCTGCCTTGGAAGCTGCCTGGTGGTGCTCGATAATCTCAATAAGGGCATCCGTGCTCTTGTAAGATTCTTTTTGGACTTGCTGGGTGAGGTAGTCTCGCAGTGCATTTACAAGAAATCTGTTCCATGACTTTCTGGGTGTTGTTTATATCAGTCCTTGGCCATCTTCCCATTTTTCCCCAGATCTCAAAGGTTTGGCCTCATGCAAGTTTGTTGGGATCAAATTTCCACTGCCTCCATTCCCTTGCCTGCTGGTCTGAGGTAACACTGTAGCACTTAAAGATCTCTCGATTAAGGGTATCATAATCATCAGTCTCCTCCTCGGGTAGATCATAGTAAGCCCAATGAGAGCTGCCTTTCAGGTACAGCGCAAGTGTGTTCGTCCACTCCACCCTTGGCCAAAGATTGCATGTAGCAGTGCACTCAAATATTAACAAGTATGACTCAATGACATCCCCCTCTGCTAATACTACTAACAGAGGATGCAGAGGTCGAGCAGCCTCCGGCTTTACTACTTCCATGGCAGTGAATCAGGCTTCTGTTTCCACCAACTGTGTCCGGGTCTCTCCCAACTGTAATTTGACTGTCTGTAGCCCTGTCAAAATGGTCCCCAGCAATGTGTTGAGGTCTTGTTCTTCTGTCATCTTTTCGAACAATCAATCCTGCCGACAACACCAATCTGTGATAAAATAAGAACACAAACACAACAGATCAAGAGTTGGGGTGGTTCCCCATATACTGGTTGAAGGATCCAGTCTTCTAAATCAGGGTCAAAGTAATGAAAAACAAACATTTGACAAAAACAGAATGGTTTCTCAGAACTTTATTGGATGCATTACAGGAAATACAACTAATAGGGAGGAAATTAAATAAAAGTGGATGTGATGTTGATGAAGGAGGTGAGGATGACATCACAATCAGGGGAATGAAATAAAGTCATCACAATGAGACCAGAAGTGAGGTAATTTAGGGGAGCTGGAAAAGAAGTCTTATGTAGTAAGTGACATGAATGTGGAAATGTGAGCGTTATGTCCAGTAGGACCATTTTGGTCTTCCGTCTTTCTGTTGAGGAAGGCAAAAAAGGCATTAAAAAATGGCAATTGTAAAAACGCACTGGTGACAGGGGGCATCCTTGTCTAGTACCATATTCTAGTTTGAAGTAGTCTAAAATGATGTTCTTAATAAAAACCGAAGCTTCTGGACTAGTATACAGTAGTTTGATCAATGCACATATGATTGGACCAATCCCAAATTTGTGCAATATAGTGAATAGGTTGTCACATTCAACAATCTCAAATGCTTTTTCTGCATCCAAAGTTAATAAAGGGTTAAGTCCAGGGTGTTAGACTTTATTGGTGAATATATTACATTAAACACACTTCGAAGATTGGAAACTAAGTGTCTGCCTTTAATAAAACTGGTTTGGTCTTGAGATATTACAAAAGGAAGTACTTTCTCAATCCTTCTAGCTAGAACCTTAAAATTGTTATTCATAAGTGAGATTGGTCTATATGATGCATATTGTAATAAGTTCTTATGTTTCTTACAAAAGATGGTAATTAATGCTTGGTGAAAAGTTTAAGGTAGAATGTCATTGTCTCTGGTTTCTGTAAATGTTGGTAATAATAGGGGAGCTAACATAAATTAAATTTTTTTATAAAATTCTACAGGATAACCATCGGGGCCTGCTGCTTTCCCAGTCTGCAGTGAGTTTATAGCATCTGGTAATTATGAGACCATCAGAGTATCTAGCTTTGATATCTGTAATCTGTAATGAATCAAAAAACACATTAGATTGTGTCTTTGTTAAACTGAGTAGAATATGAGGACTTATAGTATTTTCTAAATGTTTGCATTATATTTTATGGTCAATATTTTTTTTCTCTGTCTGTGTTGGTAATTATTCATATTGCATTACAAAATTCCTGCTTGTGGATTTGTTGAGCTAAGATCTCATTAGCTTTCTCTCAGTGTTCTCAGTAATGATGTCACGATTTAAAAATGAGTTGTTCCATTTCTTTTGTTGTCAAGAGGTTGAATTATGATTGCAAAGCCTGTCTTTTCCTAAAATGTTCCTCATTTGGAGACCTGGCATGTTCTTGATCTGTTCTGGTAATTTCACTGATTAACTTGGAAATAAAGAAAGTATCCAATTTATTTTTTGTGGGAGGGATATGAAATAATCTGTTCTCGTAAATATGCCTTCAGAGTTTCCCAGAGTATTCCTGCAGATGTCTCGGAGGATGCATTTGTCTCTAGAAATCAATTTGCTTGAATATAAATTCTGTACAGTTCTCAAAGGCTAATGACAAGGGGTTAAGATGCCAGCTGCAAGATAAAAATGTGGGGCATAGTGATTTGAGTTCCATGATCAGAAGGGCATGGTTAGAGATAACAATAGTGCTGTATTTGCAAGATTTGATCAAGGGCCAAAAATTATCTATGAAGAAATAATCAATTCTTGAGTAGCCGTGATGTACTGATGATAAGAAGGAATGTGCTCCTAAGTTTGGATGTAGAAATTATTATGGGTCTGAGAAGTTACGATCGATTACAAACTGTGTAATTGTTTCTGCACTGTTGGATGTTATCACCACTGTAGCTGAAGACCTGTCCAAGCCTGGGTTTAAAACACAATTAAAGTCTCCAACCATTATAATTTTGAGTGTTCACATCAGGAATGGATACAAATACTCTTTGGATTAAGTTTATATCATCCACATTGGGTGTGTAGATATTAATCAAAATTATTTTACAGTTAAATAAGTTGCCCATCACATAGCTCCCTTCAGGATAAGATACTACATCTGATACTACAAATGAAATTGTTCTATGTATTAATATACCCACACTTATGGTTTTCTTTGTATAGCAGGAGTGAAATATTTGGCCATTCTAATTTCTTTGCAACCAAAACTGATCCTTGCTTACTCCTTGCTTACTTACGTACTTGCTGACTCTCCTGTAAAAATACTATTTTGGCGTTTAGACCAGTTAGATGAGAAAATACTTTCTCTTTAATTTTTGATTAAGACCTTTGACATTCCAGGGGCCTCATGTATCAACAGTGCGTATGCACAGAAATGTTGTGTAAGAACGTTTCCACGTTCAAATCGCGATGTATAAAACCTAAACTTGGCGTACACCCACGCACATTTCCATAGTACCTCATACCCTGTCGTACGCAAGTTCTCTGCTCGGTTTTGCAGACTGGCAGCACCCAGCATCAAAGCAGTGCTACTGTTCCTGTGTGGTTACCCCTTCTTTCTTAGATCCACATTCCTGACGCGGCTTTATAAATACACTGAAACTAACTGCATATTGTTTATTAGTGTAATGCATCTGATTGTAATTAACCTGTAACAATATAATGGTCCAGGGAATAGCCATAGTATTCCAAATAACATAACTGCTTTAGCGTTGCTACTCTCACTGCACCTTCTTTTTCTTCTTTCAACTGCTCCCGTTAAGGGTTGCCACAGCGGATCATCTTTTTCCATATTACTTTCACTGCACCACTCGGAGTATTTTTATCACTTTATCTGAGTGGGGAATCACAACAGCAGTTGATCGGAAAGAGAATTATCGGTATACAGCATCAAGCACATGCTGCATCAGCCACGGCAAAACAGAAGTACAATTACCCCACTGTAAACTTGCACTACAGTTATAATATTGCACAACCTGCGCCACTTTATAAAGCACGTATATACATATGATGACAATATCATTTTTAAGATGAAATGCACCAAAATATGTTGATTATATTATACAAATAAAACTTTAACTTCATTTAAATAATCTGTATTATTAATAATTAAACATGTGAGGACACGGTGCCGCAGCACTAGCAAGTTCATGTATTGTTCCTGCCTCGCACTGTATATTTGCTGAGGCTGTCGCGACACTGGAAGGATAGACGGATAGAATAATTAAACACGTACTATGAAGATATTTCAATGTTCCTTAAAAGTTTTGAAGAATCATCGTAAGCTTACAGATGGCTTAACATCTATTACAGAGCTGATTGTTTTGCGATTGGGTATTTGGAGATAGAAAAGTAAGGACAGGAATTGGAAGTTAGTACGTTTGAAAGAGACAGTACTGCTACAATAAATTATTTAATCGAAGGTCGTGCATGGCGCAGCAGCATCTTGTGTGAGACATGAACAATCAATGCGCCACCATAATCCCATGTTTAATAACATGCTTTCATTCCAATCATCATGAAAATAATATCACGTATACATCTCAGTATTTTAATTATTCAGAGAGCTGTAATATCACGAATGTAATGTATTCTGTGTCCTGTCAGAGAAAGAGAAAGAACGGAATCACGTAGTGATTCACACACATAGAGCACATAGAAGATCAAATGCAAAACAAAGCATTTAACATGCTACTTTAGTTACAATGGGATTTGAGAAACTAGTAAATTAAATGATTTTAAGATGAAGTTTATGATATTCTACTTTAATGGCAAAATAAACTACATGATTAAAGTGGAAATTTCGAGATTAAAGTTGACATTTCGTGTTTTTTCCCCACTGTGTGCCTATTTTTTTTGTTGGTACCCTAATAAGCTTTCATATGACACTCAGACGGTGGGGTACAACTTGCCTTTTCCACGGTGACTTTGACATGTGACTTCTTTTTTAGTTTGGACACTGTGTGACTTTGTGAACTTGAGCTTTCAAGTTTCTCCAGCACGCTATGTCACTCGATCAACTTCCTTTTGTTGATTATACCACTGTTTAAATCAACAAATAGTATGTTTTTCCATTGCCTCCACTTGGTATTCGCTGAAATTCTTATATTTTCCCCTGTGCTTTTCCCATTGTCTTTTCACAGAACGCTGAGCTTAAGGGCTATTTATATTGATTTGCATATTCAAAGAGGCGTAATTTTGGGAGGAGTTGGGTGGGACAGCAGGCGCGTGCACAAGCGTTACTTTTCACTCTGACCAGGATTTATGCATTGGAAGAACGTGGAAGTTGGTGAACACACAGATTCCTGCATCTGGACTTTTCTGTGCGTAAGAACATTTCGGCTTTTGCGTTTACATCATGTTATAGTGTGAATTCTATGCATGGTGTTATGCATGAGGCCCCAGGCCTGTGTATGTTAATCTATTTGTGTCCAGGCTTTTATATCTTGTACTGTTCATCCGGAAAGTATTCACTGCGCATCACTTTTTCCACATTTTGTTATGTTACAGCCTTATTCCCAAATGGATTAAATTCATTTTTTTCTTAAGAATTCGACACACAACACCCCATAATGTCAACGTGAAAAAAGTTTACTTGAGGTTTTTGCAAATTTATTAAAAATAAAAAAACTGAGAAATCACAAGTACATAAGTATTCACAGTCTTTGCTCAATACTTTGTCGATGCACCTTTGGCAGCAATTACAGCTTCAAGTCTTTTTGAATATGATGCCACAAGCTTGGCACACGTATCCTTGGCCAGTTTCGCCCATTCCTCTTTGCAGCACCTCTCTAACTCCATCAGGTTGGATGGGAAGCGTCGGTGCACAGCCATTTTAAGATCTGGGCTCTGGCTTGGCCACTCAAGGACATTCACAGAGTTGTCCTGAAGCCACTCCTTTGATATCTTGGCTGTGTGCTTAGGGTCGTTGTCCTGCTGAAAGATGAACCATCGCCCCAGTCTGAGGTCAAGAGCGCTCTGGAGCAGGTTTTCATCCAGGATGTCTCTGTACATTGCTGCAGTCATCTTTCCCTTTATCCTGACTAGTCTCCCAGTTCCTGCCGCTGAAAAACATCACCACAGCATGATTCTGCCACCACCATGCTTCACTGTCGGGTTGGTATTGGCCTGGTGATGAGCGGTGCCGGGTTTCCTCCAAATGTGACGCCTGTCATTCACACCAAAGAGTACAATCTTTGTCTCATCAGACCAGAGAATTTTGTTTCTCATGTTCTGAGAGTCCTTCAGGTGCCTTTTGGCAAACTTCAGGCAGGTTGCCATGTGCATTTTACTAAGGAGTGGCTTCCGTCTGGCCACTCTACCACACAGGCTTGATTGGTGGATTGCTGCAGAGATGGTTGTTCTTCTGGAAAGTTCTCTCTCCACAGAGGACCTCTGGAGCTTTGACAGAGTGACCATTGAGTTCTTGGTCACCTCCCTGACTAAGGCCCTTCTCCCCCGATTGCTAAGTTTAGATAGCCAGCCAGCTCTAGGAAGAGTCCTGGGGTTTCAAACTTCTTCTGCTTACAGATGGTGGAGGCCACTGTGCTCATTAGGACCTTCAAAAAAGCACACATTTTTCTGTAACCTTCCCCATATTTGTGCCTCGAGACAATCCTGTCTTGGAGATCTACAGACAATTCCTTTGACTTCATGCTTGGTTTGTGCTCTGACATGAACTGTCAACTGTGGGACGTAATATAGACAGGTGTGTGCCTTTCCAAATCATGTCCAATCAACTGAATTTACCACAGGTGGACTCCAATTAAGCTGCAAAAACATCTCAAGGACGATCAGGAGAAACAGGATGGACCTGAGCTCAATTATGAGGTTCATGGCAAAGGCCATGAATACTTATGTACATGTGCTTTCTCGTTTTTTTATTTTTAATAAAATAAACTTTTTTCGTGTTTCCATTCTGAGGAAAAAAATTAATTGAATCAATTTTGGAATAAGGCTGTACCATAATAAAATGTGGAAAAAGTGATGCATTGTGAATACTTCCACTGTATGTTTGCTGCCCTGTAATAAAACTGAAAGTTAGGTAGAGCCATGCCACCTTCTGCCTTTGTAGGGTCTTTGTAAGGTCGCTCTTTGGATACGTTAATGTTTTGAGTTCCAAATAAATGATGTTATTGTTGAATCTAATTGTTTAAAAAATTGTTTATTGATGTACACTAACCTAAAGTATTATTACGAACACCATACTAATATGGTGTTTGACGCCCTATTGCCTTCAGAACTGCCTTAATTCTACATGGCATTGATTCAACAAGGTGCTGAAAGCATTCTTTACAAATGTTGGCCCATATTGATAGGATAGCATCTTGCAGTTGATGGAGATTTGTGGGATGCACATCCAGGGCACGAAGCTCCCGTTCCACCACATCCCAAAGATGCTCTATTGGGTTGAGATCTGGTGACTGTGGGGGCCATTTTAGTACAGTGAACTCATTGTCATGTTCAAGAAACCAATGTGAAATGATTCGAGCTTTGTGACATGGTGCATTATCCTGCTGGAAGTAGCCATCAGAGGATGAGTACATGGTGGTCATGAAGGGATGGACATGGTCAGAAACAATGCTCAGGTAGCCCATGGCATTTAAACGATGCCCAATTGGCACTAAGGGGCCTAAAGTGTGCCAAGAAAACATCCCCCACACCATTACACCACCACCACCAGCCTGCACAGTGGTAACAAGGCATGATGGATCCATGTTCTCATTCTGTTTACGCCAAATTCTGACTCTACCATTTGAATGTCTCAATAGAAATCGAGACTCATCAGACCAGGCAAAATTTTTCCAGTCTTCAACTGTCCAATTTTGGTGAGCTTGTGCAAATTGTAGCCTCTTTTTCCTATTTGTAGTGGAGATGAGTGGTACCCGGTGGGGCCTTCTGCTGTTGTAGCCCATCCGCGTCAAGGTTGTGCATGTTGTGGCTTCACAAATGCTTTGCTGCATACCTCGGTTGTAACGAGTGGTTATTTCAGTCAAATTTCCTCTTCTATCAGCTTGAATCAGTCAGCCCATTCTCCTCTGACCTCTAGCATCAACAAGGCATTTTCGCCCACAGGACTGCCGCATACTGGATGTTTTTCCCTTTTCACACCATTCTTTGTAAACCCTAGAAATGGTTGTGCGTGAAAATCCCAGTAACTGAGCAGATTATGAAATACTCAGACCGGCCCGTTTGGCACCAACAACCATGCCACGCTCAAAATTGCTTAAATCTCCTTTCTTTCCCATTCTGACATTCAGTTTGGAGTTCAGGAGATTGTCTTGACCAGGACCACACCCCTAAATGCATTGAAGCAACTGCCATGTGATTGGTTGATTAGATAATTGCATTAATGAGAAATTGAACAGGTGTTCCTAATAATCCTTTAGGCGAGTGTATATTGGAATGTTTTAAAATAAAAAAGAAGCTTAGGAAGAATATTCATCTTAATAGTGTTAATTCTTCCAGCTAGAGTGAGATGAAGGATTGAACATCTATGCAAGTCATGCTTAATTTTTTCCATGCAGACAGTTGTTGATAAAGAGCTTTATGTTTACTTGTGATGTTTACTCCTAGGTATTTAAACTGTTCTGTAATGATAAAAGGTAAGGTGTCTAATCTAATATTATATGCTTGAGAATTCACTGGAAAGATTACACTTTTATTCAAATTAATTCTGAGACCAGAGATCTTTTGAAATTCTGTGAGTGCTGTTAAGACTGCAGGCACAGAATTTTGTGAGTCTAATAAATCTGTATTACGACAGTGGTTCAATGGCGATTGCAAATAGCATCGGTGACAAGGGGCATTCTTGTCTGGTACCACGTTCTAGTTTAAAGTAGTCTGAACAAATGTTGTTAATACAAATTGAAGCTTCTGGATTGGTATACAGTAGTTTGATCTATGCACAAATGTTCGGGCCAAACCCAAATTTCTCCAATGTAGTAAAAAGATATTTCCATTCAATCATGTCAAATGTTTTTTCTGCATCCAGTGATAATAATATTTCTGGGGTGTTTGACTTTGTTGGTGAGTATATTACATTTAACAGGCGTCGATGATTGGAAGATAAGTGTCGACCCTTGATAAATCAAGTTTGATCTTGTGATATTACCGAAGGGGAGCACTTTCTCCATCCTTCTAGCTATGATTTTTGAGAGTATCTTAATGTCATTATTTAAAAGTGAAATTGGTCTGTATGATGCACATTGTAATAAGTCCTTATTTTGTTTAGGAAAAATGGTGATTAATGCTTGGTGAAAAGTCTGAGGAAGAGTTTGATTGTCTCTACTTTCTGTAAATGTTGCTAATAGGAGGGGAGCTAGCTGAGCAGAGAATTTTTTATAAAATTCTGCAGGGTAGTCATCAGGGCCTGCTGCTTTCCGCCTTGAGGTGACTTTATAGCATCTAGTAATTCTGATAATACCAGAGGTTTATCCAGTTCCTCCACACTAAAATTATCCATTTGTGGTATCTGTAATGTATCCAGAAATGTATTAGATTGTGTGCTGTCTTCTTTAAACTCAGTAGAATATAGTAGTTTCTCAATGTGTGCATTATATTTTTATGGTCAATGATTTTGTCTCTGTTCATGTTGGTGATTACTGGGATTGCGTTGCGGACTTCTTGCTTGTGGATTTGTTGAGCTAAAAGCTTATTAGCTTTCTCTCCATGCTCATAGTAATGATGTCTGGATTTATAAATTAGTTGTTCAGTTTCTTTAGTTGTCAAGAGGTTGAGTTCTGAATGCAGAGCCTGCCTTTTCCTATGTAGAGTCTCGTTTGGAAGCCTGGCATGTTCTTCATCTATTCTAGTAATTTCACTTTTTAGCTCTGATACTTTCTTGGTTTCTAATTTATTTCTGTGATATGAAGATATGAAATAATCTGTCCTCTTAAGAATGGCTCAAGAGTTTCCCAGAGTATTCCTGCAGAAATCTCTGAGGATGTATTTGTCTCTAGGAAGAAACTAATTTGTTTGGATATAAATTCTGTACAATTCTCGTCTGCTAATAGAAGTGGGTTGAGACGCCATCTGCGAAGTGAGTCTGTGGGGCATAGTGACTTTAGCTCCAAGATCAGAGGTACATGGTCAGAAATAACAATAGCATCATATTTGCAAGATTTAATCGTAGGCAAGAATTTATTATCTATAAAGAAATAATCAATTCTTGAGTTGCAATAATGTACTGGTGAGTAGAAAGAATATGTTCTTGAGTTTGGGTTTAAAAACCTCCAGGGGTCTTATAAATTGTGATCAGTTCTAAACTTTGTAATTATCTTTGCAGTGTTAGATGTCGTCCCCCTGTGATAGAAGTCCTATCTAAGAGTGGATTTAAAACACAATTAAAGTCCCCGGTCATTATAATTTTATGAGTGTTCACATTGGGAATGGATGCAAATAAATTTTGTATAAATTTCTTATCATTGATATTTGGTGCATAAGCATTTATCAAAATCATTTTACAGTTAGATAAGTTGCCCATGACAATCACATATCTCCCTTCAGGATTCAATACTACATCTGATGCTACAAATGAGACTGTTCTATGTATGAGAATTCCCACACCTCTAGTTTTCTTCGTAATGCTAGAATGGAACATTTGGCCAGTCCAGTCCTTTTGCAGCCAGAACTGATCCTTGCTTAGTAAGTGGGTCTCCTGTAAAAATACTATTTTAGCATTTAAATCTGTTAGGTGAGAGAGTACTTTCTTTCTCTTTAATTCATGATTCAGGCCTTTGATATTCCAGCTCACAAAGTTAACTGTCTCATCATGGAGACATTGGTTCTGAATTTTTGATGTCATTTTATAAATTTAACTGGAAGTGTGTCAGCTTTAACCTTAATTTCCTATTTCCCCATGAGTTATTAAATTTTGTATAAATTTTCTTTTTAAAAATTTTTTTTTTGGGGAAAGGGCCCCCCCAAACCCTTTTTCATATTAGAAAGGCCCCAAAAAAAACAATTTTATTACTCCTTTTTTGGGTTAAAAAAAATCTTATGCCAAAATAGCTTTCTATTTGAAAAATTCCAAACTTATTTTCTTCTTTAAAAATCCAAAAAAAGAAAAAACCCAATGGGGTTTTTTAAAGGGGCCCGAATAATTGGGTTTGTAAGTTCCCCCTTTTAAAAAATAAAAATAAAAGGTTTTTTAAAAAACCCCTTTTTTAGGTGAAAAATAAAAAAATTTTCCTTTTTTCTTTAATTCATGATTAGGCCGATAAAAAAGGAAATTTTAAAAATTTTAAAAAACCCATTTTAAAAAGAAAACATTGGGGTTTAAATTTTGAAAGTTCAATTTTAAAATTTTTAGAATAAATTGTCAGCTTTCCCTTTTTTCCTTTTCCCCTGGTTTTTGCCCTGAAGCCCAAATTTTACCTTGGTTTTGGAGTTTCAAAAGGTGTTAAAATTTTTTCTATTGCTTTTCCCCCTTTTTTTGTTTTGTGAAAAAAGGACCCCCTTAGGCATTCGGGAAAATCAGGAAGAGGAATTTTTTAAAAAAACGCCCCTAATGCCCCCCTCGCTTTTTTAAAGGGTTTAAAAAAATAGGTCTCTAGAAAAGCCAAAAAGTCTTAAAAACTAAATTGCTTTTTAAATTTAATTTTTAAAAATATTGGCTTAAAAATTTAACTTTTGGGGTTTTTTTAAAAAAATTAAATTTTAAAAATTCCCGGGGTGGGGGGTTTAAAAATTTTTTTTCCCAAAATTTTTACTAGTTAAAGGTTTTCCTTAATGGGAATAAAAATTTTCCGTTTAATGAAGTTAAAGTCCCTTTAAGGAGAGGAAAAATAAAAAATAAAAAAACAAACGTTCCCCCAAACTGGTTTAAAACCCCCAAACAGATAAAACCGGGGCCCCCCAGTAAAAAAAGAGGAGAAAATAAAATTTGACCCTTTACAAATTTAAAGCGAGGGTTAAAATTCCCGCCTGAAACCCGGGAAACGCCAACCCCCTTTTTAAAAAGCCGGGTACTTTCCTTTAATTTCCCTTTTGCTTCTTCCCTTGGGGGGCTAAAATTTGGCCCTTTCCCCAAATTTTTTTCAGCTCAGGTTTTGGAGGTGGTATTTATACCAAAAATTTTGTTTAAATTTTTAATTGGGCGTAGGAAACTGGGGGCCCCTTTGGAACTATTGCCCAAAAGGAAACCAAAAGATGGGTTTTTTAAAATTCCCCTTGTTGTTGTTTTTAGGGTCCCCCCTTCTGCTTTTAAAAAAAAATTTGGAAGGGGAATAACAAAGACCGGGGGCTAAAAAAAAATTTGTTCCCCCGACCCCCTTAAATTTAAGCGGGTCTATCTCCCCCCGGAATTTTGGCCTTAAAAGTCTCCAAAATTATTTTGGGGAAAATTTTGAATTCCAAAATTTAAAAAGGGTTTGGGGTTTGGAAATTTTTCAGGGAAAATTTCTTCTAAAATTGCCTGTTCCACTTCCAAAGGTTCCAATTTTTGCCCGGAGTTGGCACTTTTTTTTTTTCAGCACTGGGAAAATAAGGGCTTTATTTTGGCTTTTCCCAACTTAATTGGAATTCTCCCTTACCCAAAAATAGGAGGGAAGCAGAGAGCACTTTTTAATAAAGGATTTTGGGCCTTGGGTGTCCCTAAAAACAAGCAAGTTCAATTTGGGGGGAAGGGGAAAACCGAACAAAGAGAAATTACCCGGAGGAAATTTAAAAAAATCCCAAATTGGAAACTTGGTTACCTGATTAAACAACCCCCGGGCGCCAAAACCCCAAAAACGGGCAAAATGATTTTTTAAATTTTTAATTTTTAAGTTCCTAAAACTGCTTGATCAAAACCTTTTAAAATTTTGTCCTGCAGGGATTTAGCCAAAAGGTTTCCGCCCTTTCCCCGGGGGAGATAGTTTTCCTTAAAACAAAAAATTTTGTTAATTTTTAGTTTCGGGGAAAAGGGAAATAGGCCGGTTTTTAAAACTGATTTAACCCCAAAACCCTTTTATAAAATGGGGGTTGTTTAACAAAAAGGCCAAAAACTGATCTGGCTTTTACTCCGGCCCATTAAAAAAGCCCCAAAAAAAGGCCTTAAAATCGCCCAAATTAAAATTCGGCGCAGGGGGGTTAAAATTAGGGAAAAAGGGGGAAAATCCAAAAAAATTTTGGCCCCCGGACCCATTCAAAAATTCGACCAAAACCAAAGGGTTGCCCCCCAGGGCCCTTTTTAAACTGAAAGGGGAATTCTTTTAATTTTGGGGATTTCCCTAAAAGGAAAAGGGGTTTTTTTTTCCAAATTATTAAAACCAGCAAGTTTTTTTAATTTTTTAAATTTTTGTAGGGGATTTTGTCAATTTTAAAAGGCCAAATTAAAAATCCTCTTAAATTTAAAATAACTTTCCAAAATTTTTCTTTAAAAATTTCCCATTAAAAGTATTTTTTTACACTTTTTATAAATTTTTTTAAATTCTTTCCCCTCCAGCACCCCAAATTTAAAAAAAAAAAGTGGAAATTTTAAATTTTAATTTTGGCCCCTTCCCAAAATTTTTGTATTTGGGGGGGAAAATTTAAAACCCTTTTAGGGTAAAAGTTAAATAAAAGTAAACTGGAAAAAAATTTGCAGTAATTTTAAAAGGCCTGGGTTTTGAAAAGATGGTCTTACCAAAAGGGTCCCCTTTTTTAAAACAAAAGGGGGACTTTTGGAAAAGCAACAAAAAAGGGAAAACCTTCCCTTTCCCGGGTTTTAATTTTTAAAAAAAAAATTAACCTCCGGAAAGGGCCTTTTTTTTTTAAAAAAATTTTGAAAAAGGTTTTAAAAAAAATTTGGAAAACAGGAAATGGGAAAAAAAAAAACAAAACAAAACCCTTTTCATGTTTCTTTCCCAAAATTGCCCAAATTGGACCCCGGGGGAGGGGAAAAAATTAAATTAAATATTTAAAAAGGCCCCTTTCCTCTTTTTTAAAAAAACCTTTTTTTTTCCTCAGGGAAAATACTTTTTTTTTCTACCCTTAAATTTTGAATAGCAATTTTTTAATTAAAAAATCCTTTTGGGTTAAACTTTTTTTGTTGGGTGCGGCCCCCAAAATTTTTAAATTAAAAATTTTTTTTTTAAAAGTTTTTTTTCAGGATCCAAAACCCGTTGCAAAATTTTTTCCCAAAAAAAGATATTTAAACAAGTAAAAAAGAAAATTTTAAATGGAAAAAAATTTTCCTTTCCAAAAAGAGAAAATTTTAAAAAAAAAATAAAAAAAATTTCCCGTTTTTTGGGGTTCCTTTTCCAGGGGAAAAAAAACCCCCAGCCAAAACCCAAAAAAAAAAAACCCTTTAAAACTTTAGCCCAAAAAACCCCTTTTTGGGTTCAAAGGGAATTTAAAATTTCGAAATTCAGCAAATTTAGTTTTAAAAAATTTAAAAAAACCTGGGGAACTCCTAAAAAAACCAGGAAAGTTTTTTTAACTTTTAATTTTTTCCTTTAAAAGGGAAACCCAAAAATACTTGTTCCCTAGATCCAGTGCCAACAAAACTAGTAAAAGTGCAATGGATGTTCTTGCAGCACTATTCTAAACATTATCAATAGTTCATTACTGCATGGCACAGTACCTGATGCACTAAAAGTGTCAGTCATTAAACCTTTACTTAAAAAGTCAGACCTAGACCCACACATACTAAATAACTATAGGCCTATTTCAAATTTACCATTTCTCTCTAAAATACTAGAGAAAGTAGTCGCCAGTCAGCTTCAGTCACACCTTACGCATTACAATTTATTTGAGAAATTCCAGTCTGGCTTTCGCACTGGTCATAGTACAGAAACGGCACTAACACGGGTTGTAAATGACATTCTGATATCCTCTGATGAAGGAAATTCCACTGTAATTATGTTGTTGGACTTAAGTGCAGCATTTGACACCATTGACCATTCTATTTTACTGCACAGGCTAGAAACGATGTTGGGCTTACAGGCCCGTGCTCGCTTGGTTCAGTTCTTATTTATCAAATCGATTCCAGTATGTACAGAAATGTGCAGACAGTACTCCATCATTATACACAGAAGTTCAATATGGTGTCCCAGGGCTCAGTACTGGGACCTTTACTGTTTTCACTTTACATGCTTCCACTGGGATCTCTCATTAGGAAACATAATGTTAATTTTCACTGTATGCAGATGACACCCAGTTATACCTTTCATTTAAATCAAATGAAGTTTCTCCGATGTTGTCTTTAATTAGTTGTGTTAGTGAATTAAAGGAATGGATGAATGAGAACTACTTGTCTTTAAATACAGATAAAACAGAGATGTTAATTGTTGGAGGGAATGACGCTGATCACAGCAATATTTTGTCGTCATTTAACTCAGTTGGAATCCCAATTAATTTTACTGAATCAGCCCGCAATCTAGGAGTTATCTTTGACTCTAGCATGTCATTTAAAGCATATTACAAAGTCGTCCAAAACATGTTTTTCCATCTTAAAAATGTTAGGAAATTAAGGCGCTTTCTAAATAAACAGGATTGTGAGAAATTAATTCATGCATTTATCTCTAGTAGGATTGACTACTGCAATGCGGTGTTCACTGGCTGTTCAAACTGTTCTCTATACAGCCTCCAGTTAATCCAAAATGCTGCAAGAATTATTACAAGAACAAGAAAATATGAACACATAACCCCAGTTCTTAAATCTTTACACTGGCTCCCAGTTAAATTTAGGGCAGATTTCAAAATCCTCCTTTTAACATATAAAGCATTAAATGGCCAAGGTCCGCTTACTTGTCTGAACTTATCATGACTTACAAACCTGAGCACATTAAGATCTCAAGATGCCGGTCTGCTTAGGATTCCAAGGATTAATAAAATAACAGTGGGAGGTCGAGCTTTTAGTTACAGGGCCCCTAAACTGTGGAATGGTCTTCCGGCTTCCATAAGAGATGCCCCTCTGGTCTCAGCCTTTAAATCCCGGCTGAAGACTCACTACTTCAGTTTAGCATATCCTGACTAGAGCTGCTGATTAACTGTACATACTGCATCTCTGTTGTTAGTCATTAGCACTATAACATAAGTAACATGATAATTATATTTGAATACTAACCCTCACCTATTCTGTTTCTTTTCTCGGTACCCAAATGTGGCCATTGGTGCCACGGCCCACCTGCCAAGTTGTTTGCCTGCCTATGGTAAAGTCATCCCTGATGGAGGATCACAGGAATCATGGGAAAGAGGGTCCTTTCATCGGAGCAACGTTTCAGCCGTGGCATGGCCAAATGGGGAGCAGCTAGATGGATGAGGTCTCCAGGACTCTAAAAATATCCAAACCTAATTATGTCATATCATCTACTGTTAAACCGTAATTCTAAAAGTTTTATTATTATGCTGTCTTAAGGAATTGTTCTGTTCTGTATATTGTATTGTATTGACCCCCTACTTTTGACACCCACTGCACGCATAACCTACCTGGAAAGGGTCTCTCTTTGAACTGCCTTTCCGAGGTTTCTTCCATTTTCCTACAAGGTTTTATTGGGAGTTTTTCCTTGTCTTCTCAGAGAGTCAAGGCTGGGGGCTGTCAAAGGCAGGGCCTGTTAAAGCCCATTGCGCACTTCCTGTGTGATTTTGGGCTATACAAAATAAACTGTATTGTATGTTGTATCCTCCAGTTGATCAGCAAGTGCTCAGTTTAGACATTGTTTCCTGAACGTGCTCTTCAGTTTTACCCAGCATATCATTAAAGACTGCCTCAAATCGAATATATGCATTTCCCCAAGTCTTTATTATTTCCAGTTTCAGATGATCTTCTCCAATCGGCGAGCTATTGTGACCTGTGTCACTCACACTTTCGTGCATTCGCTCCCATTTCACTCAGCCGGAGGCGATGTAGTGGACCGTGGTTCCGAGGTCTGGGCTGCTCACCCATTGATCCAGGTCAGTCTCTGAAAGGCCATACCTTGAGCTTGAACTTGACTGTCGGTCTGAGCTTGGATGTAGCTTTAGTTTTCATTTCAGCACCTGAACCCCTTTCTTTTGGCCATGTTTAAAAATGCTTGCATATACTGTAGTAGCACCCTCAGTTTGGATAAATACAGGATATCTCAGGATAATAAAGAGGATAATATGAAAAATAACGCTAAGGCTGCGGAGCTCTGCTTCAGACATCCATCTCACTTAGCGGACAAGACCAACCTAATATCTTTCTTAATGTTTGCCCTCATGATCTCACATGCCCTATGATTCACATTGGCGTTATTAATCTGATAAAACTTATACAGCTATTTTTTCCTTGCAACTTTGTTTTTCAACTCTTTATCAGCCAACTGCAGAGTTTTTAAATGTTCTACTATTTCCAAATTTTGTACTTGTCCTGCATCATGTGTAAAACTCTTTTTAAATCTTTCCACTGCTCCTGAACTGTCTCCAAACTTAAACACTTATCCCAGTCTAGTCTCTTTAGATCCTTGCATCTGCTCAAAATTTTCCATACCTAAGTTAAACTAAACAAAAGAATTATATTTATGAATTATAAAAGAAAATAATTATATTATGATCACTTGACCCTAATGATTATTACAAAATGCTAAATCTAGACAGGCTTCCCTCCCGCATTGGTGCTTTAACATACTGTGTTAATAAACAGTCACTAATTGCTTCTAGAAACTCCTGTTCTTGCGCCACTATTTGCAAAGGTTATTCCAGATATTATTTGTGTAATTAAAGTCCCCATGACTATAATATCTTCCTGTAAACTTGCCCTTTTTATATTATTAAAAGATGTGTTTTGTAATTACTGTCTGCAGTGGATGTGTTTTTGAATTACTGTCTGCTCCTCTATAACAAGTCAAGTTGGGAGCATGCACTGGTACCAGCGTTACCACACCCACTACCCGATTGAAACAACGGGGTCCCAGTTTGCAACCCCCCAGGCAGACATGCGGTCCAGTCCCACCATCCGGAAATGACTTTCTATCTGTCACAGCCAGGTATTAACGTGGACGGCCCTTTGGCTTGCTCCAGCCACTCGAGTCCCCAACAATGAGGATCTTACAAGCCGGATCACCAACATGGCCGTAGTGACATAACTGACACTCCCTCACAATGCAGGTAATGTGCCTCATTCGGAACTCCATGAGCAACCGCTCATTCGACACAAAGTCAAACTAACGGTACCTAAGGATTTTCCGGAGACACAGTACCAAAGGAGTCCAGTTTTCGTCTCAGTTCACTGAATAGCGTCCATGTCTTGCAACCTTATAGTACGACAGGAAGCACCAGGACTCTAAAGAGTATATGGCCAGTTGCTGTGTCCTACAATATGCCGGACCAGGAGGTGATCAACGCACATGTACTGTAAAAGGCATGCACAGGGTCCACTGAGAAAAGAAGAGTGTTCTTTGCTCACTTTGCAGAGGAACTTCATTGTTCCAGCCACCCTCATGCTCCTGCTTGCACTGAATAAGTTCACGCCTTCTGCTGCATGATGTCAATGCAGCACCGTGGAAAAAAAGAAAGATACAAATATATGTGACATTTTGAAGAAATCATTTTATGAACTGAATAGTACCGATCAGAAAACATCATTACACTAATGCAATATTATTTGAAAACGAACAGCATCAGATCAGATGTAAATTTATGCTGCCACTGTTAGGGTCAGATCAGGAAGGGGGGAAGGAAAGTGTGAACGTGACTGAGAAAATAAAACTGAAAAAAAGCTAACTTTTACTAGTACCAAAAATTTACACTAGATCTGACACTGTTCATTGTACTATATAGGTCATAAAATAAATTATTCCAAATATCGTATACAGTGATCCCTCGCTATATCAAGCGCTTCGACTTTCTCAGGGCTTCACTCCATCGCAGATTTTATATGTAAGCATATATAACTATATATCACTGATTTTTCGCTGTTTCACGGATTTCTACAGACAGTGGGTCTTTTTATTTATGGTACATGCTTCCTCAGTTGGTTTGCCCAGTTGATTTCATACAAGGGACGCTATTGGCAGATGGCTGAGAAGCTACCCAATCAGAGCACGTATTATGTATTAAATAAAACTCCTTCGCATACTTAAAAGCCCAAACAGCACCGATTTATTTTTGGTTGTTTGCTTCTGTCTCTCTCTCTCTCTGACATTCTCTGCTCCTGATATGCACTCCGTTGAAGAGGAAGATATGTTTGCATTCTTTTAATTGTGAGACAGAACTGTCATCTCTGTCTTGTCATGGAGCATATAGTTTAAACTTTTGAAAAAGAGATAAATGTTTGTTTACAGTGTTTTAAAGTCCCTGTCTCTAAAATGTCCTGTGTTTCTGTGCAAATCTGTGAGCCAAGTGTGACAATATAAAAATAACAATATAAACACATGGTTTTTACTTTGCGGATTTTCACCTTTCGCGAGGGGTTCTGGAATGCAACCCCCGTGATCGAGGAGGGATCACTGTATACCTAAGTCTCTGTTTTTTGTCAGTGCTGCTTTGACATCATGGACCATAAGGTGCATACTAATTCAGCGTGAGCAGGAACACTCAATAAAACTGAACCGGAAAAATTTAAGTGACAATGACACCAGTGTGTCAGCTTTTTCTGCCTCCAGATCACATAAGTTTTAGTTCCATTGTCTCAAAACACCACTTACATCTGCAGTTATTCCCAGTTTCAGATAAAAACCTAACAGCATCAGATCTGGGGCAGGGGGTGGATGTTATATCATGGTGGCGACTGAGAAAATAAAACTAAAAAAAAAAAATGCCAACTTTTACAAGAACTATAAATTTACACCGGCTGTTACGGACACAAATTAAATGTATGTTTTTATTGTATAATATTAACAACTAGCAAAATACCCACGCTTCGCAGCGGAGAAGTAGTGTGTTAAAGAAGTTATGAAAAAGAAAAGGAAACATTTTAAAAATAACGTAACATGATTGTCAATGTAATTGTTTTGTCACTGTTATGAGTGTTATTGTCATATATATATATATATAAATATATATATATATATATATATATAATATACAGTACAGGCCAAAAGTCTGGACACACCTCCTCATTCAATATGTTTTCTTTATTTTCATGACCATTTACAGCACTCCATCACTCTCCTTCTTGGTCAAATAGCCCTTACACAGCCTGGAGGTGTGTTTGGGGTCATTGTCCTGTTGAAAATAAATGATCGTCCAACTAACCTGACTTCTGCACAGCACAACTGCTGGTCCCAACCCCATTGATAAAGCAAGAAATTCCACTAAATAACCCTGATAAGGCACACCTGTGAAGTGAAAACCATTTCAGGTGACTACCTGTTGAAGCTCATCGAGAGAATGCCAAGAGTGTGCAAAGCATTAATCAGAGAAAAGGGTGGCTATTTTGAAGAAACTAGAATATAAAACATGTTTTTCAGTTATTTCACCTTTTTTGTTAAGTACATAACTCCACATGTGTTCATTCATAGTTTTGATGCCTTCAGTGAGAATCTACCAATATAAATGGTCATGAAAATAAAGAAAACACATTAAATGAGAAGGTGTGCCCAAACTTTTTGGCCTGTACTGTATATATATATACACACACACACACACACACACACATATAAACATATATACATATATACATATAAACATATCTACATATACACATATCTACACATACACATATCTATATATATATATACATATACACATCTACATATATATACATATATATACATATATCAACATATATACACACATACATATACATACATACATACACACACATATATACATATATACATTGTGGTCCAGCCCTGGCCGCGACGCCTTGGAGGACCAGAGGAGGGCGTGTGCCTCCTCCAGACCGAGAAGGGGCATCCGTCCCTGGTTATGCAGGAGGCCTCGGGTAGGGGCTTTGAAGCCCAGCCCTGTAGGGGGTCCGTGGCCACCGCCAGGCGGCGTCTCAGTGCCTGTTTATCCCGGGAGCCCGGCACTTCCGCCACACCAGGAAATGCCGGGGGGAAGACGAAAGGGGACACCACGGACATCTTCCGGGGGCGCAGCGGCACTTCTGCTACACAGGGGGGGTGGCCAACGTTAACTGCCGGGAAGCAGCTGGAGCCCATCCGGGTTCCCATAAAAGGGGCCGCCTACCTCCAGTCAGTGGTGCATGTCGGGAAGTAACGGACAGAGCGAGAGAGGACAGGAGGCGTGACCAGGAAGAAAGGCACAGAGACTGTGCGCCCTGGACTTGGGGAATTCGGTGCAAGAGGCACTGGGGTTATGAGTGCACGTGATATTGACTATTGACATTGTATATAGTGTAAATAAGCGGTGTGTGGGTGCAAAATATGTTGTCCGTCTGTCTGTGCCGGGGCCAGCGTTCACAACATACATACATACATACATACATACAGATAAATATACATATATATACAAACATACACATACATATATATACACATACATACATACACACACACACATATATATATATATATATATATATATATATATACACACAGACACATATATACATATATATACAGATCTACATATATATACATATCTACATATATATATATATAAACATACATACATATATATCTACATATATATACTGTATATAGCAAAATCACCGTGCTTCGCAGCGACGAAGAACTGCTTTTAAATTTTTATTAAGAAGAAAAGAAAACCTTTTTAAACTGAGAGAAAATATACTAATAACTATCTGTTAAGGATCTCTTTGTATACCATGTTGTCAGTTCAGCAGTCCAGCTGTGCACTGAGATTACTTTCGAGAATGCAATGTATAATTTTGTCCAGGAGGAAAGCAATGTTACCTCAAATCAATGGCAACGTTTTGTAGGGTGTGTCCCTGAGACTTGTTAATTTTCATCGCGAAGCAGAGCCTTACTGGAAATTTGAGGCATTTCAATTGAAATTGAATTGTGTGGTGCTCTCCTGTGTTTTTGTGTAGCTGCCTTCACACAGCTTCTCCGCTGCTTTATAAACGAACGCCATATAAGGCCATCGTTTCTCCTTGCTTCGCGGTTCTGTACTGTTTTATTGTCCGTTTATTACGATTCTTATAGTTATTGTGCAGCTATTCAAGACTTACTTTACTGTTCAGATACCCATTTACTTTATTTAATCCGCGCCTTGTCGTTATTTTGTTCGTTTATTACGATTATAGATATTTATTGATTCCCTTCTTTAGCTGACTGCCTGCTCATATAAGATGCTCCGCTGGTTTTTTGTGAAACAGCCTTTACACAGCTTCTCCGCTGTTTTATAAACAAACGACATATAAAGCCATCACCTTGTCAATTGTGTAATGCATTTTTTGAACAGGTTTGATGCATGGAAGTGATCACTCGTACTGCGTTCAGTAAATTCACGTGAGCTGCTCTATTGTGTGATGTTGCGATGTCCACGGCTTTATTTAATGTTAGCTAAGACCTGGCACTTAAAAGTTTCTGGTTGCACTACGGTTGTAATATGACAAAGCTGCGCGAGCTCACTCTTGAGAATACAACGTATAGTTGTCCAGGAGAAAAGCAAACTTGCTGAAATCAATGGCATCGTTTTGTAGGATCTGTCCCTGAGACTTATTACTTGTCATCGCGCAGCAGAGCCTTACTGGAAATTAGAAATGGTCAGTTCACGTGAGCTGCTCTCTTGTGTGATGTTGCGATATCCACGGCTTTATTTAATGTTAGCTAAGACCCGGCACTTAAAAGTTTCTCGCTACAGCAATTTTAACTCCGTTACAAAGTGATCCAAAGTCTTGTTTATACCTTGTGTCTTCTCATTAAACGTGTATCTTGCGAATAAAGTATTCGGCGTTTTTCTTCAGCGCTATTTGGGAACTCTTCCTTCTTTTCTATGTACTGCGGTCATAGTCAGTTCACGTGATTACGTGGGTGGCGTGATGATGTCACACCCAGCTCTGCCCCCCACGGCCATCGAGCTAACGTCCATTACAGTATTTGGAGAAAAATAGTTTCCAGTTATGACCAAATGTGGCCAGAGGGGTTTAAAAGGAGGGTAGGTGTCAAAGAAAGAAAAAAGTTTTGTTTGTTTGGTGCGTAGTGTGTTGCATTTATCTGTTGAACTGCCTGCCATTAATTCTGCCATATATCATCAGTGTGTCCTGGATTGTATTTGTTTGTTGGGGTCTGGATCGTCTGTCTACTTGTATACTGTGTACTGAGGACTGTGTTTGGATTCATTGGCTTTCCCGGAAGAGTGGAGCACCCCTGAACCATCCATCTGTCGTCATACTTTCAGCAACTACCGGTAGGAATGTGCTTTCCATTCCCTTTCTGCATACAGATCGCTGGACTCAATCTCATCACTTCTCATTATATCCGGTTTGGGTTTTTCATGGACTTTGTGTGTTTAATGTGTTTATATGTTAAATGTAATCTCGCCGAAGGGATCAGGGGTGTTATTATTGTTTTCATTTAGATAATTTAATTTCATTATGGTTTTTTATCGTTTAAATTTCCAGCGTGCTTTATTTGGTCTCTGTAGTGTGTGCGTGTGTGTGTGTGTGTGTGTGTCGTTCCAAGGCTGGGGTTGTCCCTGGTAATCCACTAAAATATATAAATCACCATCACATTGACGGTGTGAATCTTAGCGGTTCTTGACCGCTACAGATTGTTGTAGACACTGAACACACGTGAAATTATTTACCCTATACAACTCTAGGTAGCTCACTCCCAGATAATCAAGGCCCGAAATGGGAGAACTTGTTGCCCTTTCTGCGGTGGTGGAGGGGATGTTATAGCTGGCTGCTTGCTGCTTGTGCTTATTGACACATTTAGAAGAAAAAGACACTGACAGAGGTACGAAGGGATTTAAGGTGGGATGGGTTTATGAGTTTTTTTGTAGGCTTTGGTAATTCTAGTGCTAGTCTTGGTAGTTATAATGTCTGTCTGGCCATGTCTTTTTAAAACCTTTTGAATTTATAGTGTCTTGCTTACTGCCTTATGCAAGACAACTTAAAAGTTTGGGACAGCCAAGAAGTACCCATGGTCTGGTTAATTGCTGATTAACTTACTTTTGGATAGACAGCAAATATGTTCATCTTCATCCCAAGCCTCCATTTAACATATTTTTACAATCATATACATAATTGCCACTTTATCTAAACTTGAACATATACATTCTAATAAACAGTGACTCTAACAATTTATACTTATTTTCCCAGAATTCTTGTCTATGTCTACTTTGCATACACCCCAGAACTACTTCCAAAATTTGACAGTACTGGGGAGCTACCTCATGAATATTAATGATTTAATGAGGTTATTTATACTTGCCTGCCATTTCAGTTACAAAACATTTCCTACATGAGCTCTGAGCCCACAACATAAGAATCATTATCTAAATAATTTAAAAATAAAAACAGACTGAAGTAAAACACACACATGAAATATTGTGAGTCATATTTAGCATAGGGCCGGCGGGTGGCGCAGTGGTAGCGCTGCTGCCTCGCAGTTAGGAGACCTGGGTTCACTGCGTGGCGTGGAGTTTGCATGTTCTTTCCGTGTCGTGGGTTCCTCCTCCGCGGGTACTCGGTTTCCTCCCACAATCCAAAGACATGCAGGTTAGGTGGATTGGCGATTCTAAATTGGCCCTAGTGTGTGCTTGGTTTGTGTGTGTCCTGTGGTGGGTTGGCACCCTGCCCAGGATTGGTTCCTGCCTTGTGCCCTGTGTTGGCTGGGATTGGCTCCAGCAGACCCCCGTGACCCTGTATTTGGATTCATTGGGTTAGAAAATGGATGGATGGATGGATATTTAGCATACTGTAAAAGGTCTGTTTTCCAATAGCATTGTAACGGCCGACCCCTTACCCAGCCAGCAGCTACACCTCCAAGACCTGTGACCTGGATAATTTACTGAGATAAATCTAACTATCAAGCCGTACCTCTAACAAAGTACACTTTCCCCACAATCGACGGTGTAAATATAAACTCACAAAAGCAAATATGTAAAATTATACTGATTAAGTGAAAGCTGAGAAGAAAACATTGTCCTAGATTTGGACTTTCATTTCTCAGAAATGGGTACATAAAATGACCATAAAGGCATTTTTAGAAAATATATGAATATAACTTTGTTAATACTCTGCATATTTTATTTTTGAATGCATCAGGTGGACATGACAGTCATTTAGGTGCTGGTAGGGCTTCCTTCTCCTGGAAAATGGTCATTGCATTCTTGTTTTTGTTTTTTTTCTGTAAATATTCAGTTAAAATGTATTTTCACTATATTTAGAAATTCAAACTCTGTATCAGGAGAAAGATAAGACTACAGACCAAAGAAATTGGGATTCTTCTTGTGAAATGTTGTACCATTGAGGTTTACTCATTTGCCATCAAATAACACTTATTGTAGTCAGAGATGTATACCCTAGTGGTATCTTCACACTTTGACGATTTTAATTTTAAGGACGTGAGGATTTATTTGCGTGTCTCATTAAAAAGGTGTTCGCCCATTTTATATGACTATTAAGTATTTACATAAAAACATCTTAACTATAATGCTACCATCACCAGAACAAGCAGGCAGAAACTGGCTGAATGACAAGGTAATCATTGTTTAATATTTCTCAGATCTCTACTAACATTTTGAAGAGGGATCTCATGGATATTGTGCTTGAAGAGGGAGATGAGGCAGAACTTGGACTGTTATTGACCTGCCAAAAATTAGGGAAGTTGTGTGTCAGCCACACTTTACAAGGGAGACCCGCTTAGAATGGCTAGGTACACATCTACTTGTTGTTGTTATTTTTGCATTGACATTTAGCTAATGCTGCAATTCACAATAACAAAATTAATTGTTGAATTTATGTTTCAAAAACATTAAGTTAAGTTAAGTGGTTTGTGAGGAGATGTAACAGTGATTTTTTTTTTTTTCATTTGGGTTTTTTTTTGGTTCTGGGTGTAAAAACTGATATTATTGGGGCTGTTAGCATACACAAGTTGTCATGTAATTGCTATTTTAATCATGTTGTTTACAGATGTAGTCAACAGGAAAACTCGTCATTTTATATTATGATTGGTTTCAAATTGATTATGCAATCACAGAATTTTTAAAGTGTGGAAAATCGATTGAGGCCCGTTTATCAGAATATAGAGTAGATGGCAAAAGAGGTGCTCAGTTCTCTCATCAGTTACTCAGAATTTTGAGCTGCTATTTGTTCCACCAGGCTGGTAGGAATAGATAAGAAGGCTTAAGAAAAATACAAATATATCTTTATTTAATAGGAAGGTACAATGGCTGAGATTACCAAGTGTGTTTTATTCAGTATTGTTTAATGCTATTTTGAACAAGCTCATTTGTTATATATATTGTTATAATTATTAATTGGCATAATTAAAATGTGTATGCCTGTTGACCATTGTGATTTTTTTAATAGACTAGTAATACATTTGCAGTTGTGAATATTTTCTTATGTACATACTTTAAATATTTGCTAAAATGTTATGATCATCTTCACAGTAAAACAGTGTTATTGTCTCACATGAGAAAAGGCTTAATTTCTTATTAGATAAAGCAATAAATATTGGGTAACAGGTAAACTCATTATTCAGGAACATTTGGAAAGAGCTGGAAGGAGGTTGAAAAAATCGCACAAAGCTGACAGAAACACAGTACATTTTATATTTGATCATTTTAAACTATTGTAATTTTATTTTAAATGTAAAAGAAGCACAAATATGCATTTAAATGTTTTGTAGTATTTGAAAATTGCTACATTTATTTTGATATACCATGGATGCATTTACTTTTCTAATGGCAATAAACAGCCCATGGCATTTATGTATTTAGACGGTAATTTGATATTGATTTGAAAGATTTCCAGATTAATATTTATGCCACATGTGTGTGAATAACCATGAAAGGGTAGGGAAGGATGCAAAATGATGCACCATATAAGGTTGTAATAAACCGATATTTTAACAGCATTACAGATTAGAAAAGGTGTACTGGCCTTTGCATAAAAAAATGTTAAATATTCATTACAGGAAAACCAGCTAAGGAATGACTAATGAAAATGGTTTCTGATGGTGCTTCATCGACATCCAGCTTCTCCCTGTTATGCAGGCAGCATAAAAGACAGTCTCTTGGAATGGGACTGTGCTAGTGCAATTAGCATTGTAGGCATTGTGGATAGTAGTTCTACTCAGTTAAATTAATTTCAATTAGATGATGCTTCTACTCTTTTAGCACTAGACCTGTGGTACATGATATATTGTAGACAGAGCCAGCTAATATAAGAATATAGTGAAATGCTTAAAGGCAATTTTGATGCTTTAAATGTAAACAAATCTGAGTTTTGTTTGAATTCCTTGCGTAAAGTGTAATCTTCATTCCAAAAAGGTGAAGGTGAGCCTATTGATTTTAATGTTCAATTGCTTATTGCCTACATTCACTGCATGAGTCAGTGGCAAAGACCACTGTTCTGCTTTTTTTCTGCAGTCTACTACACAAACTCTAAGCATGTGTGGGGCTTATGATAGGATTGAAACTTTTTTTATTGAGAAGATGAATACATGTATAAGAATATCATTTTTCTTTTTGATTTATTATACCTTAATAATTTTTAGCTCTGATAACTAAGTACCATTATAAGATGTTAAATGTTTATATCACATTTTAAAGGGCAATATCATTTTCTGACCAAATTATGAAGCCCTTTAGTCACCAAATCCTTCTGATTGGCTATTTTATATTATTCACACTTTTTTTTTTTGCTTTTACATATGCTACTTCTGTGCACTGCACCATGGGCTGTAGATTATCTGAAGGGTTTTTTTTTCAACTTCTCCTGTACAGTTTATCAGCTTTATATATAGATTTTGCTTGCACTTGATTTATACTTTCTCACAAGCAAACACATAGCTTTACATAAACTTTTATTTTAATGCTTTATCAGAAATGTTTTACAAATAGTGTGCCATGTAAATGAAATGAAAACTAAAGCACTGGGTGTTAGTTTATGACTGCTGTACAATTACCTATTCAGCTTTGTACAAACAGACAAATAGTATACATTAATTTATATTTAACATTGTATAGTTTTTGTTTCACTGTATCTCAGATATCAGAGGCTTGTGTATCTCAAAATTTAATGTGATTATATTAATCATTTTCCTATTTTTCTCCTGTTTGCAGATCCTGTCAATGGGTATGATGACTGAATATTATCACTACTTCTTCACCACACTGGTAAGTGCGAAATATTAATACAATTGATTTTAGGCAAAGACAAAGCAAATAATAAGCATCTTGTAGATGTTGTAGAGTTGAAACATTTTACCCAATCCAGCCGTGTGGGTAAGCAGTCTCCTTATCTCAGACATAACCACTGTCTTAACTCCATTCTCGTCCATGTTACCCTTATTTTTCTTGCCAGATAAGTCTTTATCTTTAAATCCCAATCTAATCTGATGTATGTTTGTTAACCCAAATAGTTTACTCCATGCCAGGAAAAAAATGCACCATGCCTAGCTTACTTTTTTAAAAAAACCTACAATGTAAGCAAGCTTGCTTTTTGCCGTGTACTGACATGGTAGACATTGACAAGGCCCTTTGAAAATCTTCACCCTTCAGCAATACCTTCTTCTACCTTATTTTAGCTAGGAAGCACTGACAATATAATTGAGACCCACATCCACCTAGCAATAGTGCAGTTACATCAGTTACCAACCATTTTATCCTCTTAATTCCTGTCATTTTAGGGTGTGTTTTCTTTTTTAACCCAAAAAAAACCCCCCCCCCAAAAAAAAAAAAAATTTAAAAAAAAAAATTTTTTTTTTGGGTTTTTTAAAAAAAACCCCTTTTTTTTTTTTTTTTTTAAAATTTTTAAAAAAACCAAAATTTAGTACCCCCCCCTTTTTTTTTTTTTTTCCCCCCTTTTTTTGGGGTTTTTTTTTTAAAAAAAACCTTTTCCCCCTTTTTTTCCCTTTTTAAAACCCCCAAAAAAAAGGTTTTTTTTTTAAAAAAAACCCCCCCCCCCAAAAATTTTTTTTTTTTTAAAAAAAAAAAACTTTAAAAAAAAAAAAAAAAACCAAAAAAAAAAAAAAAAAAAACAAAAAAAAACCCCAAAAAAAAAAAATTAAAAAAAAAAAAAAGTTCAAAAAAAAAGGGGAAAAAAAAAAAAAAAAAAAAAATTTTTTTTTTAAAAAAAAATTTTAAAAAATTTTTTTAAGGGTTTTTTAAAAAAAAAAAGCCTTTTTTAAAAAAACAAAAAAAAAAACCCGGGTTTTTTAAAAAAAAAAACCAAAAAAAAAACCCCTTCCCGGGGGGGTTTTAAAATTTTTTTAAAAAAAAAAAAAAAAAAAAAAAAAATTTTTTTGGGTTTTTTTTTTTTTTTAAAAATTTTTTAAAAAAAAAACCCTTTTTGGTTTTTTTTTTTGGGGTTTTTTTTTTTAAATTTATTTTTTTTAAAAAATTTTTTAATTTTAAATTTTTAAAAATTTTTTTTTTTTAAAAACCCAATTTTTTAAAATTTTTTAAAAAAAAAATTTTTTCCCAAAAAAAAAAAAAATTTTTAAATTTTTTGGAAAAATTGGGAAAAAAGGGAAATTTAAAAGGGGGGTTTTAAAAAAAAAATTTTTAAAAAAAAAAAAAAAAAAAATTTTTTTTTAAAAAAATTTTTAAAAAAACCCCCCCCAAAAAAAAAAAAGGGCCCAATTTTAAAAAAAAAATTTTTTAAAAATTTTTTTTTTTCCCCTTTTTTTTTAAAAACCCCGGGTTTTTTTCCCTTTTTTTTTTTGGTTTAAAACGGTTTTTCAAGGGCATTTTTTTTTTTTTAAAAAAAATTTTTGGGGGGAAAAAAAATTTTTTTTGAAATTTTAAAAAAAATTTTTAAGGTTTTAAAATTTTAATAAAAAAACCCAAAAAAAAAATTTAAAAAAAAAATTTTTTAAAAGGAAAAAAAAAAAAAAAAAATTTTTTTAAAAAAATTTTTTTTTTAAAAAAAAATTTTACCTTTTAAGAAATTTTTTTTTTTTTGTAAAATTTTTTTTTTCCAAAAAAAAAAATTTTTTTTCCCTTTTTTTTTTGGGTTTTTTTTTTTTTTTGGGGGGGAAATTTTTAAAAAAAATTTCCTTTTAAAATTTTTTTTTTAAAAAAAAGGGGGGTTGGTTTAAAAAAAAAACCCCAAAAGGGGAAAAATTATTTCCCTTTTTTTTTGGGGGGAAAAAATTTAAAAAAGGAAAAAACCCCCAAAAAAAAAAAAAAAATTTTTTTTTCCCAAAAAGGGAAAAAAAGGGGGTTTTTTGGGGTTTTTTAAAAACCGGCCCCCCCGGGGGGGCCCCCCCCCGGGGGGTTTTTGGGGGGGGGCCCCCCAAAAAAATTCCCCAATTTTTTATTTTAATTTAAAAACCCCCCTTTTTTTTTTTTCCCAAAAAAGGAATTTTCCCCAAGGGCCAAAAAAAAAAATTTTTTAATTTTGGCCCCTTTTTTGGGGGGTTTTTTTAAAAAAAAGGGAAAAAAAAACCCCCAAAAAAAAATTTTTTCCCCCCCTTTTTTTTTCCGGGGTTTTTTTTTAAAAAAAAAAAAAAAGGGGCAAATTCCTTGGGGGGGGGGTTTTTTTAAATTTTTTTTTTAAAAATTTTTTTTTTTTTGGGGGGGAAAAAAATTTCTTTTTTTTGGGGCCCCCAAAAAAAACCCCTTTGGTTTTTTTTTTTAAAAAATTTTTTAAATTTTTAATTTTTTTTTTTTTTTTTAAAAAAAAAAAAAATTTTAAAAAAAACCCCTTTTTTTTTAAAATTCCGGGGGCCCCCCAAAAAAATTTTTTTTTTTTTTTTAAAAAAATTTTTTTTTTCCCCCAAAAAAAAAAAACCAAAATTTGGGGAAACTTTTCCCTTTGGGGTTTTTTAAAAAAACCCCCCTTTTTTTTCCCCCCCCGGGGGGGGGGGGAAAAAAAAAAAACCAAACCGGGGGGGAAAAAAAAAAAAAACCCCCGGGGTGAAAAACCCCTTTAAAAAAGGGGGGGGGGTTTTTTTTTAAAAAAATTTAAAATAAAAAAAAAAAATTTTTTCCCCCAAAAATTTTCCTTTTTTCCCAAAAAAGGGAAAAAAAATTTTTTTAAAAAATTTAAAAAAAAAAAAAATTTTTTTTTAAGTTTTTAAAAAAAGGGGAAAAAAAAAAATTTATTTTTCTTTTTTAAAAAAAAAAATTTTTTTAAAAAAACCCCCAAAAATTTAAAAAAAAAACTTAAATTTAAACCCCCTTTCCCCCCCAAAAAAATTGTTTTTTTTTTTAAAAAAAAATTTTTCCTTTTTTAAAGGGGGAAAAACCCTTTTTTTGGGGGAAAAAAAAAAAAAAATTTTTTTTTTCCCCCCGGGCCAAAAAAATTGGGGAATTTTTTTTTTTTAAAACCCTTTTTTGGGGAAAAATTTCCGGGGAAAATTTTTTTAAAAATTTTCCCTGGGGGGGGGTTTTTTGGGGGTTTTCCGGGGGTTTTTTTTTCAAAAAAAAATTTGGGTTTTTTTTTTGGGGAAATTTTTAAAAAGGGTTTTTCCCCCCAAAAAAAAAGGGGGGGGGGGGTTTTTTTTGGGGGAAAAAAGGAAAAGGTTTTAAAACAAAAAAAAAAAAAATTTTTTTTTTTAAAAGGGAAAAAAAAAAAAGGTTTTTTTTAAAAAAGGCCCCCCAAAAAAAAAAGGGGGGGAAAAAAAAAGGGAAAAAATAAACCCGGGGGAAAAAGGGGAAAAAAAAATTTTTTTTGGGGGAAAAAAGGGGGGGTTTTTTTTTTTTGGGGGGAAAAAAACCCCCCGGGGGCCCCCCGGGGGGGCCAAATTTTTCAAAGGGCCCCCCAAAAGGGGGGGGTTTTTTTAATTTTTTTTTTTCCCCCTTTTTTTTGGGGGAAAATTTGGAAAAAGGGTTTTTGTTAAACCTTTTTTTTTTTTTTTCCCCCCTTTTTTTTTTTTTTTTTTTTTTGGGGGTTTTTTTTTCACGTTTTACGGGGGGGGGAAAAAAAATTTTTTTAAAAAAAAAAGGGGGGTTTTTAAAAAAAAAAAATTTTTTTTTTTAAAAAAAAAAAAAAAAAAAGGGGGGGGGCCCGGAGGGGGGGGGGAAAAAATTTTAAAAAAAGGGGAAAAATTTTTTTTTTTTTTTGGGGGGTTTTTTTGGGGGGAAAAATTTAAAACCCAAAACACCCCCCAAAAAAAATTTTTTCCCCGGGAAAAACCCCCCCCAAGGTTTTTTCAAAAAAAAAAAAAAGGGGGGGGGTTTTTTTTTTTGGGGTTTTTTTTTGGTAAAAATTTTTTTTTTTAAAAACCCTTTTTTTTTTTAAAAAAAAACCCCCCCTTCTTTTTGGGGAAAACCCCCCCCCCTTTTTTAAAATTTTTTTTAAAAATTCCCCTTTAAAAAAACCCCCAAAAAATTTTTTTTTTAAAAAAAAGGGGGGCCCCAAAAAAAAAAATTTTCCCCCCCCAAAAAAAAATTTTTTCCCCCCTTTTTAAGTTTTTTTGGGGAAGAAAATTTTTTTAAAAAAAAAATTTTTTTTTCCCAATGGGGGGGTTTAAAAATTTTAAAACCCCCCCAAAAAAGGAAAATTTTTTTTAAAAAAAAAATTTTTTTGTTTTTTTTTTCCCCCTTTAAAAAAAGATTTTTTTTTTTCGGGGAAAAAAATTTTTTTTTAAAAAAAAAAAATTTTTTCCCCAAAAATTTTTTTTTCCGGGGTTTTAAATTTTTCCCCCCCCGGGTTTTAAATTTTTTTTAAAAAAAATCACGGGGGCCCCCCTTTTTTTTTCCAAAAACCCCAAAAAAAAAAAAAAGGGGGGGCCCCCCAAAAACCCAAAATTTTTTAAACCCCCGGGGGCCCCAAATTGCCCCTTTTTAACCCTAAAAAAAATTTTTTTTTTGGGGGGGGGTTTAAAAAACCCCCCTTTTTTTTAAAATTTTAAAAAAGGGCATAAAGGGGGGTTTTAAACCTTTTTAAAATTTTTTCCCCCAAAACCAAAACCCCCCCCGGGGGCCTTTTTTTGGGTTTCCCGCCCCCCCTTTTTTTTCCCCCAAAAAATTTTTTTCCCCCTTTTTACCCCCCCCTTTTTTCCCCCCCCCAAAAGGGGAAATCGGGGGGAAAAATTTTTTTTTTTTTTTGGAAATTTTTGGAAAGGGGTTTTTTTTAAAAAAAATTTTTGGGGGGGGGGGTTTTTAAAGGTTTTAAAAAAAAAAGGGAAAAGGCCCTTTTTTTCCCCTTTTTTTTTTTTAAAATTTGGGGTTTTGGGTTTGGGGGGGGCCCCCTTTTTCCCCAAAAAACCCCCCAAAAACCCCCCCGGGGGGGTTTTTTAAAAAAATTTTTAAAAGGGGGCCCCTTTTAAAACCACCCCCGGGAAAAAAAACCCCCCCCGTTTTTTTTGGGGGCCCCCGGGGGGGGTTTTAAAATTTTTTAAAAAAAAAAACCCCCAAAAAAATTTTTCCCTTCCCCTTTTCCTTTTTTCCCCCCCCCCCCCCCCAAAAAAAGGGAAGGCCGGGAACCCCCGGGGTTCCCCCCCCAAAAAAAAAAAAAGGGGGTTTTTTTAAAAATTTTCCCTTCCCTTTTTAATTTTTTTAAAGGGGGGTTTTCCCGGGGGGGAAAAGGTAAAAAATTTTTTTTAAAACCCCCAAAAAAATTTTTTCCCCAAAGGGGGGGTTTTTTTTTTTTTTCCCAAAAAAAAAATTTAAAATTTTTTTTTTTAAAAAGATTTGGGTTTTTTTTTAAAAGGGGGGGCCCAAAAAAAAAACCCACCCAAAAAAAACCCCCCCAAGGGGGGTTTTAAAAAAAACCCAACCCCAAAAAAAAAAAAAAAGGGGGGGAAAGGCCCCCAAAGGGGGGGGGAAAAAGGGAAAATTAAAAACCCCCTTTTTTAAAAAACCTTTTTTTAAAAAATTTTTTTTGGGCCCGGGGGCCCCCCCAAAAAAAAAAAATTTTTTTTTTTCCCCCCAAATTTTTAAAAACCCCCAAAATTTTCCCTTAAAAAACCCCTTTTTTTTTGGGGTTTTTTTCCCCCAATTCCGTTTTTTTAAAAAATTTTTTTTAAAAATTTTAAAAAAAAATTTTTTTTCCCCCTTTTTTTTTGGGGGCCCCTTTGAAGGGGAAAAAAAAGACCAAAAAAGGGGTTTTTCCCCCCTTGGGGGGGTTCAATTTAAATTTTTTTTTTTCCCCCCTAAAATTCCCCTTTTTTTTTTTCCCCCCCAAGTTCATTAGTGGTGACTACTGGTCCCCCTTTCATTTATTAATCAGTTTCGGAAAAAAGGGGATTTCTCCGCCCCCCGAGTAATGGCCAAGGGGACGAAATCTGAAACGGCAGACCAAACCCTTAAAGTTTGGGGCCCCCTTGAAAGGGAAGGGAAATAAAGTCTTTATAATCTTAACATCACCATGTACACAGCCTTATTTTTACAGTCTCACAGTCTCTTTTTAGCATTGTTTAAAAAGACAGTCTTGGTTTTCACAATACAAAGGCCACTTCCCGGTCTAAAAATGCTTTAGATTTCTCCCCTTTCCCCCGATCAACAAGCCATCTTTTTTCCCTCCAGATATGTAATAGGAAACAAAACCCCGCCAGTCCAATTTCCAAAGGAAAAGAGCTTTGGGGGACAAGGCCGGGTTCCCCTTGCCATTTCGGCCCAAAATTGATCCCACCGGGGCATCTTCCCGCCCCGGGGCTGTTTCCTAAATATCCTCTTACAAAGCCCACCCAACGGCTCTGTGTGTCCACTTTCCTCGGGCCCCTTTTTGCCGCTTGTCTCCCCGAAAAGGGCTGCCCCATCTACACTGATTTTCGGGGGCCCTACCTTTACCCCATTAGATTTTTTGGTCCCAGCTTGTCGATTGTAACAAGAAATTTGGGCCTGGGCGCTTGCTCACCAGGGGTTTTGGGGGGAAAAAGGAATTTTAAATTTACCCCTTTTTTCCCGGGATCAAACCTCTTTAAACGCCCCGGGCATAATCAATAAGATTTAAAATCATGACGAAAATTTATCCCCAAGAACCTTGGCCAAAAATATTCACCATAAACCTTTCCCCCACGCCCCCTTCCCAAAACCCGGAAGGGAATTTTTTGTATCAAATCTTTTAATTTGGGGCACCGAAATTTTTCCATGTTTAGTTTCCAGCCCTTTTTGCCAAAAATTTTTAGACCTCTGAAATAAGTTTTGGGGGACCATCTGTGCAACCCCTGGTACCACTTTCATTTGGGGCAAGATTTGCCCAGGGGCAAGGGGGTCGAAACAAGAAGGGTTTTTTTTCAAAAAATGCAAACACATGAGCTTAAAGGGGCTCCATGACAAGTCAGAGATGGCGTTTTTCCTAGGAGCGGAGAGAGATTTAAAAAAAACAATCAATTCCCAAAACGACAGGCCCAAAAGGGGCTTTTTAAGTCGGCCAGTAACCCGAGGCTTGTATTACGAAAGAGGAAGGAAAGGAACAAGGAAAGGGGGGAGTCATGTTTCGGGGGTTTTTGGTTTTCCAAGGGCCTTTTATTTTATTTGGGGGGATTAACCCCCCAGCTCACAAAAACATTATAAAAAGACATTATAAAAATTGTGGAATCCCAAATTTCAAATGAGTTACTTTTAAATTTTAGTGTTACACTGTTTTCCTGGATAAGGGAATAAAACCCAGTTACCCGTAATTTCCGGGTAATTACATAGCAAAAATTGTATTTTTTGAACAACCCAAAATAAGGGGGGGAAAAGTTTGGGCAAATTTTTTTAATAATAATTTTTTTCCTGAAAAAACTTTGTTTGGGTAAAAAAAGTCAAATATATGGAGAACATACCCCAGTGATATTTTTAGAAGTGAAATGAAGTTTATTGGGGGCCCGAAAGTGTGCAAAATTGTTCAAACAAAAAACAGGGGTGCATAAATTTGGGCACCACAAAAAGAAAAAGAAATCAATATTTAGGGGATCCACTTTTGCAGAAATTACAGCCTCTAAACGCTTCCTGTAGGGGTTTCCCAAAGAAAGTCTGGGGTTGTGGTTGAAGGTATTTTGGGCCATTCTCTTTTCAAAACATCTCTTGTTCATTTAGGTTTGATGGCCTTAGCATGGACAGCTTCCCCTTTTTAACCACAGATTTTCAATTTTATTCCCCCGGGGGGCTGAGAGGGTATTCCAGAACGTTGTACTTGTTCCTCTGCATGAATGCCTTAGTGGATTTTTTAGCAGTGTTTCCCGGTCTTGTTTTAAAAATCCAGCCCCGGGGGGAAACCAGCCGGGACCGATTCCTGGACATTGTCTCAGAACGTTTATACTGAGTGGAACCTTGGGAACCCCAACTTTGACAAGATTCCCAGTCCCTGCACTGGGCCCCAAAAGCCCCACAGCATGATGGAAACACCCCCCATATTTTTTCCAGGTAGGGAGGTATTTTTCTTTTGGGAAAGCTGTATTTTTTTTTTCCCCCCATGGGAAAAGCCCCTTTAATGCCCAAATAACTCAATTTTTGTTTTTATCAGTCCACAGAACCCTTTTTCCAAAATGGTTTTTTTTGTCCAAATGTGCTTTTAGATACCTCGCGCCCCTTTTTTGGCGTGGGGGGAGAAAAAAGGCCCCCCACTTCCTATAACACTTCCCCCGTGTAAAGTGCCCAATGGTTTAACAAAGTGACTCCCTCTGCTGCAAGATGATGTTGTAGGGCTTGGTGTTTGGGTTTTGGGGACTCTGACTGTTTCACCATTCATCGCCCTTTTGTCTATCCAAATCTTTTTTGGTTTTGCCACTTTGAGCCTTAACCCAACTGAGCCTTTGGCCTTCCCTTTTCAATAAGGCCCCTTTTTAAATGGGGGAAACAGAAGTTTTTAAAATTTGGGGCAGCCTTTTATCCTTCCCCAAAAACCCTGATGGTGGTAATTTTGTCTTTTAGGTCATTTGAGAGTTGTTTTGTGACCCCATGTTGCCTACTCTTTTAGAGAAAATTAAAGGAGGAGGGAAAATTTTCAATTAACCCCCAAATACTCTTTTTTCATTATAGGATTCACCTGTTTTAAAGGGGGTCATTTAGCCTTTTCCGCCAATTTTTAGTTCCAAATTTGTTCTAAAGTTTTAAAACCCTAAAAACAACGGTGTCCAAATTTATGCACCCGCCTGATTTTGTTTGGAAAAATTATTGCCCCACTTTCTGTAAATCCAATAAACTTCATTTCACTTTCTTTACTTTTTGTCCCCCATGATATTTTTAACCCGACATTTTTATCGTAAAAAACCAATTTATGTATAAAGGAAAAATAATGATATTAACAAGGTTTTTTCCCAAAATTTTCATTCCACTGTATACCGGGAAAACCCCCGGTTTTTTAAAAAATTTTTTAAAAGAAATTATTTTTTATGAATCTTTCAAGAATTTTCCACTTTTTTTGCAAGGTAAATGTGGTTCACTGACCAGGATGAACTTTATTTGGACACCCCTTTATCAAAAACCCCAAACAAAAATAAATATCCCAAAAAATAATCTTTAAAAAAGGGAAACAATAAGGGTCATAAAATTAAAAAGGGTTTTAAAGATGGTATAATAGCCGATATTTTTAAGGAAATAGGGAAGCCAAATCAATAGTGGGAAAAAAAATTTTTTGTACCAAAAACCCTATAATATCTCCCAAAATCATACAACAAGTAAGGGAAGTACTTAATTGCATTTCCAACCAACAAGTAATATGTTGCCCCCTTTCCCGGGGCCATGATAGACAAGAATTTATTAAAATGGAGATTAGATAACCCAAAAACAGCTTTCCCAATGTACTCCCAACCTTTTTTTCTACTTGTTCAGTTATGCTCCCAGTTTCAAAACCTTGTAAACAGAATCTTTTTATGCAACAATTTTAAAAATTTTTAAATTTTTGGCCAAGGGAAAATGCATGATCAAGTTCTACCATTTTTAAAAAATATTTTAAAATAAATGGGAAATCAATCAAAACAATTCATGTAAGTTTTTTTTAGCCTGAATGTATAAATAAATTTTGTGTCAAAACCGCCCAAGTTATAGGTTTATATTTAAAGGGCCCCCTAAAATTTGTTTTTCTATTAGGTTCGATGGTTTCTTTTCGATTTTTTTAAACATTTTGCATCCGCTAAATTTTTTTCACCATGGTGATATTCACAGTGCCACCTGGTAATTTTTCCAGATTTTAAGAAAAACACCACACAAGAGCAACAGTACACCGTTTATGATAGTAAAATCCGTGAGGAGCCCCGCCCGATGAAGTACAATACCCAACCTTTTGATTATACACTGGTCTGCTCCCCTGGCACTGTTTTATCTCTGTCCTTCTTGTTGTCCCTTCAGTCTGCCCGGGGTTTTTCCGGAACGTTTGGGGTTTTTTGTTATTCTTTCTTTCGGCCCCAAAAATTGCCCCCATATCTGACTATTATTCCCATTTATTTGTTTAAAAAAAACTTAAAAATCATATTTTTCAGAATTGCCTTCAAAAGTGCCAAATTTAAACCTGTCCTTCTAAAAAGGGTTTGATCATTTGTTTTATTGATTCTTTTAAAAGATGAGTTTTCTTTTTTTTATTTTACTTAATTGTACCTTTTTTGGGTTTTTTCTTTTAATGTGTCCTTGTGTCTAGAAAGTGCAATTTTAAAAAAACATATTATTCTGATTATTATAATTTTGCAGTTATCCTATTTCCTTACAAAAAATTTTGTGAAAAAACTTTTTTTTCCTTTTGTGTTGTTCTGATTCTGGTTGTGTTTCTTTCCCCCGAGTTAACTTTTCTTGTCTAAAAATACACCATATTTAAAATTTATATTCATATTCAAAACAAACTATTAGGGAAAAGCTGGAAATGCTTTTAGGCTGGGTATAAAAAAGCAAAATAATGATTTAATAATTTAAAAACACCTAAGTAAAATACATGTTAAATTTTTTATTTAGTAAAATCTTAAAATATTGCAGTTTGTTATTTTATCATTATTGATACGTATTTTTTTATTGTAACCTTTTTTTGTTTTTAATATGACAAACTTTTTTTGTTAGTAGTTAATTTTTAAAAAATATAAAAAAATAAGTACAAGATTTTTTTTCCTGTTTGTATGGTTTTTTAAACAGTCTTTTTTTTGTAATCATCTTTAAGCATGCCAAGAGCCAAAATATTTTTTAAACACGATTTTAATTTTATAGGATTTGTTTGTTTGGGTCTTTAGCCTTACCCATATAGTGGATGAAATGACTGGGTTTCCCACCTCAATATTACAACAGCCAGGTTTTCCCCTGTTGTTGAGAAATGGGCTTTTAACCCCCCGTCATTTCCCCCAAAACCCGAAACTGGATTAATAGATGGGAAATTGATGACAGTAACAAATATAATATTTAATGTAAAGTTAAGATAAAAAAAGTTTAGTATACATTTTTTTATGGTTTTTAATTCCCCTTTCAAGCCAATGGCATTATTCATAAATATACAGAAACAGAATAGATAAAAAAAATCGTGAAAAATTACGGTAGTAAAGTAAAAATAAAAAGTAGTTTTTTTAGTTAACTTTAAAAACATATGTTCATAGGGTCAATATTGTCCCTGTAGGTTTTTATTTAAATTTTATTTGCACATACTAATCAGCATGGCCCCTGTTGTTTTTTCCGGAATGCTTTGGGGCAAAACGCACATCCCCTTTTTTGAAAATACTAATAAAAAAGGGGAAGTATGAAACTATTATGTGACATATGACATACAGAAGCTCTATAATAAAGAGGGACTTAACCAAAAGGGGGGGGTTTATTCCCCCTTGTGGGTATAAAATTTTTTCTTTTCCTTCAAAAAAAGTGGGGCTTTCCAAAAAAAGAAAATAATAATATGGAAATTTAATTATTTTTAGCCAATTTTTATTTAGGGAAATTTTTGGGTTCCCCAATATTTGGAAAATTCCCAAAAAGTTTTGTCTGTAAGATAATTTGTTTTTCATTAATGGAAAATTAACTTAAATTGCATGTATCACACATGTGTCATAACGAGACACCTCCTACTACAGTCTATTCTTCTACTCTTTCCATGTATAAGCATTATGGCCAGTAGGAGGTGCCAGTCCCCACAAACAAATACCACAGAGACAGTCCTGGGTCAGTAAAGGCTTTTTATTTATACAAATAATGTACCTTTTACAGGTTTCCTTTTCCTGCTGCCCAGCACAGACTGGACATTTTTCCAGTTCTTTGTGTTGCTTATCCTCTATCCTCGAGCTCCTGACATCCCAGGCCAACTGGGCGACTCTCTTTAAAGCCTGACCCAAGAGTCCTTCGGCGGCTTAATATATTGACCCGGGACTTACATCTGGATAAGAGACAGAACCACAGTCCGTCTGTCTGCTCAATGTTCGCCATCTCCACCTGGTGACCCCAAAAACCAGACATAGCCACACCATAGTATGGGATGATGCTTTGCCCATAGCAGGCAGTCACCCATTTCCTTGTCCTTCCATGCCCATCAAGTGTGCCCATCAAGTGTGTCCTTCCATGGCTGCTGGGGGGCCAGCCCTGGTGTAGCTGCAACTAGGTTATCTTCCATAATCACGCCCTGCCGTGAGGAAGTATCACAGCTCATTTACTGACCTCCCTTTTATCAACAGGAGCAGGGTCCATCCTGGCTGGGATACAGATACTTCCCTCACAGCATCTATACTGCATTCAGACTTTTAATTAATTTTTTTTTTTGTAAACAAAGACAACTAAATTAGAAAAGCTTAAAACATCAAAAGAGAAGGAAGCCCTCTACCCACTCATCACTGCCCCATCTCCTCACAAAATATTAAATACTAGCAAAATACCAAGGCTCAGAGCGAGAAGTAGTGTGTTAAAGAAGTAATGAAAAAGAAAAGGAAACATTTTGAAAATAACGTAACATGACATGATTGTCAATGTAATTTTTGTCACTGTTGTGAGTGATGAGTGTTGCTGTCATATATATATATATATATATATATATATATATATATATATATATACACACACACACACATATACATATATACTCAGCAAAAAAAAGAAACGCCCTCTGACTTTCAACTGTTTTTACTTTCAGTAAACTTAATGTGTAAATATTTGTATGAACACAAAAAGAGTCAACACAATAAGACATAAACTAAAAAATGTTTCACAATGTGTCCCTGAATGAAGGGAGGCTCAAAATCAAAAGTACCAGTCAGTATCTGGTGGTGGCCACCAGCTGCTTTGAAGTACTGCAGTGCATCTCCTCCTCATGGACTGGACCAGATTTGCTCAGTTCTTGCTGTGAGATGCTACCCCACTCTTCCATCAAGGCACCTGTAAGTTCCTGGACATTTCTGGGGAATGGCCTAGCCCTCACTGCGATCCAACAGGTCCCAGACGTGCTCAATGGGATTGAGATCCGGGCTCTTCCACTGTGAAGATGATCAGCTGTCCTTCCTGTCTCCCCTGTAGCTGTCTTAGGTGTCTCACGAGTGCGGACATGGCACTTATTGCCCAGCCTCATCAGCAGTCCTCATGCCTCCCTGCAGCATGCCTAATGCACGTTCACGCAGATGAGCGGGACCCTGGGCATCTTTCTTTGGGTGTTTTTCACAGTCGGTAGACAAGTCTCTTTAGTGCCCCTGCGCTTTAGAACTGTGACCTTAAATGCCTATTTTCTGTAAGCTGTTAAAGTCTTAACGACCATTCCACAGGTGCATGTTAATTAATTGATTATGGTTAATTGAACATGCGAAAAACATGGATACATATATAAACATACATCCACATATATATATACATATATATACATATCTACATATACAACACATACATATACATACATACACACATACATACACACACAAATACAAATATATACAAATACATACATATCTACATATACACACACACATACATATATATATATATATATACATATACATACACACACTCTTTAAAGTGCGAAATAAACTAAATGGCCAAATTGGTGCCCTAAGTAAAATTTACTTTGTGCCCCTCCCCAAATATTACGAAGTAAAAAATAAAATAATAAAAAACACCTACTTAATGACACCATATGGTCTATTAATCAATAATCATAATTGCCTCTTATGTTTTAATATAATGCATTTTAAGTAATTTTGTTTATTTAGATTTGCTTGTATTCATATTAAGAAAGATGCATTAGTATTGAAATTATTACGAAATTAAAACACATTATTAATGCTGACAGAATAAAATAAAGTTTCACAGGATTATGAATGTACCTGAAAGTGATGCACAGGCTTCATCTTGGGCTTTTTTTTTTTCTTTCGTTTCTCAGCGCCGGACTGTTGATGTCTCTTTTCAGGACCAGGCATATTGTTCAATTATTATAATTTTTGGCCAAATAGGCAGCCGTAACAGAGGTGAGGGTGCGCCTTGCCATCACGTGGTAAGCTTAGCCTACTCATGCTCACCGTAAAATGCAATATATACATTTATATTTTTGTTTATTTGTATATGTATATTATTAATATTAATTTATTATTATAATATATAAAAATGATTTTTGAGCAGCTGGGATGGTGCCCCCTGGGAGTTAGAAGGCTCACAGACTGCGTGCTCTGGGTATAGGGAGTGGCGTACTGCGAGCAACTGTTGCTGGGGTGCCAGAATCCATCAAGGAAGAAAATGAAAACATTATTTGTACAAAATCTTAATTTATTTATCCATTCCTAAATAATTAAATGGGCAGGCTATTTCATATCAGTGCAATACGCTGTTTGTTAAAACGATGACTCCCTCTTCACGCAAGTCTGCGAGGATATTATGAACTATGGTATCTGTTCAAGTTCTATTTAAATTTTAAATAGAAGGAATTTTATTTAGTCAGAAATATCTTTTGGTAGGAATGAAAGTTAAATGTAGGCATCATTGCATAAATTTTTCTTCGCCATACAAATGTAAACAGTAAATTTACATTCCAATCCAAAGATCTTTGTGTCCACTAAATAGAACTTGAAAAGAAATATTTTTTGAATGTGATTGCACAATTCAGATCGAAGTTGACGAACACACGGCATCGAGCCCGCATGCTATTGTGGTTTGTCTGCGCGTCTCAATAAGTCACCCTCGCGCTCTACTTTTTACCGCTCATCTAATGAATACACCTGAGTATAGCTTTACCAAAACAATCATTGATGGCGAATAAAGTATTCATTATTCATAAAGCTTCAATTGGTGATCTGTCTTTCTGCTAACCGTGATATTTTTCATACGCCTCAAACCAAGGAGATGCGAGGGTAAAATAAATCGGGAAGCACGCAGTATACTCAGTGCACCCCCTCTCGATAATCGAACCTCAGATGTTGGCGCTGGTTGTTTCTTACTGCATCAGTAAATGGCTCTGCCTTTCTCTTTATCTGAGACGCGACACACTGCATGCAACGTTTTTTTACACTGTCTTCCTTTAGCGTGACATTGACTTTTTTCCACCCACGGCTGTATTTAATGTTAGCTAAGACCCGGCACTTAAAAGTTTCTCTCGCAGTTTGGCTGAGTTTGTGCCAAACACCACCCTGACCATCTCATCTTCCTCTGCATAAGCACAGTCTTCAATATTTAGCAGCAGTGTTTCTATTGATTTCCACTGACGGACGGCCTATATATGGAGGCATTTGAAATTGCGATGGAGGCGAATCTCGCCTCCACGGCCATCGAGCAGAAGTCTATTATAGTATATGGACGAAAAATAGGTTCCAGTTATGACCATTACACGTAGAATTTTAAAATGAAACCTGCCCAACTTTTGTAAGTAAGCTGTAAGGAATGAGCCTGCCAAATTTCAGCCTTCTACCTACACGGGAAGTTGGAAGAATTAGTGATGAGTCAGTGAGTGAGTGGGTGAGTGAGTGAGTGAGTCAGTGAGGGCTTTGCCTTTTATTAGTATAGATTGAAAATGCTTCCCTATGAAGGCATAGGGACTACAATGTCAAATTAGTTTAAAATTGTCCAGGAATGACCTATCCTAATTCCTCTGAAAAACAATAACTTTAATAGCAATAAAGTAAATTTATGAATATTTTCTTTTAATGTTCATAACTGTCAAATGTTACACTATATATATGCCTGTGAAATGTAGGGACTAGGCATAGGTATTCTGTGTTTAAGGCTTTGTGTTACAACTGAATGTTGCTATGTTTATATTTGAAACAGTAACATTTATGGGGTCAGCTCCAAAACGTCAGACAGCTTATCCTTCAGGTCTTGATTTCCCAACTCTGAATCTGGTACAGTCTTTTAATTAAGACCTTCTGGAATCTGGTACCCAGGCACAGACATTTTCATTACATGGTATCTTTCATCAGGGTAGGTATGTAGAGTGAGGCAATGAGGCAATTGTCTCACATGATACTTTGGTAAAGGTATCTTTAAAGGTATATTCATGTCTTTTTTTAACATTTGTAAGAATGACACTGTATAGCACCTGACCCAACAGAGATTGGACACAGGAGGCACGTATAAAACAAACTTTATTTTTCTTCAGCTGGGGGCATGTCTTCCCCATATTCCCACCAGCCACAACACACTCCTCAAGCACAAATAAACAAATTGCAAATGTCCAAGAATAAAAGCTGTATATGTGCATTTTGAAGCCACATGTCAGTAAAAGGCATTGATGTACATTTTCTTGATTTTTACATATTGCCACATCTCAGCTTACGCTAGTAATCCTGGAGCAAAACTAGAGAAAAGTTGCAATGTTAAAATGATCTGAAAAATCCAGTCTTCTGTTTGACTCTATATATTGCTGCTGCCTACTGAGGCTACATTCAGATAGCATTTAGATGTCTTCATTCCATTTTCTGTTGGCTCAAGTACAGTATTTTTCTTTGTTCAAATTAATTTTGCAAGTTTTTCAAATCTGATATAACTGTGTACTGATGTGTATCCTGAATCTGCAGAATTAATAAGAAAATGAATTAATCAAACAGAGTGACCTAATAACAAGAATACCAACTTCATACTGACTTCTAATAGTTTACACTGCAGGATGTCTTTGAAGTGTTATGCTACCAATGGTAGTGCTTACAGATGCTTCCAGTGGAATCATCATCTATATATGGCTATAAGACCCTGTCACCTCTATCTATATACATTTGATGTGACACCTTGCACAAACAAAGCAATTGAGCTGTATTGACAGGCTTTTTTTGCATGTCATATTTTTCTTAAACAATCAAAGCTATGACACAGGAGTGAAAAAATGTTATCTTTGAGGGACAGTAAAAGCAAAGATCATTAGGACAGGACTTTTTTAAACGACAAGGCTACTAAGTAGCATACAGTGAATGTGACAGAACAAGTACTATTTTACTATCTAGTTCCATTTAATTTAGCCATTTAGATCATGTTTAGGCCCTTGAACAAACAGACTAGCCTAATATAAGCTAAAATTATGTTATGATTAGCCTTACATTTACCCATGATTCTTGATTACCAGACTGATTGGTAATGTGCAATGCCACCATCCATCTTTGACTTTTAATGCAATTTTAACATAAGTCCAATTGAGAGATGCTCATTCATTGGATTGAATCAGCCTTTAGCAATGCATTCAGACTCCATACAGGTAGTTGTAGTTCTGTTGCCATGTTGATTGTTTGATATTTCTTTTACAACATCTTTTTCAACCCTACCCTCAGTGTTTATGATGGGTCATTGCTCATGAATGTGTCAGGTTATATAGTCAGAAGATTTGATTGAAAGAAGAAAAGTGGGAATGTTTTGTGTGCAGAAACGGACATTGAAAGAAGATAAGGCAAGAGATTTGGTAGGAGGCTTTAAGTTATTGTAAAGGGGAGCAAATGAGCAAGGGACAAATGGTGTAGCTATAGTGATATCCAAAGAACTAAAATTAGTCTTGTCAGTGTGAATAGGAGTAATAGGGTGATGAGTGTCAAGCTGGACTTATTGAGATTGTAATTAACATCATTTGTGCATATACTCCAAGTGGGATGTGAAGAAGAAGAGAAGGATGTTTTCTGTGCACAAATGCATGAAGAACATAGAGCGGTACAAACTTGAGAAACGGTGATTGTTGGTGGTGATCTAAATGGGCAAGTGGGACAGAGTAGAGAGATGATATAGAGGGTAAATGGAGGTTGAGGAATAGAGGAGAGAAATGAGGAAGCATAGAGAATAGTAGATTTTGCCATTTCATCTAAATTTTTAATAGTTAACATATTGTTTTAAAAAGAATGTAAATCGGCTTATGGCTTACAGTAGTGGAGCAAGGGAAAGCCAAATTGACTTTCTAATGTGTAGAAGATCTCATTTAAAAGAGATAAAGAATTGTAAGGTCATAAATGGAGAAAGTGTGAAAGTGCAGCATAAAGTGGTGGTGATGGACGGGAGATCAGAGAAACCAGCACCAAAGATAAAGTTGTGGAAATTAAAAGAGGAAGGACTAAAGAACAATTTTAGTGAGAAACTTTTAAATGGTTTGCAGTCATTTGAGAGTGTGGAGGAAAGGTGGGTGAAGAGCAAGTGAAGAGGTTTGGGTAGGATGACAGGAAGGAGCCCACCTGGAGACAAAGATACATGGTGATGGAACACAGGGGTGCAAGATATGATAAAAGCTAAGAAGGAGACAAAGAAGACATGGTACTAATCAGAGAGGGAGGAAAATAGAGTAATGTATAGACAGACAAACAGTGAGGCAAAGAGGGAAGTGGTAAGAGCCAAGGCCACAGGCTTTGGAGGAGGTGTAAGAAAATTTGGAGACAAAGGAGGGGGAGAGAGAATGAGTTTTAGAATAGTGAAGGCTAAGAACCAGGCTGGAAAGATTTTTAGAGAGAGCAGATGAAAGATGAGCAAGGTGGTCATCAGTGAACATGATAGGATAATTAATAGATGGAAGAGGTATTTTGAAAAGTTATTGAATGATGAAAATCCAAAGGTAGTATTTGAGGATGGAGTCCCAAAAGAAGGGCTAGTACCAAGAATAAGGAGGATGGAAGTAAAGGGGCACTAAAAAGAATGAAAAATGGAAATGCAACAGGACCAAATGAAATACCTGCAAAAATGTGGAAGAGTTTAGTAGAAGAGTAAGTAGATGTGTTGTGGGATCAAATGCAGAAGATCTCTGATCAGGAAAGAATAGCAGAGGAGTGGAGGAACAGTGTTATTGTACTCATTTATAAGGAGAAAAATGATATTCAGGATTATGGAAACTATAGAGGGTTAATGCTGATGTCACACAAAAATGAAAATGTGGGAAAGGGTTACAGATAGAAGGTTTAGGAAAGCAAGCATCATAGGGGAGGAGCAGCTTGGTGTTATGCACAGAATATGAGCAACAGATGCAGCCTTAGCATTGAGATATTTCATAAAGAAGCATAGTGAAAAAGAGAGAGGACTACAATATGGTATTTATTGAGTTGTAGAAGGCTTGTGACAAAGTGCTACATCAAGAGGTCTGGCGGTGCATGATAGAGAAAAGTACAGTAGTACCAGAGAAGTATGTGAGGATTGTCCAAGGATATAATAATAATAACACTTCATTTTATTTATACAGTGCCTTTCCCATGCTCAAGGCACTTACAGAATATAAGAAAGAACGGCAGGGTATACAGTATATAGCATTGTACAAACCAGATAAATAAATAAAGAAGATTACGACAGTGAATTCAGAGAAAAAAAAGCCTAACAGAAAACATAATTGATGGTCTAGCACACACACATACAGGTAACATGAACATCTTGACAGAGAGGTAAACTGAGAGAAGGGTAATAAAGTCAAGTAGAGCTAAAAGCCTTCCTGAACAGATGAGTTTTGAGTTGTTTTTAAAAGAATTCATGGAGTTAGCTGATCTAATTCATTTTGGTAGGTCATTCCAGAGTCTGGGTGCTATACAGCTGAAGGCCCTGTCACCCATGGAGTATACAGTATATTATTGTAGGACAACAAGATTGCCAGAATCAGAGGACCTTAGTGGGCGGGCAGTCACATAGTGATGGAGAAGGTCACTGATGTACTTTTGTATGCAAGGTTATTTAAGGCTTTGTAGGTTAATGTAGGATTTTATATGCGATTCTGTAAGACACAGGGAGCCAGTGAAGATGGAGCAGGATGGGTGTGATGTGCTCGTTGCTGCTGGTTCCAGTAAGAACTCTTGCAGCTGAGTTTTGAATATGCTGGAGCTGTGATATAAGATTAGAAGGGCACCTACCAGTAGGAATTACAATAATCGATTCGGGATGTGATAAAAGCATGGACAAGTTTCTCAGCATTAGAGAAGGAGAGGAAGGAGTGAACACGGATATGTTACGGAGGTTAAAGTAAGAAAGTTTCTTAATGTGATTTATGTGTGCTTAAATAAGAGAGGGAGTAATAAAAAATGACACCAAGATTCTTTACAGTAGAGGCAGGTCTAATGAGATCACTGCCAAGATGGACTGGGAAAGAGCTCATTTTATTAAGTTGCATTTTAGTCCCAATTTGCAGGAGTTCAGTTTCGTTAATTAAATTTTAAAGAGTTCTGCTTCATCCAGGTTTTAATTTCACTAAGGCAGGTTGTGAGCTAAGAAAGCTCTGATGAAGTTTCACTTTTAACATTGAAGTAGAGTTGAGTATCATCTGCACAAAAATGATAACCCAGTCCAAAGCTATGAATAATATGGCCAAGGGGAAGCATGTAAATACAGAAGAGAAGAGGGCTGAGGACAGAGCCCTGAGGAACTCCTTGTGTGACTGGCGCTGAGTTGAATATGCTGTTGCCAAGACTAACAAACTCTTGCCTATCAGTCAGATAAGACTTGAATGACTGGAGGGCAGTGCCAGAGATACCCAGCATGTTCTCCATGCTGGACAGTAGAATGTCATGTCTGACAGTGTCAAATGCTGCACTGAGGTCTAATAGAATTACTATGCTGGTTTGTCCAGAGTCTGCTGCCATAAGCAAATCATTGGTTACCCGTAGCAGAGCAGTTTCACAGCTGTGCTACCCTAAACCAGACAGAAAGGGTTCCATCAAGTTATTAGAGGCTAAGTAATTGGTGAGTTGGGAAGCTACAACACGCTCAAGAACTTTTGACAGGAAAGGTAAGTGGGAAATAGACCAGAAATTGTTAAGAGTGTCAGCATCAACACCCGACTTTTTAACACTGGGGTTACAAAAGCAATTTTAAAAGTGAGCGGTACAAACCCATTGTCGAGGGATTTGTTTATTATTGTTGTAACAGTCGGCATTATGGCATGAAGGCAGGATTTAAGTAGTGTGCTGGGGATGGGGTCCAGTACACAAGTAGTCGGCCTCATTTTACAAAGCAAGTTATTAACAAACACAGATGTGACTATTGAGAATTTAGATAAGGAGCTGGATGGAGTTGAAAACAGGCAAAGATATAAACAGATGATGTATTTATGTTAGTTAGAATTAGAATTAGAATTAGAACAATCGAGACGAGAACAGGCCATTCAGCCCAACAAAGCTCGCCAGTCCTATCCACTTGCTTCCTCCAAGAAAACATCAAGTCGAGTTTTGAAAGTCCCTAACGTCTTACTGTCTACCACACTACTTGGTAACTTATTCCAAGTGTCTATCGTTCTTTGTGTAAAGAAAAACTTCCTAATGTTTGTGCGAAATTTACCCTTAACAAGTTTCCAACTGTGTCCCCGTGTTCTTGATGAGCTCATTTTAAAATACAAGTCTCGATCCACTGTACTAATTCCTTCATAATTTTAAACACTTCAATCATGTCACCTCTTAATCTTCTTTTGCTTAAACTGTAAAGGCTCAGCTCTTTTAATCTTTCCTCATAATTCAACCCCTGTAGACCTGGAATCAGCCTAGTCGCTCTTCTCTGGACCTTTTCTAGTGCTGCTATGTCCTTTTGTAGCCTGGAGACCAAAACTGCACACAGTACTCAAGATGAGGCCTCACCAGTGCATTATAAAGGTTGAGCATAACCTCCTTGGACTTGTACTCCACAGATCGTGCTATATAACCTAACATTCTGTTAGCCTTCTTAATGGCTTCTGAACACTGTTTGGAAGTTGATAGCTTGAACCCACAAAGACTCCTAAATCCTTCTCATAAGGTGTACTCTCGATTTTTTGACCGCCCATTGTGTATTCAAACCTAATATTTTTACTTCCTATGTGTAATACTTTACATTTACTGACATTAAATTTCATCTGCCACAAATCTGCCCAAGCCTGTATGCTATCCAAGTCCTTCTGTAATGATATAACGGATTCCAAATTATCTGCTAATCCACCTATCTTGGTATCATCTGCAAACTTAACCAGCTTGTTACTTATATTCCTATCTAAATCATTTATATATATTAAAATAGCAGCGCCCTAGCACTGACCCCTGTGGAACACCACTCTTAACATCGCCAGTTCTGATGAGGTTCCTCGCACCATCACCCTCTGCTTCCTGTGTCTGAGCCAATTCTGCACCCATCTAAAAACATCACCCTGAATTCCCACTTCTTTTAACTTGATGCCCAACCTCTCATGTGGCACCTTATCAAATGCTTTCTGAAAGTCCAGATAAATAATATCATAAGCTCCACTTTGATCGTATCCTTTTGTTGCCTCCTCATAGAATTCCAACATGTTAGTAAAACACGACCTCCCCTTCTGAACCCATGCTGACTGTTCAGAATAACTCCTGTCCTTGTCATGTGTTGCTCAATCTTATCCTTAATAATTCCTTCCATTAATTTTCCTGTGATGCTTGTTAAGCTTACTGGCCTATAGTTGCTTGGATCTGCCCTGTCACCCTTTTTATATAATGGGATGATATTTGCCATTTTCCAGTCCTTTGGAATCTCTCCAGTGCACAGTGACTTCCTAAAAATATGTGTCAAGGGTTTATATATGTACTCACTAGCCTCCTTAAGAACACGAGGATAAATATTATCTGGGCCTGGTGATTTGTTTGATTTCATCTTATTTAATCTGAGCAGCACTTCTCCCTCTACAATTTCCAAATCCCTCAGTACCTCCTTAGTAGTTGTGTTTACCTCTGGCAGGTTATCCACTTGCTCACTTGTAAACACCTCAGAAAAATGTAAGTTTAGGGCATCTGCTATTTCATTGTCTGTATCTTTTAATTCCCTTTACTATTCCTGATGAACTTGACCTCCTCCTTAACTGTTCTTTTACTACTAAAATACTGAAAGAATCTCTTGGGGTCTTTTCGCCTTATCTGCTATATTCCTCTCCAACTGTCTTTTAGCCCTCTGATATCCTTCTTAATGGTTGCCCTCATTTCTCATACGCACGGTTCTCTTTGCAGTCATTAGTCTTATATGCCTTATACAGCAGTTTTTCCTTTGCAACTTCTTTTTAAATCTTTATTAATCCATCGTGGAGATTTTTTAGTTTCCTATTACTTCCAAATTTAGGTATGTATCTGTCCTGCATTACATGTAAAACATTTTAAACCTGTTCCACTGCTCCTCGACTGTCTCCACATTTAAAAGCTTATCCCAGTCTATCCTACATCTGCTCAAAATTAGCCCTACTAAAGTTCAACTTAACAATTTTAGTCTTTGCATCTGTACTCTTACAAAATACTGAGAATTGTATTACATTATGGTCACTTGACCCTAGTGGTTCAATCACCTCTACACCCTCAATTCTATCCTGATTATTACAGAATACTAAATCCAGATAGGCTTCACCCCTTGTTGGTGCTTTAACATGCTGTGTTAAAAACAGTCGCGATTACTTCTAAAAACTCCTGCTCTTGTGCTCCTCCATCTGTAAGGTTATCCCAGTTAATATTTGGATAATTAAAGTCCCCCATGACTATAATATCCCCCTGTAAACTTGCCTTTTGATATTACTAAAAGATGTGTGTTGAAATTACTGTCTGAATTGGGTGGTCTATAACACACTCCTAAAATGAGACCTTTTCCCTAATATTTTCCAGGCGAAGCCACATGTCCTCACTAAGATGGGGCTCATCATCCAACTGAAGATGACTTACATTTAATTCCTGTTTGGCATAAACAGCAACCCCACCTCCTTTTCTGTTCTGTCTATCCTTCCTAAAAATGTGTATCCCTCTATGTTACACTCATCCCCATCTTTGTTATTTAGCCAGGTTTCCGTTATTGCTATAATATCATAATTGTGCTCTGCTACATACAACTCCAACTCACTTACCTTATTTTTGATACTTCTAGCATTAAGGCAAGCTATTTTTAATGTGTTAATCCTTCTATCTTTACGTGTTTGCTTAAAATTTACATTACTATGCATTTTTATTTCTACACCATTGTTTGTTCTTCCATGTATAGATCTAAATCTGGCCTGTCCTAAACTCCCTGCCCCCATTCCCTAGTTTAAACAATCCTCGACTAGCCTACACATACGCCTCCCCAATACATTGGTGCCCCTCCGGTTCAGATGTAACCCGTCACGGCGGAACAGGTCCCATCTGTTCCAAAAGGAGTCCCAATGCCCCATAAACCTATACCCTTCTACCCTGCACCAAGATTTGAGCCACGCGTTAAGCCTTCTAATCTCCTCAATCTTACCTGGACTGGCGCGTGGCACAGGCAGAACTTCGGAGAAGACTACCTTGTCAGTTCTGCTCCTCAGCTTGGTACCTAACTCTTTGAATTTGGATCGCAGAACTGACAGACTACCCTTATGTATGTCATTTGTTCCAACGTGGACAATGACAACTGGATCCACCCCGCTCTGGCCAAGAGCCTATCCACCCTTCCAGGAGGTCTCCCACCTGTGCTCCCGGAAGGCAACACACCGCATGAGACTCTCTCTCTGGAGCACACCTGCGCTTCAATCCCCCTAATGATTGAGTCCCCAACTATCACTACCTCTCTCTTTTTGGGAACTGGTTTTGAGGTGGCCCGTTGGGGCTCCTCAACCCTGCCTACCACCTCAGAATTATCAGAGTCACCGTCCAGCTCCGCCAGGACATGATAACGGTTAGACACTTCTAATTCTGGGGTTGATGCCCCGGACAGTGTGCACCCTTTACCTTACGCCTTTCGACCGTGACCCACCTATTCCTACCTGTCTGGTCTGGAATCTCCTCCCGCCACCTTAGGGGTGCACACTATCTCTAAAGGACACCTGGGCCAAGTCCGCCAATTCTCTATTACAACGCAGGTCAGCCAACTCCTCCTCCAGTTCAGCGACCCTGAGCTCGAGGTGCTGGATCAGCTGGCATCTCTTGCAGATGTAGCCCTCATAGACAACTGGCTCTTCCAAACCATCATCTAAAAGTACCAACACCCAACAGGACTTGCATTGCACTGGCCTCATTATTAAAATTTGATTTGGGATTACTAAGCTGCCTTAACTATATATTTTTTTTTCTTAAAATTAAATTTCTTCTTCTTTCAGCTGCTCCTTAACTTAAATGGTAACACTAAGATCTGCTACAGATATTTTACACCTTTTCCCCTTAAGCTCCTGTACTGTTCTCCCTCTCAGCTGCCTGCTGTTTGCCTTTTTATGAGGTTAACTTTACTTTTCTCTGTCTCTTCTAGCTTTGCGCTCTTCTTACTTATAAGCTCTTCACTCGCACTGTTTGTATTCCCCCGTATTAATGAACCAATACGCTGTCGCCCACTTAACTGTTCTGCCTCTGGACGCTAAGGACTGTTTAATCTAAAATAAACAAATAAATAAAACTTTACTACCTTATTTGCTCCTACTGCTCCTTGTGCCTGATCGGTGTCTTAACGCAGGCCGCTTACCTGCGCACTACTGAGTTTCCACCTTTTACTGCTTTGAAGTCAGCCGCGCCTTTTTTCTTTCCTTTAAACTAAGGAATCGCTGTTACGACGACGCGGTTATTTATTTACAAATGCCGATATCAGTTACTGCTGCTTTCTACCCTGCCGCCTCGATGCTAATTCAAATACAGATAACAAGAAAAGAACAAGTACAAATAACTTTTCCAAGCGCACTTCCAAACACCCAGCTACTTTTGCTCTTGTGGGTGCGAAAAAAAAGCAAAAAACCCTTCTAAAGGGAAAAAAAGCTTTAAAAATTCCCACACGGTTCCTTAGAGGCAACCAAAACCCAAGTTTTTAAGAGCAAAATGTATTTTTTTAATGTAAATCTCACACCACAGAACAAACCAACACTCTCAACAGACTCTAGCGTTTACAAAGCACACGTGACTCTCCCTTAGCAAAGAGGTGCAGGACCAAGCTATTTGGAGAACTTGTTGAATTATTTATATCTTTAATTTTGTTACGGAAAAATGGAGGAATTCCTCACAGACTTCAGTAGAAATAGATATGTATAGTAGTATAGATATTGTACAGTAGCTATAGATATGTACTGTATAAAAGGAGTGAGGGCTCAGGTTAAAAGCAGTGTTGGGGTAACAGACAAGATTCCAGTTAGAGTAGGTCCATACCAAAGATCTTCTTTAAGTCTTTACATCTTTGATCTGGTTATGGATTTGTTGAATTAGGGAATAAAAGACCAATTCCCCTGGTGGATGCTTTTTGCTGATGACATTGTGTTGTGTGGCACTAAAAATGAGGAAGTGGAGAAGAAGTTGGAAGAATGGAGAAGGGCTTTGGAAGATAAAGGATTGAAGATACAGTAAATAGGAAGAAGACAGAACATATGAGGTTTTATAATAATCAGGATTCAGAAGTTAGCCTGTAGGGAGACCTATTGAAAATGATGGATAAATTAAAATATATAGGATCAATTGTAACTCGAGATGGAAAGCTGGTTACAGAAATTGCCCATAGAGTGCACTGTGGATGGAAAAATTGGAAGAAGGTTTCAGGAATAGTGTGTCTATTAAAGAATGAAGGCAAAAGTTAAAGGGAAGGTTTTTAAGACAGTGGTAAGACCAGCAATGATGTATGGAACTGAGACATTGGTAGTAGAGAGAAGAAGTTAGATGTGTCCGAAATGAGAATGTTGTGATGGATGTGTGGAGTTACAAGAAAGGATAGAATAAGAAATGAGACAACCAGAGATACAACAAAAGTGGGACAGATATCTAAGAAAGAAAAGGAAAGTATGTTGAAGTGGTATTGACATGTGAGGAGGAAAGACAATCAATATGTGAGAAAGAGTGATGGGAATGGAAGTACAGGGGAAGAGAAAGCAAAGGAAACCAAAGTAGAGGTGGGTGGACAAATTAAAAGAAGATTTGAAGGAAAAGTACTTGACTAATGAGAAGGTGCAGGACCGAGCTGTTCGTAGAAGGTTAATCAAGCACATTGACCATAGACAGAAGTCATAGAAGTGGGAAAAGATAGAGGAGGAAAAGAACAAGAAATAGTTTTGAAAATTCTGACAGGTTGTGAAAAGTGAAATACAAATTTCACAAATGAACTGAAGGTCAGCAACAAGGTATCAATTTTAAAGTAATTAGAAGGATATCAGTTTTATGCAGGTCCTTGAAATAAACTATCTAGCCTCAAAAAATTACATTTACTGAAACTGAAGTATAATGGAAGCTTGAGAGATGCTAATACTTTGAATTGAATCTTCCTTTAGAAATGCAGTTAATGTCTAATTTCTAATGAGCTCCAGTGCTTCGCAGCGGAAAAGTAGTGTGTTAAAGAAGTAATGAAAAAGAAAAGGAAACATTTTGAAAATAACGTAACATGATTGTCAATGTAATTTTGTCACTGTTGTGAGGGATGAGTGTTGCTGTCATATATATATACACACACATATAAACATATATATATACATATCCATACATATCTACATATACACATACACACACATATATATATATACATACACACACACATATATACATACATATATATATATACTTATATACACATAAATCCACATATATATACATATATACTGTAATAAATAAAGAGTCCTCTCAAATAGAAAAAGTTTTGGGGTTTTAACCCCGTATATTGTCGTCCAGACAACAATGAAAAGAATGATCCAAATATGACTTTTTCAGTACACAAATGAATGAAATGCTATAACAAAATGGCGTTTATATAGAAGATGGGATGATGGGAGGAAGTGGTTGGCAGGAAGTGACGATTGGAGGCGGGACCACGGAACCAACGTCACCAGGAGCAGACTGAAGTAATCGAGTGGGAACCGGAAGTGACGTCATCAGATGGAAACCGGAAGTGACGTCATCGCGGCCATTTTGGATTTGTGATTTTGAAACTGTTTTACTAGTCTTCCGGTTTTCTGTAGATAGAAAGAGAGTCAGGTAAGCACCACGTGATAAACCCTTGTCTCGCGAGATTTCACTCACCTTTAGGCTCTTTGACTGCCTCCAACTCGCAAGTGTGTGACATGATCCCCCCTCAGCCCAGACCCATCCGGTCGGGCGACCTGCAATGGAGATGGGTTCCTAGAAGGTGGGCATGTGCTAATTCACATACTTTTCGCCGAAACGTACGTGGAATTAACATCAAAGCCCGTGACTTCACCCTCGTTCTGCCACCGATATAATAATTCATTTTAATTACAAAGAACGGCATCGGTGGCATGGGATCTAGGTTTGTATAACCGTCAGTAGATACTATTGTATTTCTAGCATTTTTTAATGAATCATCATTCCATTGTTCTCTTTTGAATGATGACGGGGTTAATCTAAATTGTGCCGTTAAATTTTGAATAGGATCTTGTTCTAATTCAATGGGAGGAGATATTGTCTCTACGTCTTCAGCGCCGACTGTAGCAGCTCCCGCAGAGGACGATGGGACATCAAAACTTTTGCACTGGGTACCCGTATGGATCCGTGCTACTGAGGGACACGGCGTGGAGGCAGTCGGAGCATTATTCTCCATTACTAAGCCCAAATTCTTATTAGATGCAGTTACGTTCTTACCGCTGTTAATTTTATTCCAATCCTTCCTAATATGACTGGAAAAGGGGATCGGGCAATACTGCCATAGCCATAGTTATTATTTTATATTCTACTGATATCACCACCTGGCGGTTTTGTAATATTTAATATCCCCATGTATACACTTTAGACTAGTTTTCTCCTTAGTCCACTGTTGCGGTAATACGTAATGGGTAGCAACAATGGAAATATTACTCCCGGAGTCAAACATTGCCATTACCTTTCTGCCATTTATAATAACTGCACCTGTATATGGAAGAGACAGAGGGTTATTCACTGTGGCACAGTACCTTTCTCCCCTTACTATTGAGCAATCCATCGGCTCAGTAGGCACAGTTCGGGACAGATGTCCCGATCTCCCGCACTTGAAACAGCGAGGGTCCGGCTGGTCTGTCCCTTCTATGAACGGCAGGTTCGGGAGTTTGTCGGGGGGGCTCAGGGACTGCCCCACGTATCTGTTGGGTTCGGCGAGAAGTCCGTTCCGACCGCCCCGATTTACTGGCCGCCCAATGACGCTCTGTTATCTGAATCAGGGTGTCCATATCCTCGTAGGTCTGTTTTCATATTTGGTGGCCGATGTGGTCAGGGAGGGCATGGACGAAGGTCTCTCATGCAAGAAGCTCCGCTATTTTATTGGAGGAGTTAATGTAGGGCCGTAGCCAGCACACACCTTCCCAAGCTTCAAAGCCCAGCGTTCTTATCTGCCTTTCGGGATCAAACTGCCACTCCCTCCACTCTCTCGCCTGTTGTTCGGGTGAAACGCCGAAGCGCTTGAACACCTCAGTCTTCAGAGCTGGCCATATTTGGGCTGCCTGTTCCTCGGTTAAGTCGTAATAAGCCCTCTGTGCCGTTCACTTCAAATAGGGAGCCAGTAGGTACGCCACCCGACCTCGGCCAAGCATTCGCCAGCAGTTCTTTCAAAATCAAAAATAGGACTCGATGTCATCTCCTTCAGTTAAAGGTGTTAACTGAATTGGCTGTGACCGAGCCACCTCCGGCCCTGCGGAACCAGCACGGGAACGAGCCTCGGCTTCTGCCAACTGGTTTCGGGTCTCCCCCATCTGGATCTTCAGGGTTTGGAGATCTCCCATGATCGTATTTAGGTCTTGTTCTTCGCTCATGATGAACAAATGATCCTGCCAACTACGCCAATTGTAATAAATAAAGAGTCCTCTCAAAAAGAAAAAGTTTTGGGGTTTTATCCCCGTATATTGTCGTCCAGACAACAATGAAAAGAATGATCCAAATATGACTTTTTCAGTACACAAATGAATGAAATGCTGTAACAAAATGGCGTTTATATAGAAGATGGGATGATGGGAGGAAGTGGTTGGCAGGAAGTGACGATTGAGGCGGGACCACGGAACCAACGTCACCAGGAGCAGACTGAAGTAATCGAGTGGGAACCGAAAGTGACGCTCATCAGATGGAAAACAGAAGTGACGTCTGCCGTGGCCATTTTGGATTTGTGATTTTGAAACTGTTTTACTTGTCTTCCGGTTTTCTGTAGATAGAAAGAGAGTCAGGTAAGCACCACGTGATAAACCCTTGTCTCGCGAGATTTCACTCACCTTTAGGCTCTTTGACTGCCTCCAACTCGCACGTGTGTGACAATACATATACATATCTACATATACACACATACATATACATACACATACACACTGTCACAAAACGAGACAAAGACAGAAAAAGGTTTGGGGCAGCCACCCATGTAATTCGGTATCCTGGCTGCAACTTCGTTTTCTTTTAAATACCAGCACTGAAGTGCTTACAACAGAGTCCAAAACAAGACTGCCACAGAAGGGAAAAGGGAAGGCTTTTAAAGGGGGAGACAGGAAGTGAGGTCATAAGGGTCGGGCACGTGTTCATGTTCATTGGTTCAGTCCCGGATGTGACATCAGGGGGGCCGGAGCTGGCAAGGTCTGTCTCCATTGGCTCGGTCCCAGAAGTGACGTCCAGAGAGACAGGTGGAACCTCCCGGGTTAGGTCT